>NC_136620.1:37109507-37162217 GCF_933228915.1 Telmatherina bonti | reverse complement strand
TGTCTGTGTGTGTGTGTGTGTGTGTGTGTGTGTGTGTGTGTGTGTGTGTGTGTATATATATGTATGTATATATAAATGTCCTCGGTTGCAGCTGTGAAGTCTTCGTGCTAGGTTCGTTATTAGGTTGTTTTTCCTGATTTTGTGATGCAACTATTTTATATAAACAAAACATTTGGTTAAAACCAAATGTGAAATGTAACAGCTAGATATGGATCACCATGTTGCATCAGTGGAAGCAGCTTACAATAGTCTATATAAGGATCTTAAGGTGTGTAAATTTACTGTAAGAAGTATTTTGAGTAGCATAGCTTGTCTACCAGAGAGGAATGAAAGGGAATTTTGCAATATGCACATTTGATGAATAATCCCATGTTTTCACACAATATAAACTTCCTGTTGGTATTAACATGTTATTCACACTTCATGTAAGTGTGCACGAGCATCCTGCACTCCATAAACATACACAGCATAAGAGATGACAGTAAAACGTGTATCAGTGTATTTCTTCTGGTTTAAATTCTCTAAGCAGAGAAAGAAAAACACACTAATTGAACAAATACATTATGACTGAGATCATGTATGTGTTTTACTATTAGTCATTATGTTATCATGGTCTGCTTCAAAAGCTGAGCGAGGGTCAGTGGTATTACACTTTGATTAGATAGTTAGAGAATGCAGAGCTTTGTCAGTTCCACTTATCTTCATCTATCTGTGCATTAGAAAAAGACAGCAGCGCTCATCATCTTTAATTGTCCAGAATTATGCAGATGAAAATAACAAAAGTACAGTTTGGTTAATAGCAGATCTTACTGAAACTTCTCGCTTGGAAAAAAAAAAATTAAAAATAAAAGAAAGGTAATTCAGAAGAAGGCAGAAGCAGGAGGAAATGAATATCAGTGTGAGAAAGGTGAGATGCCAGGTGATATGTGGGAAATTGCAGCAGAGTGAGAAAAGATGGTTAATCGTGCTTTCTGCTCGGTCTCCACTTGTTCTGTTGCCTTAAATGCTCTGTCGACTTTGTGAACTCTTACTTGACTCCATTTCGCACCTTGTTGGAAAAAAAACCCATACCTGCTTGTATGATTCACTGTTAGATTTGTGTTGGACAAAAAAAATCGATTGACTGCAATCGGTCGATCTGTGCATGGTGTCAATAATGGCAGTGGTGACAGAGAAAGCATTTGAAGGTCATGAATATTGCATGGCCATTGAAACTGGGTCATTAAATCGCTAACAACAGACAGCACTCCTATTTGCATATCAAATTATTAAAATATGTGCTAAATAAAGTCTTTCTTTGGGGTTTATTTTAGCGTTTAATGCTGTATATCAAACATTTAATACATTTTATAACTTGACTTAATGATGAGAGGTTTTCTGTACTGATCTGCAAACACTTAAAGTCTGGTCACGGCATGTGACTGTCTGCCTTGCCCTAATCAGGTGGGGATATATAATGGTGTTGTGCCCTAAGCCTATCAAGTAGAACTGTGGCTTTGCTCTGCTGTGAATGACAAATACGGAAAGAGAAATAGTAAATAAAGCAAGGACAGAGGGATGGAAAGAATGTGAGGAGCTGTTTGAGTCACTTTCTGGGGGTGGTGGTTCGTTCTGTTTTGATTCTACTTGTTTGCTAGCAGGAAGACAGAGGAACAGATGTCCCAACTTCCACATTGTGATGAGAGGGATACTTAGAAAACACATTCAACCCAGTCTAATTTCATTTTATTAAAGAAAGTTGTTAAAGACAGTCCAGGTTGTCTAAGGGCACATTCACATCAGCCTTTTTCATTTGAATCCAAATCCGGTTGCTTGGAAAGTCTGCTTTGTTTGGGGAAATGTGAATGCGTCAAACAAATTCTGATTTGTTGCACGGTGGCACAGTGGTTAGCACTGTGGCCTCACAGCAAGAGGGTCACTGGTTCGATCCTTGGCTGGGGAGGGGTTTGGTCAGTGGCCTTTCTGTGTGGAGTTTGCATGTTCTCCCCGTGTATGCGTGGGTTCTCTCCGGGTACTCCGGCTTCCTCCCACCATCCAAAGACATGCATGTTAGGTTAATTGGTCACTCTAAATTGCCCCTAGGAATGAGTGTGAGCGTGAGTGGTTGTTCGTCTCTCTGTGTGGCCCTGCGATGGACTGGCGAGCTGTCCAGGGTGTACCCTGCCTGTCGCCCAAAGCCAGCTGGGATAGGCTCCAGCTCCCCCGCGACCCTGAATTGGATTAAGCGGTTCAGAAAATGAATGAATGAATGAAATTCTGATTTGGACCAAAGAAATGGAAGTGGACTACAAAAAAAGTCACTTCCTGCATTTGATGTAGCATTGCATTGTGGGTAAATACATATCGTTCGCATTAAGAGTCCTCTGCTTCGTCTGTTGTTCATACTGCGTCCATTGTTGCAGTGTGTTTCTGCAGTGTACTTGCATAAGACACAATAAAAACCCAAAACAACAATAGTTCTATGTTTAATTTGTAACAGAGTTTTCTTCTTCATGCGGTTCTTGCCCTCTCTTTTGCTAGAAACTATTGCGGCGCCACCTTTGATGGGAATCAGGATATATTATTGTTAAGGTTTGGTGCTTTTGACCAAAGTGCAGCATGAACGCAGTCTCAGTCTCGGTACATTTCCCTACAGTTGAGCCGAATCCCTAATTGGACCGAGTCTAGCGGACTATCCTGATGTGAATGCCCCCTAATTGCTTAAGTCAGTTTTTGTGTTGGTGTGGACGTATTTTACACATCTTCCCTCCTCCTCCTCCACTGATTTCCAGTCTGTTTACTAACACCTGCAAACACAATGCAGGAAACACAGAAAACTTTTGGCTGTTCTCTGTACAATGGAAGTGTCCCATTCCTGAGTTTAGAAGTGGCTCAGTGCCTGTCCATTTCCCATGAGATATAAATGCTTTCCCCAACACCTAGTGGGGGAATCTAGGCTAATACAGCTCCATTCTGAATCCATCTCTCTGTCCCCAGAGAGCAAAAGCCCTTTTAGCAGTCTCTATTGTGCCAAGGCTCCTGCCTCCTGCAGATTTTTGTTCAGTTTCTTTACAGCAGTGAAGTGGCCTGTATGAATAAAACCAGGTCCTTTGGCTGCAGAGTTATCCCTCTTTCATTATATAAAGAAATTCTATTGGATATTTACACAAACCAACTCTTTATTTTCTACATTATATTAAAAAAAAAACTATAATATTATTTGTGCTACAAGAATGTTTCATAGTTTTTTGTCAAAGCCTTTCTATAAAAGCCTAATGTAAAAGATTAGGAATGAAAGATTTATCTTTTTTGTCAGCATACTGTAGCCTTGATGATTCACTGTGTTGTTCTGTGTGGTTGTTTTGTATTTTTTCACCTCTTTGTTGCATAATTGGTAATATGACTTATGTTTATGATAACAAATAATCAAGTAAAATTACACGGGCAGAATCACAGTTAAACGAACCAGTGATAGTGCCATCCATGTGAAGTAGTGTGAAGACTCATTTGAACTCTTGTGTGGACCAAACTGTGGTCTGCTTGATAACAGGGGGTCTTGTTTAACTTGCATCTGAACCCTGGCGCGTTGCGCTTACCGTAAGAAAGCAAACAAACAAGCAGCTTCTTGTGAAAACTGTATTGTTTGAAAAACAAAGTAAAAGCAGAAACCCATAGGCTGCATACATTTGATATTGCTCTATTGTTGTGGTGAACAACATGGAATTTCTTCTAGTTTTTTCTTTCCTTTTTGGTCAGTGTTGATTTCAGGAAATACTGTCTTTGTCAGGCAGTTTGATCCGCTCAAAGAGGAGGCAGTGTGAAATTAAAACCAAACCAGAGGAAAATTTTTCAGAACTCCCAACATAACCCACAGTTTATTGTCACACAACATCATGTCTCTGATTCTGCAATATCAGCATAAAATAAACACTGGAACGACACTATGATGGGTAAAAACAAAAGTGACACATCGCAGGGCTCTTTTCACATATCCACTATATCCAAAATACGTTCTTTATAACTCGATCCTATTCCTCTTTGATAATTCACACTAGCTAAATAGAGGGGACTCGCCCTCATGTCACTGTGTGCTTGCACACATCAAGCATGTCGTCGAATCGCTGGAATGACAGCAGCGTCATAGGTTAGAGTAGAGAATTCTATCAGCAGCCTTGCCCTTGCATGCATAGCCTGTTACTACCTCCCTTCCTGCCTCAGAGGCATGACCATGGCACACCAACCTCGATCTCCTCTTATCATGTACTTTATTGGCACAACAACGATGCATCAGTCCAGCTTGAAGAGCATAAGGGAATTTATTTATAAAAAAGGCTTTCTAGATTTGAGATCTGTATTATATGTCTTGTTTTGCTTGCTGTAGCCAACAAACATCTTGAAGCTTTACAGCTAACCTGTTGACCTCTTGACTAGATTTCCTGGGTAGCTACCTGGTATCTAGAGCATATACCCAACTATTTTTTGTCCCGCTGCTACGATAACACTCCATAATCACGTCATGTACGGTATGTCTTAATCTTCAGTATACGCTAATAATGTTTGAGAGTTGATGCAAACTGTCTGTGCTACGATTATTTGTAAAATGTGTATTTAGCTTTTTTTTTTGCTTATAACACATTATGAGACTGTAGCGCTTTTCCGCATCACCATTACATTTATTTAGAAGCCATTTTTAAATGGCAGGACGGACACAGACATGTTGTCCCTGGAAATGATCGTCCCTCTGTTCGTCGTGTTGAAATGCTGGTAATCTGCGGTTTTTAGGGGACAAGCTTCAGCATCTGTTTTGAGTTTGCAGCTGGGGTGTTGTAGGTTTGTGACATACTTTCTACACAGTGTTTTATTATGAAAGAAGTTTAACTGGGAGGCTTAATTACGTCATGGGCCTGATAAAGCCCTTATTGCAGGGGCATTATGATGCTCTGTGCAGAGTCAGATTAGCTCCAGTTTTTGGCATCTTGCTGCTCCTGACATTTCACTGGCTGTAAGCAAATCACTTTAGGTATTTTATGTAACATTACATCTTTGGTGCTTTAGGAAGTTTATTGTGTCTGGATTTTATTTATGGGACTGCAGACTCTATGTTTACTTAATAAAGTACTTGGGTGGGGGGGGGGGGTGACACAGTTGTGTTACACTCAACGGAAACTTGTGACTCCCACCTCTAAGCGTCCAAGCCAAGCAGATCCAAGAAAGAAAGCATTGCTTTAACCCAGGGGTGTCCAAAGTCGGTCCTCGAGGGCCGCTGTCCTGCAGGTTTCCCATGTATTCCTGTTCCAACACATCTAGCTTCCACTAAATGGATCAAACAGCCAATGACGTGCACAACTGATTAAGCTCTCCTACTAATTAATTTGAATCAGGTGTGTCTGATCAGGGATACATAGAAAACCTGCAAGATTCTGGCCCTCGAGGACCGGAGCTGGACACCTAACCTTTCGGGAGGACCTTGGGTTTCAGAAGAGGGGTAGTTTCCATGACATGGACTTATCGCCTGAGTTAGTCTTAAAGTGATACACCACCCAAAATCAAATGTTTAGGCCATCTAACGCTCCCCTTGTATGTGAGTGTGATTATGATAGTTTCATTAGGTTAGAGTGATGGACAGTAGGAAATATGTGGGTTATAAACAGAGGGATTGTTGTTAAATTGAATAATAATTATAATAATTGTAATAAACGATGTAATGGATGGTCTTTAAACCACTTGCTGCTTGCATGTCTGCACTCTCTGTCCCAAATTGTGTCTCCATACTCATTCAATTCTTTTGGTACTTAAACACATCTCTGTTTGATATTTGTACAGAGATAAAAAAAAAATATTAGTATGGAAGCATCAGATAAAAATATGTTTTAAAATACCTAAAATAATTCCTTTAATGCCAGAAAATTATGGTCTTCTGCCGCACTACTGAGAAAACACATGATGTTGCTTCAACTTTGAGCTTCATATAGTGATGAGTATCGTTTTCCAGTCATGCCAGTAATTTCAACAGCAAAATAACTGCCATATCAGTCTTTTGTTTTACTTTCTGATTCTATAATGACATCAGAAAGACAAGTGAAAAGTTATTGCGTATCCTGTAATTCAGGTTTGTACTGTATGTCCTACTTTGAAGCAGGTTTTCAGATATTTTAAGGAATATCTTATGTGAAATCTACATATTTGTAGAGGTAGATAAATGCATCCACCTCCAGTCATCCTCAGTTCCTTTAAGACGGTTACAAAAAGGAGTGTAATATGACAAATACTGCAACAATCTTCAGTCTTGGACTTTCTCATGCTGCTCAGTGTCTCTTGTTGGGCAGAAGAAGGATTATCACCACCAATCGGCAGCTTCTTAAAGCTCCACCTGAAGTGAGAACATTGTTCTTGCTCTCGAGGCTGCAAGAACAAGAAAACTTTGTTTTGGTCTGGTCATTTCATGCTCCACGAGAAGCTTTGTTTGTGACAGGACAGGGATACTATGGGGGGAGGGTGGTTTGGCTTTCTACATGCAATGAACAGTTGACCCGGTTATCTCCTATTTAACCGTAAACTAGGTTTGTGGAATGGCAGGACCGTGCGCGTGATGGGATCCGTGTCTTGAAATGCCACATATATTTTATACTTTTAATTTTTCTCACCACCTCGATCAGCTGTAAATTAAAACTCTCCGTTCAACCTCACATTAAAAAACATGCGGCTTTCTGCTCATGCTTTTTTACGTTAACCACCTGAAATGTCCACCCAAACACTCTGTGGTTCTCGGAGTCCCAAGAAGTTCTACTCGACTGATGCATTGAGAACAAGCCACAAGATGTCTTCGATCACGTCTATGAGAACAAAATTACGACATTTTGTTATCATGGCCTCAAGAACAATAAAAAAGTTGTCGCTTCTGACAGAACAGGCTCAAGAACAACGAAAATGAACTTGATGAGACAAGAGACAAGGAGAGGCATCTGAGCGACACAAAGACTTGCAGCAGGGGCTGAACTGGTGTGCAGGGTGGAAAATGGAAGCCAGTATGGTGCTTGATGGTTAGAAAAGAATAAACTTCCTAAATGAAATGCTGCAACACTCCTCCACTGATAAAAATAAGTCTGGGAAATGCATTAGTTACAGATGGCGATGTTCTTTAAGACTGATTACAAAGGCTGAACTAAAACACACGCATTTTGGTGAGTGTTGATATTCCTGCGTGCAGACTGAATGAATTTTGTTTGTGAGACACTCAGGTTAAGAGTCTTCGCAGTTAAAATGACAGATATTCATTATTGTTCAGTGGTTTTGCCTCGGTTTGTTGCTGTCAATTCTCATGCAGTCTAGCTTACAGTTTTTTTTCCACACCATTCTTCTTATTTCAATTAATTGTGCCAGAAAACCGGCTATAAATCACAGGGCAGGATGTGACTTGGACCCCCTCCTACAAGTCCGTCTTGGCTCTGTCCTGTGAGAGTTGGCAAGCTGACAGTGCAAATGTTACTTAGTTGTATGCATGGAGGGAGGCATGCAGAGTGCTGGTTATACAATATGCATATGGGACACAGCGTTTAAGCAATCCATAACACTGCTTTTCAATTTGCTGGACCAACGTGGTTCCCTTGCTATATAACTGACCCAGTTTTTACTCTATATGGCAAGAGATTTACGGCAAAGTGAACTTCTCGAAGAACAGATACGTAAACATCTGGTGGCACCCAGGAATGTGGGACAGCTAGAAGAGTGAAGTGATAGTGTTGTTCTGGCATCCTTCCACTCCAAGCCTGCCACATTCTAGGCTATAGTGTCTTACCTCAATTTTAGTTTTCACTTTGTACAAGTACACTTTAATATTTCTTTTTTTTACCCTTTTTGTATCTTTTGCACTGGATGAAAGAAAAAAAAATGGACTTGTTGTCTTCAGATCCCTGTCGAACTCCTCTCCTCTTCTGCACATCTTTCAGTTTGTGTTTATTTGTTGTACATTGGGACTTGTGTCTTGTGCTCTCCCTCCACAGCATGGGCTTGTTTTTGTCCCATAAATGGTGCCAGGTTCTTGATTCGCTTTCACTTCACTACTTATTTAGGTTAGACATGCTGAAGTATTAATGCTTCCTCCTTTTCTCTTAGCAAGAGGATGCAAGGCACCGATTCTGCAAGTGCTGCCCAACCCACTTTTGGCTTGTTGTTTTTCCAGTGAATTTTTGCCTTTAGTGCTATCTGCAGAGACACACGTTTAGCTTTGTCAAGTACATTTTTTTTCATTCAAGGGGCAATAAGTGAAAATGTTTCACTGCAAGGTTTGCAGTTGTGCACTGGCTGTGGACCAAAACAAAGTGTGTCATGATCAACCCCTCCCTCTACCTCTTCGCTTCCACCTCGCCTCGTCTGCAAACAAATGTGCAAAGTGCAAACACATTGACCAAAACAATACCACGTTTAGTGGGACAAGTCAATGTAATGTGTATGTTGTTGTTACCTATTCAGGAAAAGAAGCGCTAGCTAAGCTCCGAGTCAGACTGCAACCCCTCTCACAGTGCTCTGCACATTAGTGGTAGTGGACCAGTAGTAATCTGGTTCTGTCCCTTTCTTTAACCAACAACTTCTTTGCCAATGACTAGTTGTTTTTAGAGGTAATGCTGCATGCTGGTCAGCTTTGAACATTTTTTCAGTTCTACGACAATTTGCTTTAAAAATAGGAGCTTCCATTGTTCACTTGCTGGGGTCTTTTATAGGGATGAGAGGCCGAGGGCTCGGAAAAGGGGGAGAAAGCGTCGGTTCACATGTACGTACACCAACATGCGACTGAACCAGCTGGAAAACGAGGCTAGAATTTAAACACAGACTGTATTTAAAAAGATGGGCGGAGCCTCCGTGACATCACCCGTAGGTTTCTGAAGAGCTGAATTGAAGCTTGGTGGCCGGTTCCTACCATCGCCATGTTGGCAGGGACATGCGTGTCGTCTCGCCCGGAAATTACAAATATGGGCAAAAAGGTGGAGCTGAGAAGGGGGCTGTGAACGACATGGTGGATGATTGACATCAAGCGAACTCCGACCTGAATGTAGATAAAGGCTAACTGAGCTAAACCAGAGCAAACAGGAGTTAACCAGTTAATGGAGGTAAGCAGGCTAAAGCTAAGTCACGTTGTAAACCGGCTAAAAACCGCGGTTGTTCTAAGTTCTTCTTCTTACTTGAAACGGGAGATCCGGTAACTGTCAATCAAAAGGATACGCCCCTAAATATGCCAAATGTCGAGATTAAATTACTTTTAAATGGGAGTGTTTAAAAAAAAGCAAATTCACTCCCCCCACAGTTGTCATGAAGGTAAACCTGACCTAATAAACCGAAAATGGATTTTTGTATCAGGCTGTAAACATGTTTATTTCTGCTGTAAACATGTTTATTTCTGCTTTGAAATTGGTCTTTTTAACATGGGAATCTATGGGGATTCGCTCTGTTTGAGAGCCCCTAGTGGATGAAGGTGGAAGTGCAATTTTTGTCACTTCCACATAGACTTCACCAGAGATTGCCGCTTGAATTCAACACAGAGACGCTGTGTGACGCCATGTTACACTCCAGATGAACTTACAACTCGAGGTCTTCACAGCGATTTTTGATGAATTTCCACTTTTTGCCCTTTCTAATTATTATGTTAAATTATTTTTCTTCTTCCAGTGTTAAACAATTTGACTCCAAAATGTGAAGTCTGCAGTTTCTGACTGTCACAGCAAACATTTTAGAACTTCTTTAAATTTCCCCTCATGAATTTGGAACATGTTCTTATTGGTAGTTTTCTTTTAACACCATTTTGCCATAAACACACCTCCTGCCACGTCTAGAGACACATGCATAGACGACAAACTCCCGCATCTTTAACTTCTCTTGTCTAATGTTTAATGTTCAACAGTCTGAACTTATAAATTTGATTTAAAAAAAAAAAAAAAAAGTAATAAAAATAGTTTATTTAGTGATTGCAGCTTATCACACATCACAACTGTTTGAGACTTATTGTTCGTTGCTCGGGGATTGTTTTAAGGCATTTCAATGGAAAACAAAGATAAAATCAGGAATAGGTGAAAACAATGTTTTAACCACATAAAAAAGTACAGTTTATAGGATGTTAAATGTACAATTTAGTGGGAGACTTCAAATTAAAATGAAAATTATTTAAGACTGTCAGCTTTATTTTTCCAGTTCAGGTTCATCTCTAACCATTGATTCACCTTCGTTGGGGAAGTAATTATTCATAAATTTATAGTTATAAGAAGAGGGAAACTGCACCTCTGTTGTTGTAATAAACAGCAGTTAATCTTCTTATTTAGATGATCCTTTTTGTTGTTTTTAGGCGTTAAATGGAAGCTTAAATAGTTGGGTGTAAAGTGTTGTGACTGGCAGTGTTGTGTGTTTGTGCAGGTGGAAAGCTGAAAGATGTTCTCTCAGGACTTGGATTGAACGGGGTGGGGCGTTAGCAGGGTGGTGTGACCAGGAGGAGCATGGGAAGGAGGAACGCTGACGTTGAGACTATTTGTCTGTTTCTAGTGTGTGACTTAAAGTGAAACCTTATTCTGTCTTGATTATGTCTGCAGGTGAGACGAGCTGCTCCAACAAAGGCTTTTGGATGCTGGGTCTCCTGCGGTGTAGGTGAAAGGTAAGCTGAGCTTTTTACCTGCTGGCCCTCCTTTTAGTGTATAAATAATGCAAGCAAGCCTTTTAACTGGGTAACTTTCTGCTTTAGCTTCATTTTAAATGGTTTGCATGTGCTATTTACGTATTACCACCCAAACATATGAGCAGTTGGATGCTCTGTGGTACGATTATTTAGTTGGTGAACTACTTTAAAAGACTGACATAAATGCAAGCACATGTTACGAATCGTTTGCCGAGAGGGATATCCGACTTTCTGAGCAGAAAGGGAATTAGGACGTCTCTCCTAAGGTAGAAAGTAGGCTTGCCATTTATTTGACTTTTTAGTACATTTATTACAGCTACCTGTCCAGTGTCAGTCATTGCAGTTGAGCTTACATTTCTTCAGTCATTGTGACGACTAAATTCTCAAGTAAGACAATACGCATGGGAGAAAGTGCAGAGTACAGTCTAAGAAGAGAAATGGTTTAACGGACATCAGCAGCTTGATGGGTGTGTGAGATTAATTTGGTTTAGAAGGGAGTGGATGTTTGGGGTTGCACAAGGACGCCTGGCTTCTGAATGATCATTTATAAAGTTACTCAGTACCCTGAAACAGTCAGTCAGTGTGATCTTTCATACAGTCGTACGGGAGGTATAACAAGTTACTGTATCCTTTTTCAGGCTCCCATAATAGACTGTATAGTTACTCTCTCCTGCAAGGGTAAGAGTGCCGGTGTTTTTATGTAGGTTAGCTTTGTGAGGCACATCTGTGGATGTTTTTTTTCTTTTATAGAGGGAAACCATATGTTTTTATTATCAGCGGGGATTTGCTTGTGATTGCAGGTGTCCTTACTGTAAGGACACTTATGGTGTGATAGGGTCCATAGTTTTATTCAGAATTATTATAATAATTTCTGTTTCTTGCTTTAGCACCTTGTAATTGTTTTTAATAAGTGAATTTGGCTTGTTTTATGGCAGATTGTGCATGCCCTTAAGATGTTTGGAGAGTAAGCCGTGGTTGCTGCTGTGAAGCTGAAGTGTTAACATCTGAAAAAATTATTAAAACGACATGATCAACAACAGCAGAGCAATGTGCCAAAACAAAAAGTGTTTGGTATATCAACATTTTCATTTAAAACAATAACAGAATGGAATAAACTTCCTGCAGAACTTAAATTATGCAAAAATTTAAAAATATACTGTACAGAAACAAAAAAAGCATCCTTTAAATGTACAGACATGTCAGCACTCATTGTTGTGTATCCCTTTGTAGTGTTGGAGTGCACTTCACAGGGGACAAGGGTTTGACAGTGCACTGTTACATGGTACTTTTTACCATGGTAATTTTAACTGTTTTATTATGAAATGTTGAACTTTTGTATCTTTTTGCATTGTTTTATGTTTGTGTGTCAGGTTAGTCCAGGGACTCCAGATGGAAACGAGTTCTGAGAGCTATAATCTGGTACTAGGCCTATTTTCTTTGTGATTAATGCTGATGTACATTGTCCCTGTCCAAAAAAAAAAAAAAGAAAAGCTTATCAAGAAGACAGAATTTTTAACGTATGCCCTGCATTTCACACACAGGTTACTGTCCTCTGCTTTCAAAGCCACCTATATGCAGACTACTTAATGTACTACAATATGAAGAGAATAATAATAGGAAATGGGATAGTTTGTGTATTGTGGCTGACTGGGTAGATGGTAGGGGTGGGAAATTAAATAGAAAAAATGGAATATCAGGACATTTTGCTTCACAATTTTAAAATCGTTTTTTTTTTTTTTAAATAAATGCAAATAATCTATGATAAATTTTTTTTGTAATTTTTATTGTTTCTATTGATCTTTTTACTTGTCTTCTTGGGCGTTGTAGCAGCAGAAGGATGGTCTGGCTACTGTTTTGTTTTTTCCTAATTGAAATCTGCATATCCAGTATTGCAACCATTTAATTTCTTAACTATATTTTAATTTAAAACAAAATAAACAAAAAGGCTGCAGTTGCGTGTGTTGAATGTCTTTATTGTCATTGCATGATTACAACGAAATTGAAAATGTGCAAACCGTCATAAGGTGCAAAAAAAGTATATCAAGAGTATAAAAGGTATAAAAACAGAGGTAAAATAAATATAAACATATAAAATTACAAACATATAAAAATGTAAAAAGTAGTGGTAATAAAGAGAAGAGTGAAAGAACATTCAGGACATTCCCCTCATTCAGCCACCCAGATATTGCATCTGGTGGAGTTTGCACCGTAATGGTATCAACTACCAAATAAGAAGAATTGCAGAAGGCATAGAGATTGATAGGCTTTCTGAATTAGTGAACTGATGGCCTGTATTCTGTCACTCAGTGCTTGCCCGGAGCTAGTTCATTAAAGACTGGTCAATTCAATCAGATCCTGATGTTGCGGTGATCTACAAAAAGTTAAATCTAAATTGGCCGTCTGGCAGAATGAATAGAGGGTAATTAGTAACGGCAGTTAGCATCTGCTGTGTTGTAGCTCTAAATTCACAGATGATAGAGTGTACAACACTGTCTTGTTCACCAAACCAAGGTGGAATACAATGAAATAACACAGAGAGGGCCAGATTTGGATCCAGTGGCTATTTATTGACTTCTCCATGATCTAAAACCTCCAATCATCTTGATGCACAAGCATATTGAGAGCAAAAATACACCTCTGTGTTGTGAATGCAGATTTTATTCAGAAAAGGTCTCCAGTTTAGTGGTAGAGTCTGAGGGAAATGAAAAGTGAAACTGTCTGCAAGGTGGAAACTACATTTAACATTTACTGGCAATTTTCCTTTATGTGAAAGCAAACTGAACTATTACTGATTTAAGAAAAGTCTTTATATCCACTGCAGTGCTAAGTGTACTTAATTCTCTGTGTAATTACCCTTCTGGGATTAATAAATTATTTTCCCCTTAATATTTGATTTGATTTAATTTATGATCACTGCTCTCAAGGTGACCCTTAGTTCCCATCCGTGTAAAGGCTAGAGCTTCTGCAGCTAACCGCGGTATAAGTGTTCGATTGAGGAACAAAGAGTGCAGGTTTCATGGAGGGTCATCTATTATATTTTCTTGTAAACTCTTACGCAACAGTCCTGTTACAGACGTGTGCAGAATTTGGGCCCGCTTTCAGCTGTCTCTCTTTTTAAAATTCTAATTCAGGGAAATATACTTTACAAGGTTAGATGTATGAATTCCCTCATGCAAACGGCAGCAGTGATTAGAATTTATAGCAGTCACTGAGAGCAAAGATTGACACAGGTTCAGCTTCTGGCATATCAGCTGCTTCTGCTCCAGGCTTAACCGCCCATAACTCCCCCACAACTGGTAATGTGAGTTATTCAGCAATTATGCATAGCACATTTCTTTTAATAGTTTGCTGAGCAAAGAGGTATATGTCGTCAGTTCTCTCCTCTTACCCGAATTGCACAGGTTTACCGCTTGCTTTTCTAAGCAGAATTGCAGCAGGATAACACTGTTGAATGTCCAGTATTGTGGCAGCAAACAGCAGTCTGTGTTGCATTGACTTGATTTAGCATGCATCAGGATCGCATGTGGTGGTTTAAAATACAGAAATGCTGTTTCATAGCATTGTTTTCCACTATTCTGCCAAAAGTTTTCCTTGGAATAAGCTTTTCATTCATTGAAGTGTTGGAACGGCCGACTTGACCTAGTTAGGCGTGTAAGTAGAACAGTTGCAACTCATTCATTAGATCTATGGCAAAAAGACTTTTGTAAACTGCTGGATATTTTTTCATGACTGTCAAGTGACTGTTTGGACAACAGGCAGAGCTGGCACTCTCAGTAGATGATCCAATGATCGCTCATTAAATGTTTATGGATCTTCAGGTAAAACTTGCGAATGTTGTTGTTGTTCATACTGGATGTAAGAACAACCAGCAGTCTGACTTGTATGTGTTTGGTAATGCAAGTTTTGTCTTGTAAGAGTTGTAGTTTATAGAACGAACTTTTGCCACTTGTGCTGCTTTGCGAGGCTTTATCTCAAAAAGACTTTATACTGTTTTGCTTTAGACTCAACTTGGGTGCTTTTGAAGTTTGACTTAACATTTTTTTCTTGAAGCTAGCAGAATGTGTGTGATGGATATTTTGCCTGAAGCAGTTACATGGAAAAACTTGACACCACAAAGTGTTTTAAAGCTTTGTCAGTGTGGAGATGGCCACAGAGTATGTTAGAGATGCTTCAATATCTGGTTTCCTAGAGTATACTGGTGATAAGGGGGTACAGACCAAGCGGTAACCTCCGGTGGTAAAAAGTGAAGCCTATGCGGAAGTGCATAAACCTGCAGTTCCCCCTTCATCCACTAGGGGCTCCAAAACAGAACAAATCCCCATAGACTCCCATGTTAAAAAGACCAACTTCACAGCAGAAAAAAAAATCTTTACAGCCTAGTTCAAAAATCCATTTTAGGTTTAATAGGTCAGGTTTACCTTCATGACAACTGTGGGGGGAGTGAATTTTTTAAATCTCGAAATTCTGCATATTTAGTGGCGTATCCTTTTGATTGACAGGTATCCAATCTCCTGCTTCAAGTAAGAAAAAACATACAACAACTGTGTTCCGCCTTACCTCTGTTAGCTGGTTAGCTCCTGTTAGCTCTGGGTTAGCTCTGTAAGCTCTTAGCTACAGGCAGCTCGGAGTTCACTCGATGTCAATCATCCACCATGACGCTCACAGCCCCCCTCTAAGCTCCACCTCTTTGCCCATATTTGTATTTTCCGGGTGACACAACACAGATGCCCCTGCAAAGATGGCGACGGTAGGAACCGCCCACCGAGCTTCAATTCAGCTCTTCAAAATCCTATGGAGGCTCCGCCCATCTTTTAAATACAGTCTATGGTACAGACCTTATGATGTGGGGACATGCTAACGTAGACTGAGACTGTTGTGGATCAGTGTGTTAAATCTGTTTTTTTTTTGTTTAAATTCCTTTTCTCTTCATCAAACTTGATCATCTTGTTGGATTTCATTTATTAAATGTTCTTTACATTTATTTTTCATTCTTTGAGGTTTTCAAAGCACATGGAAATTTTACTCTTTATTTCACACACACACACACACACACACACTAATAATGAACAGGCTGCTTTGCTAAAGGCTGTTGGTTCAGCAACCTGCTCTGCTCTCTCGGCCACAGTCACGGAATGGAAATACAAACACAGCAACTCTAACCATCCTTGTGTGCTCTAAAAGTGCCGGTGTGGGAGTGTGACAGCTTCATCTCTGACTCATTTCCCACCAGGAACTTTGGCTTTTCGTTTTTTTTCTCCTGAACCTTTTCTCCAGTTTGTTCATTGATAAAATTGTGGACCTTCATAGCGAGACGTTTGTTGAAGCGAGATACCTTTTGTAGGTATTTCACAGATTTTTTTTTTCTTACTTCTTTTAGGTAAAATCAGTAGTTCTCAGTATTTTTCCATCATGTTTTTCCTGGTGGAATAAACATTCATGCCCGCCCGCCCCCCCAGTTTGTCAAAGTCTGAATTAAATTGATATTCCGATGTAAAGAAGCAGAGAAAAAATTAATATCCTGAAATTTTCTAAAAGCTCAAAATAAAATGACCTTAACATACATAAACATAAAACACCATTGAGTCATTTGAGGTGCTTTGTTAATTCATTCTGAGGAGTCTGTACTTTCCCTCCCCCAGGGTTTGATTTCTGTTTTAGCATCTATAATAAAGTAATTCTTTCTGCACCTTGTCATCCGTTGGCTCCTGATATATTTTCAGTCAAGACAGCCAGCATCCATGTCCCTGCTGGTGGGCATCCTTCCAGCACTCAACACTTAAAAGTCCGTTCAGCAGACACAGAAGAGGCTTCACCAAACACTCTCCCCTTGAGGGAAACGCTTTGCCCACAAAGCAACCTGTGCTGTCTTAATCACAAGCAAACAGGCTTGTTTTCTGTTCCCCTTTTCAGTGTCAGCTCCACAACTTATTGTTGCTTTTCTCCAACTGAAGGATTTCAGCTCCATAGAAATGTCTTTTTATTATCTAACAGGACATTTAGGTTGCTGCAGAATCCTGAGATAAGAAGAATGAATCCAATTTGCATATATTATATAATTCAAAGTGCAGTGGGGTAAAAAAAAAAAAAAAAAGCTGATACATTGCTTTTTCATAGTTTTGTCTTCTCTGCTTGGAGAATGGAAATGTGGGAGTGACATCCTGAGCTAAAGACGTCTGTGTGAAATTTTAAGTCTTAGGTGAGCATTTGTGCCTAAATAAGCTTTTTATTTATTCTGTGACACACGACTAAGACCCACTGCGCTTCACCCTTTATGTAAACATGTAAACTTGTGTCAGTTCTCATTGTCCTGCTAAACTCTCTAACTGACACATAGTTGAAACTGGGATGGGCTTTTTAAATACCTTATAACTCATTAAGTTTATTACTGTTGATCCCTTCTTCATCCCTGATACCCTTGTGAAGCGGTGCCTTGTTGGGAAAGAGGTTTGTCAGGTATCTCTCTCTGTCAGACTTCCCAATAACTCAGATCAGATGTATCAATTATTTTGCATGATGGGTGTTTTTATTTTATTTTTTGTGAATATTATTTTTAGTGTGTAATAATCATAGACTGTATATAAAGAGATGGATGGAGACTCTGTGATGTCACCCATAGGTTTCTGAAGAGCTGAATTAAAGCTCTATTGGTGGTTCATACCGTCGCCATGTTGGTAGCGTCATGCGTGTCGTCTCGCCCGGAAAATACAAATATGGGCAAAGAGGTGGAGCTGAGAGGGGAGCTGTGAGCGTCATGGTGGATGATTGACATCGAGTGAACTCCGAGCTTTCTGTAGCTAAAAGCTAACAGAGCTAACCCGGAGATAACGGGAGCTAACCAGCTAATGGAGGTAAGCGGGCTAAAGCTAAGTCACGTTATTAACCGGCTAAAAACTGTGGTTGTTCTACGTTCTTCTGACTTGAAGCCAGATATCGGTACCTGTCAATCAAAAGTACCCGCCCCTAAATATGCCGAACTTTGAGATTACTTAATTACTTTTAAATGGACGAGTTAGAAAAAAATTCCCTCCCCCCACAGTTGTCATGAAGGTAAACCTGACCTATAAACCGAAAATGGATTTTTGAACCAGGCTGTAAACATGTTTATTTCTGCTGTGAAGTTGGCCTTTTTAACATGGGAGTCTATGGGGATTTGCCACTTGCTTTTAACCGCCGAAGGTTGCCGCTTCGTAACAATAAACATTATGTGAAGCATGACACACCTTAGCAGTTCTTCTTAGAAATCAACCATAAAGTTGCCATGGTAACAAAGTTCAGATATTCTCTTATGGAGGTTGTAAGCATTCAGTTGTTTGTTGGATGCGACAAAGATCCAGAATCTGTTTTATGAAAACTTTTTGAATAAATACAAATGGAAAGTGAAAGGTGGAGAGTTAAACCGACTACACCGGATGGTTCGGCAGAAACTTGACGGTAACTCCGATTATAAAAGCATACAGATGCAGTTTTTTAACTCTGACGTTTTTTGTCTACTTTCCTACGTTACTAATGCCGCTTTTAGTTCTCATTTGGTTCCTTCACAGCATTACTGTCACTTTGGGTTTAATCCCAGTTGTTATACTAAAACCTTTAAACGATTAACCCAGTTAAATAGCTTGTATCTAAGGAATGAAAGTATGTGTATATTTGATATGATGCAATACGATACATGGTCTCCTTGGGGTAAATAGATAGTTAGATACTTAATTCATAACCATGAAAGAAATTCATACCACCCGCAGCCCACAATTTAACACATATCTATCTAATCTAGTCTATCTGTCCGTCTAAATGTCTATACATCTATCTGTGTGTGTGTGTATATATATATATGAATATATGAATAACACAAAATAATGTTGTAATTAAATTAGTAAAAGTAGGATATCAATATTTAAGAAGTCAGTTGCACAGACTAATGGCTAGGATCTTGGAACCTTTCTGTCTATATTCGCTCTCAGTTAATATATATATTAACTTATCAATATTTACTGTACATTGAGAAGAACACCTGAGGGCTTTATGAGTAAATCTACATGCTGATGTAGTGTTGGCAGTATTCAGTTTTCTTTCTTGTCTTTTAAAGTTTATTCTACTGACATAGAAAATGCCATTGATAGTATAAAGGTATATTGATTAGTGTAGGCATTCATAGAGATGCTACAGTACAACAGAAAAAGGAAAACAAGGAAGGATGTGTCTGAAGTCAAAGTCATGGCTGCAGCAGCATGTTGAAGTGCTTTACTGAGGGACGCTACTCTGCAGGGTTTTGTTGTTTCTCTGCATCAACACCTGATTTAAATCAAGTCACTCACAGTGACCTGCTCATTTCAGTCAGGTGTGTTAGAACAGGGAAACAACAAAAGTCTTTGGGATAGCGACCCTGGAGGACTGGAGTTGTTTTAAATAGTCAGTAGTCTTGAGACTCTGTGTTTAAATGTGTGCATGTTCACTTGTCTGTAACTAAATGTTAATGTAAACAAAAGGGTTGTGTCTGGTACCACAGCAGGGCCATCTCAGTCCGACCAGGCTGTATCAGACCGAGTAAAACACACAGCAGCCTCTAGCCCTGGCTGCTGTGTGTTAACACACACACCCAGATGGCTATTTTTGTCCACCAGGTCAAACATGGCTGCTGTGTGTGTCTCGGGACCTGCTCTATTATACAAATTTAGTTTATTTAAGCAATAGGGAACACATCAGAATTGCTATCTCAGTTGACTGTATAGATTATTTTAGGATAAAAACCCCTCATTGTTAATTTTACAAGCAAAATATGGTCGCTGAGTTTCACCTTAAACTTCGTTCCTCCTTGCACAAAGAAGAAGGTAGCGGTCCTGCTGCTGGGTGGTTGCCGTCCCACGGCCTCCTCTACATCCCCTGATGTACTGGCCTGTCTCTTGGTAGCGCCTCCATGCTCTGGACTCTACGCTGACAGACACAGCAAACCTTCTTGCCACAGCTTGCATTGATGTACCATCCTGGATGAGCTGCACTACCTGAGCCACTTGTGTGGATTGTAGACTCCGTCTCATGCTACCACTAGAGTGAAAGCACCGCCAGCATTCAAAAGTGACCAAAACATCATCCAGAAAGCATCGGAACTGAGAAGTGGTCTGTGGTCACCACCTGCAGAACCACTCCTTTATTGGGTGTGTCTTGCCATCTGGCTCTAATTTCCTCCTGTTGTCTATTCCATTTGCACAACAGCATCTGGAATTAGTTGTAAATCAGAGTTGCTTCCTAAGTGGACAGTTCCATTTCACAGAAGTATGGTCGACTTAGAGTTACATTGTGTTGTTGAAGTGTTCTCTTTATGTTTTTGAGCAGTGTATGTATTTTCTTACACAGTGTTTTGTGTTTGTGATTGTGTTTTGATGTAGCTGGGTCAAATTTTAGATGCATTATACATCCTATCCTGAAATGGACTCTGAGCTCCTTGTACTAGGCTGACGGGTCTCATTTACAGGCTATAATTGGCTCCTTTTTTCCTTTTCCCAATGCAAAAACCTCACACAAACTGTGTACCAAAGGAGGCTGTGTCTCCTGCTTGTCTAACCTTAAACACAAGTAACAGCGCTGTTCAGGAAATTATTTTTGCACCTTTAAAAAGTCTATCAAACTTTTTAACAGCTGAAGTACATGAACAAAAGCATAATAAGTTACAATTGTTGGTGTTGCATGAATATCAGGGTATAAGCTGCTGGATAGAAAAATGTAGAGATGTGGGTGCAGGGATGATTTACCGTCTGAACAACCAGAGAGCTTAAGAGCAAAGGAGGTTCCCTGTTTTTAATGAGGTCAAATGGGAAGCTGGACTGGAGGGCATTTTCTCCACAAGTTTCTCAGAATATACCAGCACCCCCGCAAGACTTGGAATGGAACAAGTAAACCACACATCCTCCCACAGTGTATACCAAAATTAGACCATGTGTCTTGTTTTGAAATGGTTTTGAACTGCAGACATGCTTGTTTCGTCTTGCATTGGGTCAGACATAGTTTGATTTCTTCTTTGCTTTTGTTTAGTTTGAGATTTACAGACTTACTGATTTCTAAAGTGTCAGCAAATAATTGCATGATTGGTTTAGTCTGAAGAACACGTGCCTGGACTTTTGGATATCTATCCATTCTGCTACAGTGCCCTGATGTATGTTTTTTCTAAGCATCATGTCTCCTGCAACATGCTGCTTTAGTGTTCATTGTACTACACTTGCAATACCCCCATTGGTGTGTATCTGGGTCATGTGGCCATCCATTATGCCTGGAGACGAGGCGTTAATATAGCAGGGAACACTAAAAGGGGGATAGATGAAAGGATGAGAGAGTGTCTGGACTTAATCTGTGCAATCATATTAAGAACAGCTGGCTTGATTCTGGGGGGTCTGTGCAAGGATTTCATATGCAAGTCCACTTAGAAACACTGTGAATGTTTTTCCCGTATAAGTAAGCCATAAGTACCACGGACTACGCCAGTTGTAAAGCCATTAAGGTTTTTGTAAATGAGAGAAGCTGGTTTTATGTGAAACACAACACCGTTGCTTTCCTATTTATATCAGGCACACTGTTTCTGGCACAGAAAAACCACCGGCCAGGTCAGTGAGGAAAAGTTCAGGTCATCTTGCTTGATAATATAGCACTCCCGGAGGAAGAAGGTGTAGTTTACGTTGCATTATTAGTTACTGTCTTCTTGTTTTTTCCATTGAAACTTAAATGTGTGCAGTTCTGCAGAGGCAAGTTTGGCAACTTTCAGTCTCTGCTGCAGGCGTATCAACATACGAGAATATTACCAACATACAGGCTAGAACATGTCACCTTCCAACCCTCCCCTTCCCTAAATGTCCCAGGTGGTGTAATGATTACTAAAAGCCAACAGACTCCATGCGACAGCAAGTCTAGTGTTTAGCGTCAACAAGGTAACGGTAGGTAAGGCACTTGTCTTGTTGTTTTGCTCTCTAGGTTAGTTTTCACCCGTCCTTTTTTTTTTTTATATATATAGTTTTAATGTTAATGAATGACACAGGAATGTTTGTAACACAGTTCTTTGCTTCTGTTACTTCAATGTTGTGTTTTCCACAAGGTGCTCATATACCACAGGGTAAATATTAGCCCAAGCACCTGCATAGTTTAGCTTTGCTGGGTGGAGTTCATGTTTGCCAAGCATGGCAAGCTGAATTCTGCACAGTGAGTTGTTGGAGTTAAGTTTTAGTTTTCATGTGAGTATAACTAAAAAAAAAAAAAAAAAAAAAAAAAATCAGGCAAAAGCTGCTGCAGTTTTTCTTTGGTCCCTTTCCAAGGACCGAATTCCTTCCTTGTTGTCCTTTCAGTCACTCATACGAGTCATGCAGCTGGTACTCATCTCGCCCCCTTGTGCTGCCAGTTTTTCTGCCTTTACTTTTTTTGACACCTTTTCACATTTTATACGTTTATCTTTTAATTCTTGAATACAAATTAAAGCACTTTCTAAAACAACCATTTTGACGTGATTTTATTTAGCTTTCAATAAGTTTTAATGCAAAATTTTGCTGCTTTACGGAAATATTGCTGTTAAGGACCGAAAGCCTAAATGGAAAGTTGCAAAAGCGTTTGGTGATTACAGGGAGTGTCTTGTTTTTACTATTTTTTTCCTTTAATCTGTCATAGAGGTAACTTGATAAACCAGTGATAAAATTTCAGTTGACATTGTGCTTACATCCGGATTTGGCTTTGGCCTTGTGAATCTTTCATTTATTAAATCTGATTAATATTCGCTGTCTAATTACAGTAAGTGCACTCTAAAGAGTACATTCTCAGTAAACATTAATATGTTATAAAGTTTCAACAGATATTCCTGTATTATTAGATTTGTTTTGATTATATTGATGCTCCCAGTGAATTAGTTCCCTGGTTTTGTTGTTTTGTTTTTTTTTACTTTTAACCTTTTGAGTTTCTCATTAAATTCAACATTGTGAAAGTCTCCCTGCAAACAGGATCTGAAAATGTGAATCTATTCACTCCACCATAAAAGAAATGCTGCTGTGATTGCACAGTTGCGCAGTCGGACATTCACACAAGGCTTTATGCAGCCGACACACAGTATTTTTTCTCCTCATCTCTAAAGCAGTAAGGATGTAACTGTGTTTTCTGTCTGCATTTACTGCTTTGCTGCCTGTTTTGGGAGAAGATTGGCTGATTGGAGAAGAGCATTTTATCTCTCCGTTGGCACTTCATCATGTGTGATCCTCCCCTCAGTCTGCAGTAGCACTGCAGACACAGTCATTTGTGCCTATCCACACACACTCATATTTTTTACACTTACATCATTCAGCAGACACATGTCCTGTCCTCCATATAAATTTTTAAGTGACAGATGCACATTAAGCATACAGGGATGCCACAGCCATGCTCAGGCTAAGCTGCATAATGTGCTCATATTCTCAGTCTTTTTTCCTGCTAATCTGGCCCTGCAACTGTGGGAATGAGCTGGGATTGGTTTATCATGTCAGTCTACATGTGTTCCCACTTCTTGACCTCACTTCTGGCTTGTACTGTAAGTGGTATTAATCCCCTGTGCAGCTTGGCAGTGCATTGTGTTTACTGCTGTGTGATGTTAATGCTTCAACCTCTTTCCCATGCAGCATGCACCCTGCACAGGGTTCAGCTCTATAGTACACATTCACATATGCACTGCAGCAGAAGAGAGCTATTTATAGCCTTGCTCCACAAGGACAAAAATGGGTCTATTTAGATTTATCTTTTCTTTCTCTCTCTCTTCCTCAGAATAATAACCATTTACTAAAACCTCTTTAAAATGACAAAAAAAGAAAGCTAAGGGAGGGGGAGACTTGAAGTGAATAGAATAAAAGACTAAAAAGGGTGTCAGGATGTTGAGAGAATGAGTCACCGAGGCAGCGCAGACAACGGAGGGAAGCAGGGAGTGGTGTAATGAGAATGAGCATGCTTTGTATTTGTTTTTTTAAAAATATATATTCACATGAAGGGACTTGTAGAGTGCACTTTAGCTGTTAAAATTTCCACAGCACTCCGTGTTTCAACCTTCGTTCAAGCGTCATTAGCAGAACCAGAATGTATTAGTTAACCTCAGAGTAATCCAAGAGTTAAATGATGAATCAGTCTGTGAAGACACTGTGAATGAGATGTATGCAACACGCCGTTCTCGGATGTTGTAATTGAGGACTTGTAGGTGAAGTTGCTTGGCAGGCTGCGGGTCTGAGGGTCTCCTGTACGACTTATGGAGTGAGTGAAAATGAACTGTATTGATCTGAGTGGAGAACAGCATCTCCGTCCAGACATACACAGGTGGTAGCAGCTTTACTCCATTAACTTCACTGTTTTACAATCAGCTCTCATTTGCTATGATAAGCTCTCCCCCCCATTAAAACGAGTATAATTATCTGCCTGCAAACGACTGTGACTCCAGGCAGGGGTTGATAGAGTCCTATAAATAGTTGGCTACTTGTCAATATTTAACAAGCTATGTGGAGAAAATAGCCTTGCATACACCAGTTGTGTACGTGTACATGTGTGTTTGTTATGGTCTCCTTCATGTGAACATGGTGGTCTAAGAATACAAGAACAGCATGGAGCTGCAGGGCCACAGCTTGATCCTGTGCACATCTGGAACATCTGCATTGTGCTCTAGTGTGTTCCTAAATGTACAGCTCATTAGTAGTTGCTTTTTCCTAGATATGAGCAGAATGAGTGAAAAAGGCTGAGAGTCTGAAGCAGTTAAACAAAAGAGGGGCTGTGATTGCAGCGTTTAGTCATTTCGGACAGTGGATCTCTGTGGAAAGACTCGCTGAACTCGACTTGGTGCCTCCATCTGTCAAGTCGTCTGACAGTGTGCGGTCTGAACTGCTTGTCACTGCCATGCACAGTACCGTTATGTGGCAGACTGACATGTCCTTGTACAGTAGCGCTTTGTTGATGTAGGAGAAGAAAGAAGGCGTGGAGGTTCAGACGCATGTACACATAGACAACAAGCCAGTATGTTTAAAGGCTCCCTTGGTGATTCAATGGGAGAGAAAAAGAGACTGCAGAGACTGGATGTGAAACTTAGATGGACAGGTGTATGCAGACATTGTTTAAATCCACATTTTCTTTTGTTTTTGCTTTATTTTCTACATCTTATGCTCCTCTTTTTTTTCCATTTTGTCTTTCTTCTAACAGAGGACAAAGAAGTTGTCAGGATGAAGGAGGAGACTTTGTTCCATCGGAGGCTTTCTCTGTGCCCCAGCACCACGTCTCCACCTAAAATTGACCCCCGCACCCTGACCCGGAACCTCTCTTATGGAGGAGACAACGACCTCTACAACCTCAGTCCAGGTAAAAGCCCAAGACACAACGCTGATGGATGAAAAGTGATGAAGATGCTGCTGGCGGGCTCCTTTTGTGTGTGAAAATATGGCATGAAGCTGCTGTAATGTTCTGATTCCATACAAACCTGCTTTTTAGCTGCTTTGGCGGCTCCATGCTTTAACTGTCTGTCAGCAGGTTGTTTCACGGAGCGCGTTTGTATGTGACTTGTGTGTTGTGGGTTCCCACCAGGCAAAGAGACAGACAGCAACGGTCTCTCCATGCTGAGTAATGAACTTAGTCCTGTCCAATCACCAGGCAGTAAGGTAAGAACACAGTTCCTGATTGGGCAGTGCCTCAACAGCGCACTTTAAATGACTCTTTTGGTGAGCTCACACTGATCCCTTCAGAATTTTATTTTCTTCTTGTTTGCCTTCATTACAAGTGTGAAAAATCTTTAGCTTTTAAATATTGAGTTCTTGTTTTTAGAGAAAGTAAAGTCGTTTCAGGGCATTTTTAAACAAGTGGAATTAGACTCTTTATCACAGAGAGGATGTATTACCTGTGTATATGGCACCAGGTATGAAAAAGGAGAAATGACAGCACCAAAATGGGTTTTACATGTCAAAGCCATGGTGGGAACCATGTCTTGGATCCACAAGCCTGTTAAATGGCAATGCTAGATCTCTTCGGTCTTGGCACTGCTTACGTTGCATCAGTCTGATCAATCTGTCTCCATTCTTAAGAAATACAAATTATCATGATAAGTAAATGTTGCCATTGGCAACCAGGTGATTTCATCCTGTTTGTCTCTTCTCTCCATGTTGCTTTGCATCACACAGTCTCACAGTATTGCCTTATTCAGAATAGTATCTCATATGCAGCTGAATATCCTGCTTTTTGCTGTTTCCTCCGTCCCAAAGGCTCTTATGGACTATTAGAGACTGAAACAGCTTTACTCATGCATGCTGCCTCTAACACTGGGATGCAGTTGTGTCATATACTTTTGAGAATGGAAAAGATGTGTAAAAATCTGGAATAGATGTGTGTAAATGGTGGGTTCACCATATAATATTGTGGATAATGCTGGTTTAGTGGACTGAAACAAGCGGCTGTGTAGTTATAGTGCATATTATGGGGAAATCTCTATTTATTGTTTAATGGAGACTATAAGATGCTTCCTTCTCTTTGTGATCCTGACTCAGGAAGTCATAAAACCAGAACTGAATGTCTGCTTTAGATTCCCTCTGAACTAAAGAGGCACCTGCCTACTTCTCACAAATACAATGAATTGTTTTCAGCTTATGCAGACCTAAATATGTGGCTGTGTGTCACCAAAATCATCAGTGATTAACTAGCTTTTCTTCTTTGGTTTCTGTCCAGTAGAACCTTCTAGACACTTCTAGTTATTTTACAGTAATTTGTTTCTGTAAAGTGATCAAATAAAGCCCCGACAGTAGCTATGACAGTTACCAGTCTTTCCCTTTCTTCTTCCTAGTCCGAGTCCAGGATGTTTAATGGTGTTGAGAAGGACTGCCCCTCCCCCACCGAAAAGCTCGCCCGAAAGGAGTCTCTCAAGGTAGAGGTCACTTCCTTGTTTTGGAAAACTGTAAATAATCCTAAGTGTTATTACGCAACATTTCATTCCAGCGTAAAGTGGGCCAAATGCTGAGAAACGTGCTGGGAACCCTTTGAAATGTGTTCATGTTGATGACAAGTCTCTAGTGATTACTACAGTTTATTTGACTCTGCCTCCACCTAGTGTCTGCTCCTTTACAATGAGACTGATGACTCTTCTGTGTGTGTGTGTGTGTGTGTGTGTGTGTGTGTGTGTGTGTGTGTGTGTGTTTTTTGTTTTACAGCTCCAAAAGCAGAATTACAGACAAGAGAAGAAACGGGCAGCTAAGGAGCTGTCCAGTGCGCTGAAGGATCCCAGTGTTGTCATTATGTCCAACTGGCTAAAGGTGTGAGGATGTTAGATGTGTTTATTGAACCTGCAGAATTATGTTTGCTTTTGTGTTGTTTGCGTAATCTTCTTATACTTGACACTCTTATAATTGTACTTTTTAGATTTTTTTTTATCATCCTTTCAATGCTGTGGTGTTTCTAAACTTCCCGTCTCGACTCTACTCGTCCTTTAGATCCGTGGCTCTTTGAAAAGTTGGACCAAGCTGTGGTGCGCCCTGAGGCCTGGAGTGCTGTTGATCTATAAGACCCCCAAAACGGATCACTGGGTGGGGACCATTCTGCTTAGTGCGTGCAAGCTGATTGAGAGGCCGTCGAAAAAGGACGGGTTCTGCTTCAAGCTCTACCACCCACTAGAGAAATCTATCTGGGCTGTCAAGGTTTGACTTGTTTGTTAGCTCACTGCCACTGTAATTATAAAGTTAAGTGTTAAGAGGGACTGCAGTGGTCACTCACTCACTTTGAGCTTAATAACTCAACACCAGAATATATTGTAAAATTGTGGTTTTTCTTAGCAAACCACAGTATTTGTGGAATTTAGATAATTTGTGCTTCAGTAAACAATAAAACACTCAGAGGCACAAATGCGGTGAAGGGTTTTCACCTGTTTTAAGGCATTTAAAGGGATACTGGGTAACTTTTAACCCAAACTTTAGTCTAATGTGACTAATAATAGATGATTTATGTGGTCAGTATGAAGTGTTTGATGCATGTTGGTGCACCGAAGGGGTTGCCCTCAGAAATTGTAACTTGGCAGGAGTAGATCTGTCTCTTGTGGGATCATGTTACCTGGAGCGCTTTGCTTTACTGCTCCTTGTCTACAAACACAGAGGGCTCTGTGTCTGAAAGAACAGTGTGGATGTAAAACCACTCTCTGTTTGCCTCTTTGTTATTAGATTACTAAGTTAGCTCTTTGCCTTTTATGCAAACGTAGCAAAATGTGATGCATATTTTTTTTGCATCTTTCAGCCAGCGTTTATTCATTTAATTTTGCAACAGTGCCATGTGGCCTGTAGAAAGGTTCATGTTTAGCACCCCCTAGTGGCCAAAAGTTACACGCTATTCCTTTCAACAGTAAAATGTTTTAAGAATAACCATTTTTTAGAAATGTTTATTTCACTGGCAACACATGAAAACTGGTCTTTGGTTAGATTGAATTTCTGCTGGCTTTATGGAGCATATTGACACTCAGCATCATCAGAAGCTGGTTAATCGTATTAAAATTAATTTCATCACCAACAGTTTTAATTCTTTAAAGGTTGATTATCCCGCTCTGTGCTACATTAAGCGTGTTACTCTCAGGAGAGCCATTTGTTTCTGCCGGTACAACCTGGATGCACAACATGACGTGTGAGTCTCTGTTTGAACCATATGCTCAGGGTCCCAAAGGAGAGAATGTTGGTTCCATAACGCAGCCGTTGCCCAGCAACTACCTGATCTTCAGAGCCGCCTCAGATGGCGATGGTGAGGCTTATGTGCGGCTTATGTGCAGTTATTTCACTCGGACATTGACATTCTTACATGTTCTTTGGCACTTTATGATCAGACTCTATGAAAGGCAGATTTTGATGCTTCCCTCTCTCTTTTCATCAGGCCGCTGTTGGATGGATGCCCTGGAGCTGGCTCTAAGCTGCTCCAGTCTCTACAAGCTGACGGCCAAACCAGGGAAGGAGGGAGATATCAGCATGTCCTCAGAGTCCTCACACATACTCCACCTGCTGCACTCTTCTCCCCTCACTGATACAGAGCTGCTACAGTAAGTAAGAAGCATAAACACTTCACAACAGGAAAGCTATATGCATCATGTACATGCTCATTTAGCTTCCTAGTGGATGAGTGTTTCCTGTCAAACTCCAAGTTGCTGCACTTTCTAATTCATGATCAGAACTGGTGCTGTTTAAAACACGCATGCATTAGTCAGAAACCACCACAAAAACAGATAAAACACAGGTTTGCTGCATTCTTTTTATGTAGTGTGACACACTTGGTAAGGTTTCCATGTTCGTTGTGTCTGATTTGATGCAATGCAGAGCCAGAACATGTGACTTGTGAGCATGTTGAAAGTGTCACATAAGGCTGGGCAATATATCGAATATACTCGAGATATCGTGGCTAGTCCCCTGTGGGATATAGAAAATGTCTATATTTGTCATATTCGAGTAGCCCTGTTGTCACGCAGGTGTTTTTAGCTGTGGGCGGGGTTTTCTCCCTCCTCCTCGACTCTCTGCACCGCTTTGCACAGAGAGTTAAAGCAAGCGCACCTAGTTACGTACATAACGTGAGCTACGTGCTACATCATGAGAGGCAGCGTGTAGCAGCTTTTCTAGCAGAGAACTCCGGTAGCAGTAGCAGCGTGAGTTACAAAAAATGGAGGAAGAATTTATTCCAAAGAAAAATAGTACAGGATCCATCATCTGGCGGTGGTTTGGATACCGGAGAGAGGATGTTGACCAAACTGTCGTATGCAAAGTATGTTGCAAAACTGTCGCTACAAAAGGTAGTAGTACCACAAATTTAAAATGACATGTTTCTGCCACTGCTTTAACTGTTCAATAAATACGGTTTTGATCAGTTTGCTTCGTTACAATTTCATCCTTTTGGCATGAATGATTAAAATCAGCATATCTTAATGCAGTATGAGCAATTATGTTTTAATGTAGACACAAAATCATCTTACTGATGTGATTGTATGCACCAAAGCATTAATTCAAGGCTAAGGTAAATATCGAGATATATATTGTATATTGTGACATGCCATAAAAATATCGGGATATTACTAAAAGATCACATCGCCCAGCCCTAGGGTCACACCACTGTTCTCCATGAAGTTTATACTGATAAAACTATGACAGGGTGATTCTGTTCTTTTGGAAACATTTCACACCAGTATGTTGTATTCATTTGTCTGACGGTGGTTTCACAAATTCAGCCCATAAAGCGCTGGGTTTACCGAGTGCTGAATAAAAAGCCACGAGCTGCTTCATGAGAAGCTGATTGTAATTCCAGGCTACTGTCCACCATTTCACCAGGTCACACCGTTTCTGTAGCATACAGATCAATAAGCTCATGTGGAACAGCTCATCATTAACTCTGCTCTTTTTGCTCATGTCGGTCTGTATTTAAATCTCTTGTTTACAAACTACGATGCACACAGCCAGAGTATTGTCATAGCTGTCCTCTTTTGAACAGACTTAAGTGTGTTTTATGTTTTCATATAAAAAATGATCTGAATGGTCCGTGCACGCTTGTGCTGAATGCAAATGTAAACTATATGCACAAGGAAACATTCTGGCTTGCAAGTTTAATATGTGTACAGATGTGAAAATAGTAAATAGCCATTTTTAGATCACATTGTACTGCATTTTAAACTGCTCATTTTTGGTGCAATTCCAGTAAAGCTAAAATGAAACGGCTTCAGGTGGCATTTCATGATGCTTTTAGAACAGGGGTAGGCAACTCCGGTCCTCGAGTGCCACCGCCCTGCAAATGTTAGGAGTTTCTCTGCTCAAACACACCTGGCACACATCAGACCTAATTAGCAGACTTGTGCAGAGCTTGACATCAACCTCTGCACAAGTCTGCTAATTAGCCATTGATTTGGATCAGGTGTGTTGCAGCAGGGAAACTCCTAACATTTGCAGGACTGTGGCACTCGAGGACCATAGGTGCCTACCCCTGTTTCAGAATATTGTCGTCACTTTTAAGATGGACAAGTGCAAACCACATGCTTGTATCAAATAACCTTCCTACCTTTCATGCTGTGTCGATTAAGGGACTGTAATGGGTATGACTGAGCCAAAATTAGATGACACGAGGTATTTCTCCTGTTTTTGAAAGCACTGGCATGAATGTCCGTCTTTATGGATGTTTTTATAATTATGTGTTTCTTTTAAATTACTAAAAAGGACCAATTTGTCTGGAATAAAGATTGATGATGAAGATGTAAAAAATTATGTTCTGAAAGCAGTAACTCACTTGGAGAGGAGTTTAAGTGAGATGGAAAATTACTGAGAAAATGCTATGGGGTGTGTGTGTGTGTGTGTGTGTGTGTGTGCTGTAGTTTGCCAGTCTAATGATTAAGTGCAGTTTATTAGGGCAGAATCATGGTTGGATAACATTTGCACTCATATGAATGGGCTTGTGTGCATATGTTCAGTTATTCTGCAGGCGTGTGGCTGCTGTTTATGTCCTATATTAGACATTCCTCTGCTCCTCTCACCTCCCCCTCCTCATACCTTCTTCATGGCTAAACCCTCCCTCTGGCCATCCTGTCTTGTTCCTCTCCCAGCCAATCTTGGCACGTAGTTCAATCACATGACTGACAGGGGAGCAGGAAGATGGAGCACAGTGTGAGCAGAACACCACCCAGAAAGAGACGGTAGCAACGAAGCCATTGCAAGCTCTCATATCCACACAAACACACCTTGACACACAGGCAGAAATTTCTGCATGCTCATTCAGGAAGTAGGCATCTCGGTGTCACGTTAACAAGCTGCACTCTTTTGTCAGTAGATGAAAAACATTTGCACACGCGGCAGAGGAGACCAGATAAGAATAGACGGAACGTGCTTTTGGATTTGCTGATAACAGCATTTGTGGTGTCTGGATTCCAGAGGAGGAGTTTTTCCAGTCGATCTTTACGGTAAGGTAAACCGCCTCTGTTCCAGGGTGTGTTTGGATCAACGGACAGCGTCGCAGGGCAGTTGATAATTCAGGAAGTTTGTTGGAAGGTGGTTGAGCAGGTTTGGGAAGTCCTCAGAGATTTTGAAATGTAAGCTCTTGTTTTTGAGGATTGAGCTGTTTTCTTGTTTTCTTTAACTAGAGTTACCTCATCGATGAACGTGGTTATGAACATGTGACTCGCAACAGCTGTTGTGCACTATTTGTCTGTAATTGACAGGATCCAAAGTAAGAAGAATTTCTGACTGATATGTTGCCGAAGAGAACGAACACCTTTGTTTCTTACAGCATTTGTTTTGTATGCTTGTGTTTTCAGTGCTCAGATGCTGACTGTCTGACTTTTAAAATTATTCTGGGATGTTCCTCTTAAACCCCCACAACATCCTCACCTTCCATATGTCTTTACCCTTTTCATGATCACTTCTTTCTGTTTTGTTTTTAATGTTTCTAATGTTTCTAATTTCTCCATAATGCTCTGGTTAAAGCCAGGTCTGAGGTCTGGGGTTGATTTGCTCTTATGAGAACATTTCTGTGCACTTTTATTGAGTAGTACAGATTTTAGGTACCTCAGCATCGGAACAGTTTTGTCCAGCTGAACATCAGATGTTTAAAAATAAATTTTTACCATTACATTTTTTTTAATTGAATTTTCAATTAGAAACACTGCTGGAACAAATAAACACAAAGCTTTGCAGGGCTGGTACAAGGTTGCTGACATGTGCAACAGTATAAAATAACGAGCCTCAGGAGCAGAATAATTCTTTTTATTATTTTACCGCGTAGGTTCCATTGAGCTTACAAAATCTCTTTTTAAAGGGAGCCTTGGCCAAGACAGCAGTCGTCCAAATTCCATAGCAGGCAGTGACTATTTAAGCAAACGACATATGGTATAAAATATAAACATATGGTATAAAATATAAATCTAAGACGGCAGAAGAAGAGGAAAAACATAGTAAACTGAGATTTGCAGTTTTATGTCTGTAAGCTGTTCCAGGCTACCGGAGCCGAGAGTTTAAAAGCCTTTTTACCAAGTTCAGTGTGAGCTTTGGCGGCTGTCAGTAAAAGAAGCTCATTAAAATGCACTGACAAAAGTTACTCGAATTTAATGAAATCACAAAGGTAAGAGGGGGGGAAGGCCAAGAATGGGTTTATATGGAGAGTACAGTGGTGAGGGAGAGCTTTGCACCCCGTCACGATCCTTAAGGCACCATGGTACACTGTCCAGAGAGTGTAAAGACTGAACATAAGCATGCATGCCGCAAGTCTCCTTAGTTTGTCAAAGGAAAGAAAATAGCTTTGACTAAGTGCTTTTTCTCTTGCAGGACAGGAAAATCAGGATTTAGTTTTCAAATAAAACCTCAGCTTAAGTTGCTAGCAAGGTTTTCTGTATGTTGACCATTCATCAGTTAAAATATCTCAATATTAATGGTGTTGAGCAACAAACCAGATATGAGCAGCCTGCAAGGTTTTAATGTTGGTTGAATTGAAAAGTTGTCTTTCTAGCCTTATAAAAACAAATCCAGCTTTAGTTTTTCATTTCAAAGCGAGCAGTCGTGACGGTATATCAAAATAGCACTGTGAGTATGAAACAGCTTGAACAAGGGTGGCACCGCAACCGTAAACCACAGCAGCATTTGGATAGAGATGAAATTGTATAGTTGACATGTTTTAACCCAGAAATGAATAGAAAGTAAAAGTGGACCCAATACAGAACCTTGCAGAACCCCTGAATCAACATATGAAACTCCGCAAAGGCTACCATTGCACTTAACACACCAGGCTTCACATTAAGATCCTAATTACGATGAAGATGAGTGAAAATGTGGTCCACAGTAGTAAAATGCCCTTCAGTCCATAAGAAATATAATTAATGAAATTTAACGCTATCCAAAGCTGGTCCAAGGGCGGTCCAATTGGCTCTCCCCATCCTCCCCGTCTCCCCTGCAGTCCATGAGTCTGTGCAGCAGAGATCCATAAGACACGATCTCCCCCAGGGCATCTGTCCATTGTTTTATGTTTGGGGGCAGAATTGATTTCAGTGTCTTAAAATAATCCTGGTTGCTGGAACTCGGGGATCCTCAGTCCTCAAGACCAGTGTCCTCAAGGCTGTCCGAGTGTCCCTGCTACAACACACCTGATTCAAATCTATGTGCAGACACGTGCAGAGCTGGTCTGAGTCTGAGTCAGGTGTGTTTATAGGAGGAAAAACCTGCAGGACATGACCTCCAGGGCCAGGATTAAGGATCTCGGCTGTAACTACACCAAATATAATAACTCTGTTTTTTATTTTGATTCATTCAGAATTGTGGCTCTGTCCCTGAACAAGCATACAGCCGCAGTCAGAGGGATCGCTGTGCCTGGCTAGTTATTCAAGAAATCTGCTACTTTAACTCAGAATGGATTCATAAATTGACGTTCGCACGTACACTGCACAAAGGCTCCGACTTGTAATTTACATTTCCAGAACGTTTTGTCAGTTTCATCCTACGTGATCTCACCGAGGTTTGTTGGTATCTGTGTAGGATGTAAACATCCCTCTCACCTCTCTAACACACTGCCACAATCTGCTGAGATGCGCAGCAACTTCTCATGTCCTGTGTCTGCTCCCAGGTCTTTTAATAGCTCTGGGTTCATTCTGCTAATTTATAAACACGGGAGGTCGGGCAGGAAGTCTAAGATCAGGTTTTCTGAGCAAATCTGGATTCTGGATTTCCGTTTCTGATTTTTTTAAATATTTCCAAGTGTTGTTTTCCCTTTAAGTTTCACATGGTAAATATACCACTTGACTGTCGCTGCTTCCAGTATACTGGTGGTTCTTCCCAATACAAAAGCTGGGATTAAACCACAGAGGAGTACTTCTGTGAATGATTTGGTGTTGTTTATATTTGCTGTAACTATGTTTGTGAATTTAAGCCTATTCACCTCAGCAGACAGGTTGCATTCTGCTTGATATTTCTCTTTGCCTAAATCCGTCTCTGTTTGGCCTTCATCAAGTTAGAGTTGAGATCACAAGCCGGTAACTTAATTAGGATCTTATTGTTATTTTAAAATAGCGATTTATCAGGTTGAATCTGAGAACATGCAATCAAGGTGAATACTGGATAATCACCTCTTTACTCCCCAACTGGACATACTTCTATAGCTAAATGTGATTGATGGTGATTAGATAGTCTGAGCCACTTCTGCTATTATTATATAACCCAGAAATCAATTAAAATTAGTTCCTATACAGCTGCTAATCCCAATACCAGTAAAACACAAGTAGTTATAAAATGAAATCATGTGATTTCAAACAGCTTTTATCGATTTTATTCAGTGGTTGGAAATTGTGCAGAAATAAAGTTTCCCTTTGTGTTTATTTTTCTGTTTTTATTAGGTTGAATGACGCAGCTCTGCTTGGCAATCACCACATGGAGCCTGACGGCTTCTCAGACAAATCCGAGCGCGAGACTCATGATGAATGGGACACCACAGCCAATGAAAATGGTGGAAGGCTGACAGAGGAGAGTGACGTGGAACAGTCAGACGAGATGTCCCCCGGGCCACAAGCTACAGCCTATGTGGAGCAGGGCACAGAGGAGATGGCTGAGGTAAAGAGGTTCTGCGTTGACCTGGTTTTCATTTCCTGTCTTTGGAAAGGTTTGTTTTGTTTTGTTAAGGTCTCTCAATGTGCCTCTGTCTGTGTTTGCTCCTTAAGGCTGGGGAGGCGTCGCAGGTGGAGACTGTATCCGAGGAAAACAAGGGCCTCATCTGGAGCCTGCTGAAGCAGCTGCGGCCGGGTATGGACCTGTCAAAGGTGGTGCTGCCGACCTTCATCCTGGAGCCACGATCCTTCTTGGACAAGCTGTCTGACTACTATTACCACGCTGACCTGCTCTCACAGTGAGTGTTGCTACTTCGCAGAGAGGAAATACACATTTGTCCTCATGGAGAATGTTTTTTATTCCTTCTGCTTCCTCACCACAGAGCTGCACTACAGGAGAGCGCATATGGTCGAATCAAGCAGGTTCTGAGATGGTATTTGTCTGGCTTCTACAAGAAGCCCAAGGTAAGAAATGCTCCTCCTCTGTGTAGCTGTTGGCAGTACCATAACACAGCATTACATTTTGCATTTATCATCAAGCTTTGTGAAGCTGTTGCACAGTATTCACCATTCTTTAACTGGATTGGAAATGGCATAATGCATCGCCTGACCCAAAGGAATAAAAGAAATCACATATTGCCCGTTTTCAGACACATACACAGTAACTCTGGCTACAGTGTGCATTTCAGATTGCAGAGTTTTCATAAGCATGATGTCACCATGTTCATTTCCACCCAAAGCTGATAGTTTACCACAGATGTCTTGTGATAGACAGACAGCTGCATAAAGTCTTCACCAAGGACAACAAACCGATATTCCTGCTCTTCTGTTCCTTCTTCCATCAGGCTCTAAGGTGCTGTGGATAGTTGGGATGTGAACCTAACAACAACTCAAGATTCAATTCGATTACCATTTTTGGAGTGATCATTTGATTCAGAATCAGTTCACAATTTCTATTCTACAGTCATTTAGCAGCCGCTTTTATCCAAAGCGACTTACATATGAGTGTTAAGAACACAAAGGTGCTTTTGTTTTTTTCTTTTTTGTTGTTTACTCCCTTCCCACCCCATAATATCATCTATGTTATAATACAAAGAATTAATACAGATTTAAACAGATTTTTGATTCAGAATCATGACCCTTAAGTAACAAAAGGTCCCAAGTTACTTAATTGTTCTGTAAGCTAGAAGGAACTGAGAAATTATTCAGGCCGATTTGATTTAACCTGCAACATGTACAAAATATTTTATGCTCGTCATTTTTCTTAATTTTAATTAGGAAAAAAACAACATAGTAGCCAGACCATCATTCTGCTGCTATAATGCACAAGAAGACAAATAAAAAGATCAATAAAAACAATAAAAATGACAAAAAATGTTATATTATATTTATGTATTTGAAAAAAAAAAAATAGATTTGTTTTTAACAAAAATATCTATTTTAAAATCGTGAAACAAAAAATTTCAATTTTCAATCTTTTTTCAATTGAATTCTCCACCCCTAGTGGAAAGCATTTAATATTTTTTTAGGTTCTGGTCACTGTTACCATTGATTTATTTGATTTATTACTTTTTATCTAAAAATGCCAAATTTCTCTTCCTCTTGTTTTTATTACTGAAGACCTGCAGTTTGTTCCCGTGACCTGATCTGTTGTTATTATGCTGCTGTTTGTTGTTGAACTTTGGGAATGCTAAACTAAATGGCCCAGCAAGAATAAATAAAGTTGTTAGAATTAAATTCTAATCTTTTGCACATCCGAGAGATTCTCTACCATCAGCGGTCTGCGGCGTTTAGCCGTGTTTCAATAGTTTAACTTAATGAATCCTGGTGTTGTTATTTTAAATAAGCCAAGGATGAAAACAAACCTTTAACCTGGTCATCAAGGCCTCATGTGCCAACTGAAGCAACCCCAGATTATTTTCTTCCTTAACGCCAGGTTTACTGTAATACAAGTCTTTGATTTAGTGGGAGATTTTCAAGTAAAAGCAGAACATTTATGTTTTTGGTTCGACTGCAAAGTAGACCTGTCACAATAAGCAATAAGTTAATTAATCGCACAATAAGAAAAATCCATGCAATAAGTTTGCCAGATGCAATAATTTTCATCTGTCCTTTTTTCTGCTGCATTTATTTTAAGATAATATCAACTAAACACGGCAATACAACAAGTTTCCATTTGCACTTAAGACCTTAACAAACAGGCTAGCTCCATCTTCCCGACAGTCCACAATCACTGGGGTGTTTAACCAGCAGATTAACTACCAACAGGACAGTACAACATGGTGTGCACTCAGACGGTGTAGTTTGTGAATGCTGCCCTTTAATATTGTCAAAAAGGTGACGTTTTCAAAAATGTTCCTAACATTTCACAATCAGTATGAATCGCCAGGATGAACATACATGTTACAAACGGCAGTTCCACAACTTTACAATGACATGAAAAATGACATTTTAGCATTCCACCTCTGGTCAAGTCCAAACATGTCCCTTTATATGAGCTGACCATAGACTATGTAACTATGTTACTTAGTCTTTAGTTCCAGATCACCACGTTGCCAAAACCCCAGGAGAAATCCTGATCTGTTTCAGCAGACTGGTGACAGGATGAACATAAACTAGTCTGCACATCCAGCTAAATGTTCTTTAGAAATTAAAGTATGTTGATCTTTGAATTGGTGTACTCGCATTATTATGGCATTATTGTTACTTTAGTGGAAAATGGTCTCAAAATGAAAACAATAATCGCTTAGCACGATATTATCGTCTATCGCAATCATTTCTGAGACAATTAATCGCATGGAGAAATTTGTTATCGTGACAGGCCTACTGCAAAGCCTTTCGTCCAGGTCTGCATCCACCTTCCTGTTTTTCAGTCCCAACTGGCTGCAACTGGCTGTTTTTATTACACTGGAAGTTTTTCTGGCTGTTCTCATTTTTTGTTGTTGCGTCAGCCTCACCACGATGCAGCATGACATCCAGCAACAATTTATTTGTTGGTTGCTCAACACATGGCGCTGGCCCGACTCTGTTTCTGCTGTAAAAATGTCAGAAGACACTTTCCACTTGTTTCCACTTATTAGTGATTTATTTCCTGGCGGCGGCAGCCCAGCAGAGCGCCCCACATGAGCCAGCAGAAAAGGCTTATAAATCAGTTCAGACTTGCTCAGCGCTTTTTGTGCTGACTGCCGTTCACATAGATGCACTGATAGACTTATCATGGATCACTGTTTTATTATTTAATAGTGAAAAGATTAAAGAAAAAAAGACACATAGACTTTTTCCACAATTCCAAAAAAATAAACCTAAATGTGTTTTTGTCAGATGATGTTGGAGTTCCTGCTTAAGCTTGTGTTTGTTTCCGTTTTCCAGGGTCTGAAAAAGCCTTACAACCCAATCTTAGGGGAGACATTTCGCTGCTGCTGGCTTCATCCTCAAACTGACAGCTGCACGTTCTACATAGCTGAGCAGGTTAAAACATGTTTAAAGCTAAAAGGCATACAGCTGCATGACACTTGTGTGAAATAGTTTACACAGCTGAGTGTAAGTGGCAGATTATAAGGTATCTGATGACCCTTTTCTCACCCCGAAACTTGATGTTTGCCTCTCTTTCTACTGTCTGCCAGGTGTCCCACCACCCACCCATCTCTGCCTTTTACATCTGCAATAGAAAGGATGGCTTTTCTATTAGTGGAAGCATCTTGGCCAAATCCAAGTTCTATGGTACACAATGTATTTCAGAATGTAACCTGTTTAACAAAAATAAGAAAAAGAACAAGAAGATGTGTGCCATTACCTGAAGGCATCATCTATACTTTGACTGCTCTGCTGTACTTTTAAGGTTTTAAGATGGATCATGTTCTTCTGTGTCCTCTTTCAGGTAATTCTCTGTCAGCTATTCTGGATGGCAGAGCTAGACTCCTGTTCCTGAGCAGGGATGAGGAGTATGTCATCACCATGCCCTACGCTCACTGCAAAGGTAAAAAAAAAAAAAAAGCTTGTTTTTTTTCCATCTTTACAAAAGAATTCCAGCATATCCAGGAAATCTTATTATGGAGATCTACTATCCTGCAACTTTTAGATGCAACTGTTCTCCAACACACCTGAACCAAATCTATGAATCAATCAGAATTTTATTCATATAGCACTTTTCATACAAAAACAAGTGCAAAGGGCTTTACATAATGAAATAAACAGCAAATATCAACAATTAAACAAAATTAACAACAAGCCTTCCCATGCCAAAAAAATATGACTCGAAATCATGCTCCGCCCCCTCCGAAAACATCCAATCATTTTCTGTTGCACATTCACACAGGTGTTGCACAGAAATCAGTCAGTATGGAGAGTCTTACTGCCAGGTCTGCAGAGCTGAATGACATGCATATGAGGGAATCCAGATGTGTGGAGAAAGGTTGCACCTAAAAGGTGCAGGGTCGTAGATCTCGAGGACTTTAGCACCTCTGGTGTATTTCATAAAAGTAATCAACCAGACTGAAGATTAGGAGATCAGTATCCAAGCAGAGGTCAAAATGTCCTGCAGGAAGAAGCCGATCTCCACAGAGTCTGTAAACTAAAAGTTTTTAATAAAATGCACATCATGCTGTAAACTGTGTGAACGGAACGGTTTTTTAATGGGCATATAGAAAGTTTTAGTATACAGATGGGTGTGATGTGCAGCTTTTACAAGTGAGTTCAGTCTGCAGCTCTGTGTTTACCCAGGTGACTCCCTGACTGTGTGCAAGCAGCAGTACTGGTGCACCAGTGCAGCCAGTAAAGAAGTTAATGTACAAATAAAAAAAGAAAAGTCTAATCTGACAAACGTTGTGTTGGCAGCATCATCTACACCTGTGAGCTGTAATCTGTATCTGAGCTACTGGGGATAAAATGTGACTTCGCTCTGCTCTGAACCTGAACTTGTCATGTACCCCCCTGTAAGACTGAGTCAAGTTTCTGTTTATTTTGTTTATTTTGGGACATTGTACGTGACCATTTTCCCCAGATGTCGTTTCCTCGCAGCAGTGTCAAGGCAGATATTAGGGGTGGGAAAATTGAATAGGAAAATCGAAAATTGGGATTTTTTTGCTTCACAATTTTAAAATCGATTTTTTTTTTGTTAAAAATTTTTTTTTTCTTCAAACAAATAAAAATAATCCAGTATAAAAATTTTTGTCATTTTTATTGTTTTTATTGATCTTTTTACTTGTCTTCTGGGGCGTTAAAGCAGCAGAATGATGATATATTACGAGCAAAAAAAAAAAAGTTTTATATGTTTATTTTGTTTTTAAATCTACAAAAATCAGCAATATCAAAGCATTGTGAGAATCGCAATTTAAATCGAATCGGCACCCAAAAAATCTGAATCGAATCGAATCGGGACAAAAGTGTATCATCACAGCCCTAGCAGATATAGAGCCAGAATACTGAAGTTATTTGTTTTTATCTTGGCATAAATGGTCATGGGAAGGGTTGGGTTGTGTGCTTGTGTAGGTAATATGCGTGTGTGTACGCTTTAAGTGTGAAACTGTTTTTTTATTTTTATGTTGTAAAGCACTTTGATATGTTTTTGTATGAAAAGTGCTCTACAAATAAAGTTTGATTTGATTTGATCTAGCAGTTTACTTTAACTCATGATGTATTACAGCAGCTGTACTGGAACACAGGAAGGGTCTGATCCACGCGTGGTCTTTAACAGGGATTATTTAAAGTTCAATCTGCTGCTGATCAGATGTTGTGATTTGTCTCCTGTAGGTATTTTGTACGGCACGATGACACTCGAGCTGGGAGGGAAAGTTTCCATCGAGTGCGAGAAAACAAAATGTTTTGCAGAGCTTGAGTTCAAACTGAAGGTATGTTTTTTTTTTTCGTTTTTTTTTTAAGAAGTTAAAAGTTGACATTAAATGTTAAATGATCCGATTAGTTAGTCCAGTATTTCTTGCCCTGCAGTAGTAATTGTCTCATGTTGCATAGCTGTTTTAGTAAAGGTGTTACAGTTGTACTGTCTTCACTGCAGCCTTTCCTTGGAGGTGCGGGCTCCGTAAATCAGATAAGTGGGAAGATCTTTGTGGGAGAGGAGCTGCTGGCCACCGTAGATGGACACTGGGTAAGAGCTGTTGGACCGCTGTCGCGCTCCTCTTTGCCACTTTTTCTCCACTGTTTAGTTTTCAGTAGTTAAACACAGAATGGAACATTTCAGGTGTAGAAGCAGTAGAAACTTGTGACGAAACTCCTGTCAGAGAGCTGGTTCTAGTGCTGGTTCAGGACCAGACTAAGCACTAGAACCAGCTCTCGACTGAGCTGGTTTCCTGGACAAAATAGGAGCGTTGAGACGTGGACAGACATCTTCACACCAGCAAAGAAATGGACTCCAAGAACAAGCAGAATTGGACAAAGGAGGAGACTTGGTGTTTCCGGGTTTTATGGATCTGAGAGTGCAGCTCAGCCTAACCGGGGCAAACTGGACAAAGCTCCAGTAGGAGATGCTGCTGCTGCTGGCTACGAACGGAGTGTTGGGCAGCCAGGCAACAAAAACAGATTTCAGGGACCAGAAAAGGGAGCTGGGATGCAGCAGGAACGGGCGACCAAAAAGAATTCCACTTTTCAAGATCCTGAATCCTCTTGGTGTCCGGCTGGCGAACCAAACAGCTGACGTCCTAAACGCCACCACTAGATGATGTAAAGACACGAGTCTGGCCTGGCTCTTTCGGTCCATACCAGAACCGTTTTTTTTTAAGCACCAGCACTGAAGCAGCACCAGTTTTTGGTGGAAAGGAGCTGAAACGGTACCGGAGTCTTGGGGGAGAAAAGGAAGTGTTGAAAATACGGCTGTGACGATACCTTTAGTCCCGATTCGATTCCGATTTTTTTGGGTGCCGATTCGATTTAAATTGCGATTCTCACAATTCTTCGATATTACTGATTTTTGTAGATTAAAACAAAATAAATCTATAAAACTTTTTTTTTTTTTTTGCTCATCATTTTTCTTGATTCCAATTAGGAAAAAACAACACAGTAGCCAGATCGTCATTCTGCCGCTATAATGCCCAAGAAGACAAGTGAAAACATCAATAAAGACAATAAAAATGACAAAAATTTTGTTTTAATTTTATTTGTTTGAAAAAAAAACCTTTTTTTTTTTAACAAAAAATCTATTTCAAAATTGTGATGCAAAAAAAATCCCGATTTTTGATTTCTCAATTAGATTTTCCCACCCCTTGTTGAAAATGTCATTAAACAGGGAATGTCTTGGAAAAATGTAGAAAGTTCTTCCAGACAAGTTGCAAAGGTCGAGTTTGACAAATTTAACCAACGTAAAACTTCAGACGTGTCATTGTGGAGATTAATTTGGTTGGCTTTATGGTTACCAGGACAACGAGGTTTTCATTCACGAGAAGCGTTCCAACCAGCAGGAGACTCTGTGGAACCCAAGCTCAGACATTCGCAGCAGACGTCTCAAGAGACAAGTGGTCCAGTTAGACCAGCAGGGGGAGTTCGAGTCTGAAAGGTAAACCGTCATTTCGTGTAACATTAATGTTGGATTTCATTAAGTTAGCTTCGTGAGCTGACGTGGGCGGAGCTAGCTCTGCAACTTTTTTATGGGACTTAAATTAGACATTATTCATGTTATAAATATTTTACTTATTGTTTGTCTTTGTTGTAAAACGGCTCTTAAACTTTGTGCTTCCTGTAACAACAGCAGCAGCTGACATCTGACTCGCCTGATCCGATAACTTCTCATTTAATTTCTTCCCAACAGGCTGTGGCAGCATGTGACCAGTGCCATCCTGGATCGGGACCAACTGCGGGCCACCCAGGAGAAGTTTGTACTGGAGGAAGCTCAGCGGAGAGAGGCCAGAGAGCGGGGAGACAAACCCTGGATCCCACAACTCTTCCAGCTGGACCCCGACACCTCCGACTGGACCTACAGGCACATGGAGTATGAACACACTCACGCCAAGCAGCGAATACACAGATCAGGCTCCCAGTGTCGGCTGTTAGTTAAATGGGACAAACATGGCGCCAGAATGAGGCGAACTTTAATAAAACTGCATCTTTTTGTCCGTAGCTCTCGGCCGTGGGACCCTGAACTCTGCCTGGTCCAGATTGAGAAGGACGGCGTGATTCAGACACACGAGAAAAGTCAGAGACAACACAATGGGCTTCCATACAGCCACAGCTGGGCCAGTCAACACAAGGTGAAACCAGCGCTACCCGCTTCTTTTCCACAGCTTCTTCACTGCGTTCGTCCAATTCAGGGGCGCAGAAAGCTGGAGTTCATCTCAGCGATTAGCAGGCAGGAGGGAGGGTCCGTCCTGGACAGGTCGCTAGTCGCATCGCAGCGATTAGCAGGCAGGAGGGAGGGTCCGCCCTGGACAGGTCGCTAGTCGCATCGCAGCAATTAGCAGGCAGGAGGGAGGGTCCGTCCTGGACAGGTCGCTAGTCGCATCGCAGCGATTAGCAGGCAGGAGGGAGGATCCGTCCTGGTCAGGTCGCTAGTCGCATCGCAGCAATTAGCAGGCAGGAGGGAGGGTCCGTCCTGGACAGGTCGCTAGTCGCATCGCAGCGATTAGCAGGCAGGAGGGAGGGTCCGCCCTGGACAGGTCGCTAGTCGCATCGCAGCAATTAGCAGGCAGGAGGGAGGGTCCGTCCTGGACAGGTCGCTAGTCGCATCGCAGCGATTAGCAGGCAGGAGGGAGGATCCGTCCTGGACAGGTCGCTAGTCGCATCGCAGCGATTAGCAGGCAGGAGGGAGGGTCCGCCCTGGACAGGTCGCTAGTCGCATCGCAGCAATTAGCAGGCAGGAGGGAGGGTCCGTCCTGGACAGGTCGCTAGTCGCATCGCAGCGATTAGCAGGCAGGAGGGAGGGTCCGTCCTGGACAGGTCGCTAGTCGCATCGCAGCGATTAGCAGGCAGGAGGGAGGGTCCGTTCTGGACAGGTCGCTAGTCGCATCGCAGCGATTAGCAGGCAGGAGGGAGGGTCCGTCCTGGACAGGTCGCTAGTCACATCGCAGCGATTAGCAGGCAGGAGGGAGGGTCCGTTCTGGACAGGTCGCTAGTCGCATCGCAGCGATTAGCAGGCAGGAGGGAGGGTCCGTTCTGGACAGGTCGCTAGTCGCATCGCAGCGATTAGCAGGCAGGAGGGAGGGTCCGTCCTGGACAGGTCGCTAGTCGCATCGCAGCGATTAGCAGGCAGGAGGGAGGGTCCGTCCTGGACAGGTCGCTAGTCGCATCGCAGCGATTAGCAGGCAGGAGGGAGGGTCCGTTCTGGACAGGTCGCTAGTCGCATCGCAGCGATTAGCAGGCAGGAGGGAGGGTCCGTTCTGGACAGGTCGCTAGTCGCATCGCAGCGATTAGCAGGCAGGAGGGAGGGTCCGTTCTGGACAGGTCGCTAGTCGCATCGCAGCGATTAGCAGGCAGGAGGGAGGGTCCGTTCTGTACAGGTCGCTAGTCGCATCGCAGCGATTAGCAGGCAGGAGGGAGGGTCCGTCCTGGACAGGTCGCTAGTCGCATCGCAGCGATTAGCAGGCAGGAGGGAGGGTCCGTTCTGGACAGGTCGCTAGTCGCATCGCAGCGATTAGCAGGCAGGAGGGAGGGTCCGTTCTGGACAGGTCGCTAGTCGCATCGCAGCGATTAGCAGGCAGGAGGGAGGGTCCGTTCTGGACAGGTAGCTAGTCACATCGCAGCGATTAGCAGGCAGGAGGGAGGACAGGTCGCTAGTCGCATCGCAGCGATTAGCAGGCAGGAGGGAGGGTCCGCCCTGGACAGGTCGCTAGTCGCATCGCAGCGATTAGCAGGCAGGAGGGAGGACAGGTCGCTAGTCGCATCTCAGCGATTAGCAGGCAGGAGGGAGGACAGGTCGCTAGTCGCATCGCAGCGATTAGCAGGCAGGAGGGAGGACAGGTCGCTAGTCGCATCTCAGCGATTAGCAGGCAGGAGGGAGGACAGGTCGCTAGTCGCATCTCAGCGATTAGCAGGCAGGAGGGAGGACAGGTCGCTAGTCGCATCTCAGCGATTAGCAGGCAGGAGGGAGGACAGGTCGCTAGTCGCATCTCAGCGATTAGCAGGCAGGAGGGAGGACAGGTCGCTAGTCGCATCTCAGCGATTAGCAGGCAGGAGGGAGGACAGGTCGCTAGTCGCATCTCAGCGATTAGCAGGCAGGAGGGAGGACAGGTCGCTAGTCGCATCTCAGCGATTAGCAGGCAGGAGGGAGGACAGGTCGCTAGTCGCATCGCAGCGATTAGCAGGCAGGAGGGAGGACAGGTCGCTAGTCGCATCTCAGCGATTAGCAGGCAGGAGGGAGGACAGGTCGCTAGTCGCATCGCAGCGATTAGCAGGCAGGAGGGAGGACAGGTCGCTAGTCGCATCTCAGCGATTAGCAGGCAGGAGGGAGGACAGGTCGCTAGTCGTATCTCAGCGATTAGCAGGCAGGAGGGAGGACAGGTCGCTAGTCGCATCTCAGCGATTAGCAGGCAGGAGGGAGGACAGGTCGCTAGTCGCATCGCAGCGGTTAGCAGGCAGGAGGGAGGACAGGTCGCTAGTCGCATCTCAGCGATTAGCAGGCAGGAGGGAGGACAGGTCGCTAGTCGCATCGCAGCGATTAGCAGGCAGGAGGGAGGACAGGTCGCTAGTCGCATCGCAGCGATTAGCAGGCAGGAGGGAGGACAGGTCGCTAGTCGCATCGTAGGGCTTTTCAGACACTTTCTCATCAGTCTGCACACACTCCTGACACACACGCAAAGCAAACGACAAGATTTTGTAGAATCTTGTGAGCAAATGTTGAAATGATGAGAAATTTCCCAGTTTTAGGAATTCAGGGCTTCCCTGGAATCCTTTGGACTGATTCAGCAGAAACGTGGTTTAGTTTTGTCGGACGGGAAGCATCTGTTGAAACCAGACAGTCCAGGTTCTGGACGGTTTTCTCATCATGGCTTCTGCATGTTGTTGATAGTTTGATCTGGACTCGTCTCTGTCCTTTTCGCAGAATAGCCTCCCTGGAGGATGACGGCAGCATCATGCCGGGGTGTGAGGTTGTGTCCAGCTCAGTGTGTGTTTCAAGATTTTCCTTTTCATGCTCTGAACTTCATTCAGGTTCTCTGCAAGTTCTAAGCACTCTCCTTTGCTTTAATGTGTCTTCTCTGAGGAAGAAAAGCCAAGGATCTCCTCTGTAGGCTTGTTGCTGATCTTTCTGTTTGAGGCCTTTTGGTTCTTTCTCCGTTTCATTTGGAGCTAGATTTAGAAAGTCCTTCCAAACTTTGCAATATCACGTTCTCATCACGGACTCTGGAAAAGGGGCAGAAGCCACTCTGAGAAGCCATGAGATCTCCACGATGGGCTAAACAGTGGAATTTGCTCATATGGGGCTGAAAACTGTTTTTCCTTCTAAACTGAGAGTTTCCCACAGTGTTTGAGTCAAATAAACAAGAAAAGAAGGCGAGAGTCAAAGTCTGTGTGAATATATTTCTCCAGCGACGGCTGACAGAACAGAAACACCAAAGTTATCCAAGAATTTAGAAACGCTACCCTCTATCGTCCCTAGAAAACATGAGACCACCTCGGTTTATGTTGAGGCGTCAGCAATGTGTACCGAGCTGCAGCTGGATGCTGACCTGAAGATGATCCTGGGGGAAATATATTAAGATTATTAGATCTTTATTTTTCTTATTGACCTGATGAAACATGATTTGGTTTTCACTCCCATCAATGATCAGACCTTACATGAGAGTCGGTCCTCGAGGGCTGCTGTCCTGCAGGCTTATGTATCCCTGCTCCAACACACCTGACTTCCATTAAATGGATCCAACAGCTAATGGAAGTCCTGCACAGTGACGGATTAGTTTGAATCAGGTATGTTGGAGCAGGAATACATGGAAAACCTGCAAGAACAGTAAATAAAATGTTTATTTTGAACAAATGAAGTAAAAATCTGCATTGTTTTGTCATTGAGAAGCACGATGAGTCCTTTTCCGTTCCTGTTGTGATGCTCGGACATCCAGATGTCACCTTTATCCAGCTGTTAGGATTTGGTTTCATGTTGTTTAACAAACCTCTCTGCCTCCTCCCAGGCGGGGGTGAACGGGAAGCACCGGAAGGCCAGCAGCCAGCCGTCCAGCTGCAGCCAGAACACGGAAAGCAGCAGCACCACGCCAGAACCCACACACGAGTCATCCGACAATGAAGGTGAGCTGGACTCTCATTTCCAGTCCAGACCATAAGTTGCCATGAAGGAGGTGTCTCGTCTTCATGCCGCTTATCCGAGGTCGGGTCGCGGGGGCAGCAGCCTAAGCAGGGAACCCCAGACTTACCTCTCCTCAGCCACATTTTCCAACTCTGCCGGGGGGATCCCGAGGTGTTCCCAGGCCAGCCGAGAGATATAATCCCTCCAGCGTGTCCTGGGTCTTCCCCGGGGTCTCCTCCCAGAGGGAACTGCCTGGAACACCTCTCCAGCGAGGTCCAGGAGGCATCCTGACCAGATGCCCGAGCCACCTCAACTGGTTCCTCTCGATGCGAAGGAGCAGCGGCTCTACTCTGAGCCCCTCCCGGATGACCGAGCTCCTCACCCTATCTCTAAGGGTGAGCCCGGCCACCCTGCGGAGGAAACCCATTTCAGCCGCCTGTATACGAGATCTGGTTCTTTCGGTCACGACCCACAGCTCATGACCAGAGGTGAGGGTAGGAACGTAGATCGACTGGTAAATCAAGAGCTTTGCCTTCGGGCTAAGCTCGCCATGAAGAAAGGTGCTTTTTATATATTTTCATGTTTTACGGCAGAAGATGGGGCAGTAAGACGGAGAAATGCTCAAGCTTGACCATCAGCTTTACAGAGCTGATGATGATCAGTCCATTTGCTCTGCTAGCAAAGCTGATATAAAAACAATGAACGGAATGAAAACTCTATCTGGTGTTGCAACAACGCACGTCAGTGTGTAAACCTGGAACGTGTTTTTCTCTTCTGTGTTTCGTGTCCAGGCTTTTCAAATCAGTGCTCTCGCTGCAGTAAAGAGATGAAGGACATCGCCCTGATCGAGGCCTCCATCTCGTCCATACAGAAGACGCAGCAAGACATTCAGAGGTGAGACGGACACGTTTACGCCAATAAAACCCGCTGATGACTAAATAGTCTGTGTTTTAAAGTGTCTAAACTGCAGTGATGATAATGAGGGTTTGCCTTTCTTCCCAAATAGACGATAGTGACAGAAGCCCAATAAGAAAATAGTGAAACTGTTTTTATGTCAGAACAACATTCAGTCATGAATCAATTTTAGACATTGTTGCGTCGTTATTTGGCTCTAAACGTCCTCGTGTTTTCCTCTTTCCACCCGATGTGGGTTTGCTGTGTTAAGTCTACGGTTTCTGTCCTTCAGGACGTGGCATTGTTTCACACCTGGGGGTGGAGTTTATCATCTAACCTGCTTTCAGAGCGACTGCTGATCATTTCCACACCTCCTTTATTTAAATGGCATCTGTAAGGGGCGTGCCATCGTTGGCACCTGACCAAAGTGCGTTTCATGCACAAGGCAACACAAAGAGCTTTATGTTATATAAAAACTGTGTGTGTGTGTGTGTGTGTGTGTGTGTGTGTGTGTGTGTGTGTGTGTGTGTGTGTGTGTGTGTGTGTGTGTGTGTGTGTGTGTGTGTTGTCCAGCATTTAAGCAGAATGATGGTCTGGATTCTGTGTTCTGCTGAGCAAATTTACTTTGCCAAAGGGAGCTTTACTGCTATAATCATCCCCTTGATTTTCTGGATTCTTATTTTATTTCTCTATTTATTTTGCATAATTGTTTGTAAATCCAGAGTTTTTACTGCTGGACCGGAGAGGATAGGAGAGAGACAGAAGGGGAAAGAAGAGATAGCAGCTCAAAAAGAAAGAAAGAAAGACATACATACACATGTACACACATACGCATTTGACTATATAAACACATGTACATACATATACACAAACAAGCCAACCTCAGATTCCTTTTTCCCTGCGGAGGACTAAGGTACCAACTGTCAGGAGCACCAGAAACTAACAAGTTAAATATAACTGAGAAACACGGAAAGAAAACTAGAATAAACCTGCAGACGACTCGGTGACTGTGTCATGTGCAGAACATACAGAGTGGAATGTGTTCAGAGAAGAGTGGTCATGCCAAGGTGACCCCGCCCACACTAAGGTGAGAGGGAGGCCAGGAAGGTATAAACTATGAGGGTGCCGATTCGATTTAAATTGCGATTCTCACAATTCTTCGATATTACTGATTTTTGTAGATTAAAAGCAAAACAAATGTATAAAACTTTTTTTGTTTTTGCTTGTCATTTTTCTTGATTTCATTTGGGAAAAACAACACAGTAGCAAGATCATCATTCTGCTGCTATAATGCCCAAAATGACAAGTAAAAAGATCAATAAAAACAATAAAAATGACCAAAATTTTGTGATGAATTTCATTTATTTATTTGGGGGGGGGGGGGGGAAATCGATTTTTTTGTTAAAAAAAATCGATTTTAAAATTGTGAAGCAAAAAAATCCAGATTTTCGATTTTTCGATCCGATTTTCCCTCCCCTATAAACTATTTATACATATTAAAAAGTTTTTAAACTAACCAACGCAGCAGATGTACGTTTCCTGTATTCGCCCAGTTTGTATAAACATGAACTCCCATCTCTCTTACTGTCACTTAACTGAAAGTAGAAATAATAAAAATCTGACTTGATGCTGCTGTGAGGAAATGATATTCTGGGGATCCAGTCACACCAGTAGCCAGCTTGCTAGTGTCCACAGAGGACACCACCACAGGAGTCCCACAGGTCAGGGCAGCCCGGGGTCAATACGATTACTAATGCTAATGCTAATATTATGCTACGATTCTATTATTAAACCTTTTATTAGGATTTTCCTGCATCTTTTTTTTTCTCTTTTTTTACATGGAGATGTGTTCGCAGTGGTAACCAGCAGCTTTTCTCTTCCTCTAACCTGAACTGGAACGGAGCTGCTTTCACATTTGTAAAAACTACTATTATATTTTATTTTTTAACAACTTCCGTATGGAGTCAGTCTCGTCCAGACGTTGTCTGTTCTCATGTCCATAATCAATATGTTTCCAGACGCCAGTCTTCAAACCCGATCTGTAAATCTCAGCTTCAGTAACCGCTGTGAGGCAAGCTGCCGCTGTTTGGCGCCCGGCTACTTTAGCAAACAGACGTCACATCTTAATGTTCCTGCATCATTTTCCAGCTGTGTATCGGTCATGTAATTATCATAAAAAATATCTATATTTTTTACATTAATGAATCATAACTGAATTGGGAGGTGTTGCATCGCGATGAAGTGAGTAAATGGTGAAGTAAATTGTTGTTTCCCAACTCTATTTACAATAGATGATGCTTTGAACACTTGATTTCTGGTCCTAAGACGTGGATTATGCGTGATGTGACTGTAAGACTGGCTTTTCTGTGGTTTTCATCTTCTGAGGTGTCATTGTGAGACAGTCAGGAACAAACCAGACCTGCATCGTGCAGCGAATCACAGCGGCACGCTGCTTCTTGCAGGCCGAAACCCACCGCAGACCGTCTGGTAGAGACGCTGCGACGGCTGCTGCACAAACTCTGGAAATAATCCAGAAACTAACCACGTGAATCGTAGCCTCAGTTGTTCTTATTAAAGCCGTCTTCCCTCTTTCTGCAGGAACCTGGTGGCTCTGGGTCGGCAGCTGTCTCATCAGAGGGCGACAGACGACAGCGTGTCACTAACAGGCCGTCACTGTCTCATCCTCTGCATCCTGCTCCTCTCCCAGCTCCTCCTCAACTACGTCTTCACCTGAGCCAGCTTCCCGGGGGAGGGGTCTCCCTCCAGCACTGATCTGCCAATTAAAGCCTCTTAAAAAAGCACAGACTCTACTCAGCAGAGAGGGAAGGAGACCTCAGATCAGTCTTTGGAGGAGAGCTTTGTCCCCTGGTGCTTTCTATAAGTGGAGGAGGAAGGACTTTATAGCAATAAACACAGCCACCGCCACCGCCTGTCAGTCATCTACAGAGAGGAATGGCACCCCCTAGTGTAGCCAGACTGAAACAGCACCGGCACCCACGCACTTTGGACCGGAGAGGAGAGACGGGAAAAGGCACGGCTGAAAAGATGTACAACGGAGATGTAGAATGATTTTTGCTAAGAGAAATGACAGAGAGGATGTTTCATCATTCCCTAGTGTCTTTTTTTTTTTTTCTTTTATATCGCCCTGCAATACTGTTCATCTGTGAGTGTGCTTGTGTGTGTGTGTGTGTGTGTGTGTGTGTGTGTGTGTGTGTGTGTGTTTGTGTTTGTATTTACAGTAAGCCTTACGGGCGCACGCAGATCATGACTTGGACTTCTCCTGCTCCCACTTCCACTATCGATTTTGGGCCTTAATGCTAAAGCCAAAAAAAAAAAGAAGAAAAAAAATACAAGATATACAAATGAAGAGATCTTCAGTGCAATTGTGTGTTTTATATCGATGTACGCTCAAATACACTCTGTGTCGTCTTTTAATGATGATGATTTTACCAAAACAGTATTTATTAACCGAAAGGACAAAGAGTACTTGTTTACAGGGAGCGCTGCGTGTGTTTGCGACACATCAGGATGAAGGATAAAGGCAGGGCGGAGAGCCAGACGGAGTGTCTTTGCATTTGTGTGCCTGTAGTGCTGAAACTGAAGGGATAATAGAAAAGCACTGCTTTGGTTTAGACCACGACACTAGTGTGTACAATCAGTCACATAAGCATGCGGCTGCAGGGAGCGAGGGAAGGACACAAAAAACAAACACACAAACAAAACATGAGCCTAAGGGAAGAGATTTATTTGTGCATCTTGGTCTACACCTTGTTCAAGTGACTGTCTTAGATGTAAACACTTAGTAAAAAAAAAAAAAAAAAAGTTTTTTCTTCAAATGAATTTGTATATATTTGTCTGTTTGAACAAGAGATTTCAGAATGTATTTATTATGTGATTCACCTCAACTTTCCTGCTCGAAATCAACACTGAACACAGACGTTTGCTGTGGGGTCGTCACATTGTGTGCGTGTCTTCGTGGAGCACATGTGTGTGAGAAAGCCATTTTGATTGTGCTAAAAACAAGCAGATCTGTTGTGATTTTACTGTTTTTTTAGCCCCTGAATTAAAGCTTGATTGTTGGCACTGATCAGCCAACAGGAGCAAATCGGAAAGCAGCACAAGACGGACAACAGAGCGACTACTTTTGGTGGTTTTTTTTTTTGTTTTTTTTTTACACTTTGTTTCTTCTTTTCATTGTTATCCTGTTTTCTACTTTGCTGCCATGTTGTGGGAATTCTACATGTCAGAGTTTTTTGTCATATGGAAGAAAATACGACATGATGCCTAATGTTTTCATTCATACCAGACTGTAGCACTACAGTAAAACAGTTTAACCCTGCTACCGCTTTCAATCTTTGTTTCCAAACTATTGTAAGTTCACATGAACACCCATGCATTCATTTCTTATATGGCTTCAGTAAAGCTGGAGGCAATCCCAGCGGCTACCAGGCGAGGTCTTGGACAGGTCGCCAGTCCATCGCAGGGCAACACGGT
>NC_136620.1:36847007-37104507 GCF_933228915.1 Telmatherina bonti | reverse complement strand
TATCGTCCCTGCCTCCCCCCCCCCCCCCCCCCCCCGCTTATGACTGATTGTGAAGTATGTATTAGTTGCAATTAAAACTGAGGGAAGTGCCACGCGGTGTTGGGAGAGGGACCACCTAAGCAGCCCCGCCCACCATACACCGCATGCTCTTCCCCCTAATCATGTGAGTCGTCAGTGTTTTGGTGTTTGGTGTCTAAGTGTAATTAAAACTGGGAGGTGAGCCGAGGCTGGGTGCAGCGATCAAGACCACCTTGATGGCCTTTCTCACCACCCAGCGCCACGTGCACACCTCCCAATACCCTGCCTGTGTGTGATGGGGAGCGGGGAGGAAGAGGGGTTGAGGGATTTAAGTCTGGAGGAAAGTGAGCTTTCCTCCAGAAGGTGAGCTGCCAGCAGCACTGGGCATGCCCCCTACTCCCAGGGCCCCCCAAGGACCAGGACAAGCCGGGGACAGCCATCCCCGTAACCAGAGCCTTCGGCGACTCTAACCAGAGAGTCATCACCGACCCAAGAGGGGACCAACTCACCACATGCAGAAGGGGGGCACGAGGACAAAGAGGAGGCGGGGCGGCAGAAGGGGAATCCCAGACCGATTGTCCACCGCCCCCTCACTCACAGAGGACACCCCCACCTGGGGACATGAAGTCCCCCCTTGTCCACACATCGGCACTTCACACTGTCTCAGCACACACCTACAGCCACACACACACACACTTCCGGACACATTCAGGTCCACCCAGCCACCCGTTCAGCCCACCCTTAAAACCATCCTCCTGACCCCCACGTCACATCCAAATCTCCCCCACTCCCATCCATCATATCTACACTTATCCACCAACCTACCACACACATGCACCACCCACTCCCTTTATGTTCTGATGAGTAAAACCTTAAAATTAAAAATGATTTTTTTTTTTCTCTTTTCTTGCATGACTTCATGATCTTGACACAGTTTTTAGCTTTAAAGTGTTTCATGATGATTTATTTACATGCTTATGATGAATCTCTGTGTATTGTCAGCTAAGTTAAAAACTCCACTCAGGAATAATGAAGACGATGTTTTACACTCTATCTGACCCCTGAATGGAGCTTAAGTCTTGGTAAAAACTGAATATTGTCACAAAATCGTTGAAGTGTTACTGAGAGTAACTTTAACTCAAATGTTTCTTTTCATCTTCATTCTCCTCAGTGACTTTTGTTTGTTTTGCAGCTTTCGACCCTCCATCTTCCAACAGCACTGAGGCAAACTATACAAACAAAATCCTTCTCTTTTGCCTCCGTGATCCAGGTCCTCCCCACCTTCCTCTCCCGTTTATTTCCTCCCCAGGTGAGTGGTTCGGAGGCCAGCTGCACCAAGGTGTGTCCTGCTTGGTTTGGCCGAAGGGCAGCACGACTCGGGTTGTGTGTTTGTGGTGTGGGTTGCAGCTCTGTGGCAGCTCAGGCCTGTCTGGAATAAGCAGCCAAACAGAGGCAGAAGGCAGGCAGAGACAGGGAACTTGCCCGGACATGCCCTCCACAGAACAGAGGGAGGATATGGAGGGAGGGTGTTGGCCATCTGAGACACCCTGAGGTGATGTGTCTGCTTTATCTTTACAGCAGGAGATCAGATAATGTCAGAATGACTGCTCTGAGTAAACATATCAATCACTGCTGAGTTTAACAACAGATCTGTTGCTTTGTAGGGTGTAAATCACCAGGTATCGCAGGTAACAGTCATTCCCAGAAAATCCCAAAAAGCAACTAAATCATTTCATGTTTTATTCATCAGCCCAGGTGTTCAAATCAATTTAAATAAAAAAAAAAAGTTCTTATAACAAAGACAGACTGGTAATAAACACAACACAACGTCCCAGGAAAACTCAAAACAGCAGCCACTTTCAAAATAAAAGCCTGTTTGGTCTGTTGTTATTGTATTGAGTTTTTAACTATGTTTGCATTTTGGGTCAATGTCAATGGCTCATTGATTATATGATTGATTTATATCGATGCGGATCTATGTGTTGTTCCATCCCATTTGCATGCAGAAACTCAAACAGGAACTGAAGTGCAGAACTTCATTTTATTATTACAGCTTCATGTCCTGTCACTGGTCTGTTCTGAGCTTTTACATGAAAGAAATGATCATCAAAGACATCAAATTTCAACTTTCCAAGCTCTTAAAAATAAAATTTAACAGCCGTGAAGCATTTCTACTCAGTGTTAACCTACTTTATGCTCCAACAAAGCAGCTGCTGATGGCGGCAGCATTCAGTTTGAGTTTCAGCCACTTTTCATCTTCTTTGCCCTGTTCTAACCAGAAACATATTGTATGATCAGCTTGTAGAATATTATGCGTTATTGTTGAGGAAAACCGCACAGAAAACATGTTGCATTATGTTTATTTCTTAATAAACTCCACATTTGTTGGAGAGATAAGAAGATGGACCAGAAATTAGGTCCTTATTTCCATCTGCCTTCAGTTCCTGATTATTTAAACATTAAAAGCTACCTGGTTAAAGTCAAATCATGAGTTACAACAGGCACCATATTAATATTCATGCATCACAACATGCTGTTCCTAAACACAGGAACCAGACATTTCACTGTTTTGCAGTATTTTAAAAGCCCTGCTGGGTGTCAGGAAGTAAATCATACTTTTACTTTCTGACCAAAGCTCAGAATCTTTGGTTATTTCCTTCCATCTTCATCCAGCCGTTGCTGCTACTGAAAACTCACATGTTGACCTTCATCAAACATTTCCCAGATGAGATGTCAGACGGATATTTTTGTGAAGTTTAGAGAAACGACTAAATTCTGCTCATTTACAAACGTGTGTGTGTGTGTGTGTGTGTTTACGGTTGGATTCATTCAGACTGATGAAAACTAAGATCATCTCACTATATTTAGCTGAGGTAATTAAATGCAATAATTCATGTGGTGTGCACCCACTGAACTTCATCTTCAAAAGGCTGATTCACAGAGTCGAGTTGTGATTTGTCGCTGTGGTAATGCTCTGTTTGTTGCCGTGCCAACCACCATCAAGTTACATGGAAAAGGCAACATGGTGGTCTTCATGTGCAGACAGGTAGACATGGCCTGTTACGACACAGACAGAAGAGGATCCCCCCCCCCCCCACACACACACATCTCAGATGTGAGAGTAAATCTAGTCTTATTAAAACCTTCAGCATCAGATTTGTTGCGTCTCATTCCCTCGGAGTCGTGCTTTGACTTGAATCTGTGCTGTTGACACGGCCCACCTCTGAGACGTCTATAAAGAGCCACTGCTCTTGTTGAGTCTTGTTCCTGAGAGCTTGGCTCGTCCCTCGCTTTGATGACACTGACTGGAAATCACTTATATTTCAACTAAAATAGACAGCAGGCCTGTTGAAGCAGAGAGAAAGTGAGAGAAATGCAGGATTTTTCTGAGTGTGGCCGTTGACGAGGGTCCGGCCCGTTTCAGCTTGTTACCTCCGCTAGTGTTGGCTTGACTTGTTCCCGGTAACGTGAAGCACCTTCACCAGGTTATTCATCTGATTTCTGCTGCTTTTAAACATCTTAAGATGTTAACGCTCAAACATCTTCCTGAACATGTTGGTTGTGAAAGTGAAGACAGTTTATGGTTTACGGTTAACGGTTTACAGTTTATGGTTTACGGTTAACGGTTTACAGTTTACAGTTTACAGTTTACAGTTTACAATTTACGGTTTATGCTTTACGGTTAACGGTTTACAGTTTATGGTTTACAGTTTACAGTTTACAATTTACAGTTTATGCTTTACGGTTAACGGTTTACAGTTTATGGTTTACGGTTAACGGTTTACAGTTTACAGTTTACAATTTACAGTTTATGCTTTACGGTTAACGGTTTACAGTTTATGGTTTACGGTTAACGGTTTACAGTTTACAATTTACAGTTTATGCTTTACGGTTAACGGTTTACAGTTTATGGTTTACAGTTTACAGTTTACAGTTTACAATTTACAGTTTACAGTTTATGGTTTACAGTTTACAGTTTACAATTTACAGTTTACAGTTTATGGTTTACGGTTTACAGTTTACAGTTTACAGTTTACAATTTACAGTTTACAGTTTATGGTTTACGGTTTACAGTTTACAGTTTACAATTTACAGTTTACAGTTTATGGTTAACAGTTTACAGTTTACAGTTTACAGTTTATGGTTTACGGTTACCGGTTTACAGTTTATGGTTTACGGTTAACGGTTTACAGTTTATGCTTTACGGTTAACGGTTTATAATTTACAATTTACAGTTTACAGTTTATGGTTACCGGTTTACAGTTTATAGTTTACGGTTAACGGTTTACAGTTTATGCTTTACGGTTAACGGTTTATAATTTATGGTTTATGGTTTACGGTTAACAGTTTACAGTTTACAATTTACAGTTTACAGTTTACAGTTTATGGTTTACAGTTTACAGTTTACAATTTACAGTTTACAGTTTATGGTTTACGGTTACCGGTTTACAGTTTATAGTTTACGGTTAACGGTTTACAGTTTATGCTTTACGGTTAACGGTTTATAATTTATGGTTTATGGTTTACGGTTAACAGTTTACAGTTTACAATTTACAGTTTACAGTTTACAGTTTATGGTTTACAGTTTACAGTTTACAATTTACAGTTTACAGTTTATGGTTTACGGTTACCGGTTTACAGTTTATGGTTTACGGTTAACGGTTTATAATTTATGGTTTATGGTTTACGGTTAACAGTTTACGGTTGACAGTTTACTGTTTATGGTTAACGGATTACGGTGTTCAGTTTTTGCTTTACGGCTAACGGTTTACAGTTAACGGTTTACTGTTTATGGCTTTCAGTTTACGGTTAATTGTTTACGGTTACGGTTTACTGTTTGTGGTTTATGGTTTACAGTTAACAGTTAATGGTTTACGGTTGCGATTTACAACTTATAGTTTATGGCTGATGGCTTTCAGTTTACGGTTAACGGTTTATTGTTTATGGTTAACGGTTTACGGTTTTCAGTGTATGCTTTACGATTACCGGTCAGTTGAAAACTCGGGTCAGCGTTGATGCGCACTTCAACATGACGGGAAACCTTTTGGTCTTGAATGTTCAAATGTTTGTTTTGTCAGTATTATTTTTGTTTTATGTCGGGATTTTGTTTGTTTTTTGGCTTTTAAATCTTGCTGATGTTTTTGTTCTTATTTCTGAAACATCTCAGCGGAATGTGTTTTTATTCATTTATTTAATGAAATGCTGTGTTTTAGGTTTTTAGTACTCTTTTTGTTATTTTAGTTGAGTTGGGGTGTTTTGTTATCATCTTCATTATCAGTGTGTTTTCTGTTGTGGTTTTTTACGGTGCTTCCTAAAGGATCAAATTTGTTTGTTTTTCCTTGCAGTTACCTTTTTGTCTTGTCATTTTGTACAATTTTGTTTGGTTATGGCTTTTTCTGTGTGTGTGTGTGTGTGTGTGTGTGTGTGTGTGTGTGTGTGAGAGAGAGAGAGAGAGAGAGAGAGAGTTTTATTGTCATTTTAAACTGGGACAAACTTTTTCAGTGTTTTGAAAGGTCTGATTGTTTTGTACATCCAGGCCACCGTACTTCTCCCCTCATTTATACGACTCTCACAGCTGCTTGAGATCTAATGAACAGGAGAGTGAAAGCTGTGACATGAAGTCACAGCTGGTGGGTTTGCATGCATGTGTGTGTGTGTGTGTGTATGTGTGTGTAATACTATACGTACGCCTTTAACAGATGTAGATATGACAGGGAGTGTGTATTCAATTATTTATTTATTTCATCATATTTCATTTGTATTTTTGTCTCTTTGTCAGCTAATGAAATGAAATGAAATGAAATGAAATTCATTCATTCATTCATTTTCTGAACCGCTTAATCCAATTCAGGGTCGCGGGGAAGCTGGAGCCTATCCCAGCCGGCTTTGGGCGACAGGCAGGGTACACCCTGGACAGCTCGCCAGTCCATCGCAGGGCCCTTAAATTAAATTATTTTGCATTATTACATGATCATTTTTTTTTAGCATTTACCTACCAAAGCATCTGAATGTTTGTGTTCTTACACACAGAAAAATAAATCACATTTTCATAAGCTTACTATGGAAAGATAATAAATTGCATTTCACTCACACAGAGTCCAGACAACTGCACACTGCCCATACAGCCTTCACATTTTCTACAGTAGAGGTCTTTGTCACTGAGGCCATGTCCTCTGTGGCGAGCTCCTGACCCTAGTTAGAGGGGGATTAAATGTGTGTTTGTGTGTCAGACAAGTGTGTGTGTGTGTGTGTGTTGTATGTGGCCTGCCCACTCAGCTTGTCCATCCGTAGGCCCAGATTCCAGCGGACCTCCATGCTCGGGTGTTGGGGTTGGAGAACTGGCTTTGAAGGAGGCTCCAGTGACTCATTACCAAAGCATCCACCCACCCGTCATGTCCTCTGCACCCTCCAAACATCTCCTTCCTTGCTCCAGCCCCTTCCCCTTGTCCTCTGGCTCAGATAGCAGACACTCAACTCCCTGAGTACAAACACTTGCAGATCTCTGGAAGAAGAAAAGAGTTTCTGTTTCAGGGAGTGTGTGGACTGTTAGCATCTCCTGGGTGTTCATGCTAGTGTGCATTCTCATGGTTTGTGCATGAGCCATACATCAGATCCTTAAATATTTCAATTTCACATGGAATAAATTGGATGTGAAAGGATCTGGTCTTCCATGTTTAATGTTTGAACCTTAGAGGTGAAGGTCTGATCACTGGCTTAATTTCTCCTGCAGTCATGTCTCTGTGCTGGGGTTGAGGTGTAAACCTACACCGTGCACTTCTGTTCCCACAGCCCACACAAGCCAAATCCCCACGTTAGACTGGTGCAAACACATATCAATGGATCTCCTGGGGACGAAACCAGACATATGCAGCCGTGTTTTAGCAATTGGATCTGAGGATGTGTGTGTTTTTTTTTAACATACAGCTGCATGGCTGTATTAGCTGCATTTATTAGAAGTGACATCCAGAGGAGATGACATCATGGGACTTACTGTCTGGAGCAAAAGAGGGCAAAATGACATTTTCAAATAGCATAAACTAGAGAAATGAATCCTATAGTCATTTTCAAAGTGTGCATGTTTAGCCTGAAGTAAAGCCATCAGTGATTTTAGGCACAGAAAGAGCCTTATGTCTGAGGAGGAAGTCGTTTTCATCTAAATCACATCAAGAAACCAGATGAGTTACCTGGAAATCTTTATATTTCACTGCAACTTTAACAAATTCACAGCATCAGTTGATAGAAAAAAATATTCAATTGACATTTTTCACAGGAAACTCTACGAAATCTATTAATAAGGTCCCATTTGTGTGTAAAAACTTACATTTACATGGCTGAAGTATGCTTGTGCAGCATTTAAAACATGCTGTCTAATTTGATTAATGATGACCGCCAATAAATCTATACGACCTTTGGCGAAAGGTTGCCCCTGTGCTCAGTTTCTGGGTTGTGTGCATACAGAGAGGCGCTTTGACTTCCATTGCTTCTTGGGAAAAACCCTTGAGGCATGAAAAACAGGATTTCCTCCCAGTTCAGTCTTTATTCTCCCCATTTCCTGCTGCTTTAAGGGGTTTAAATCTGAAAATTGCAGCTCTGTTACACCACATGAAGTCAGAAACACATAACTATGCTGCCACTGTGTTATATGGATTAGTTGGCATTTATCAGAAATCCCATCATTACCTCAGGCTGTCTTGTGATGTAGCATCCTGCTTAAACGGAGCCATTTCTTTGCTTCCTTGTCTCTGACCCCCCCCTAAATGTTTTACTTCTGGTTTTTAAGTCTACAAAAAGTTTTTAATGGCATTTTTGTATGAAATATTACAAGAGTTTTCATTGGTACTTAATGGCCTTGTCTTACGCTCAAATGTGCACGTTCATAATGTCCTGTAATAACCCCATGTGAGTTTCATCATATGGTTTAAACACATTTACAGACCGTCCGACCACCATGACTCAATCTTCAACACCTGCTTAAGTTAAATGTCTTAAAATACTACTGAACCAAAACAAACCCACAGTTGTAATGTAGCATGCTCATAAACATTGATATACATTTTATCTTCCTGTAGGTGCTCCTGATGATTGTCTGCTGTTTTCTTATGGAAAAAAAAATGTCACCATAGCTGATATGTCCAGTGGATTAAATGAATTTATAGATTATGTTAATGTAACACCAAAATGAGTAGAGGGGCAGTGGCCCCCTTAAGCTTCCCTTGTAAAGACACCCCTGGGCAGAGCACTTCAGCAAGCCAAGCAAGACAGGACAAGTTGATGATAAAACATTTGTCTCCTGTGCATTACAAAGGACGGAGTACCTGACTGCCACCTGTAATGATTCTGATTTTACCTGGTGCAGAACACACCAAAACAATCACAAAGAAGCAATAAAGATGCTAAAAGTACTGGCAATCAAAAACCACTAAAATCCAATCCAGTCTAAAAATCATCCTCGACCATCAGGCAGGCAGAGGTAGCTCAGAGCAGCAGGACAACACTAAAAGAAACATAAAACAGTTAAAATTTAAAAAGTACTAAAATGATGAGAGGAATCAGAGTACAAGGTATAAACAAGGTAAAAAAGGAAACTTCTCCAAGACCACCAGGGTGAGTGACTGGCCTTCAACAGTCTTAACAAAGACTCAAAGTTATCAAACTTTACAAAGTATCACAATAGTATCATTTAAACCGCCAGTCCTCCTTGCCACTTTCACCCTGCTTGCTCCCAGATCAGCTCTCCCTCTAGGTAAGCAGGAGTGTCTTTCATAATGCAACTCGTCCTGATTACCTGTTGGCAGAAGCCGTGAACCCAGAGTCAGCAGCGAGCCCAGGTAGAGCAGAGGAGAGAGAGAGGGATTAGTTCTGCCCAGGTGCTTACACTAAAACACTTAACTAGTTGATAACATAAAGAAAACAGAGCAGGTTTACTCATTCTAGTCCTACAAGAGCTGCAATCCAGCAGGTTTTCCATGTTTTCTGCTCCAACATGCCGGACTCAAATGAATGAGTCATTGCAGAGATCCTGATTGGCTGTGAGATTCATTTCATTTGATTCGGTTGTGTTGAAGCAAGGAAAGTGGAAAACAGCTGGTTTGGAGCTCTCAGACCGGAATGAGTAACCCTGAATCAGAGAAACATGTAAAACTTGGTGTTTCTGTCAATTTCCTGAAGTTTAAACCATCGTGTCTTCCTTCCACCCACACATGAACCCACACAGGCTCCACATCAGCCTCGGATCCAGAAGCCCACACCCCGATCAGCAGCGATTATACTCTGTGTCTTTGGACAGTAGACCTCCGCTGGGTCTTGCTATGACTGATGGAGACATTTGCTGCTGGCTCAATAACGCGCTGTTGAAGTGATCAGGGAGCCGGAGCCGTGCAGAGAGACGAAGCAGGATCTGGGAATGCAGGAAGGCATTGTCTATGAGAACCTGGACTTTTGCAACGGGGATTTCCAGCTCATCTTCTCATCAGACCGAGAAACACATTAACGGATATTTACAATCAGTTTTCAGTTTCACAACTGAGTGTCTGGTAAAATCCAGTGTTCCCTGAAAGTTTTCTAGAAAACGGACACAACTGCAGAGATTTGGGGAAGATGAAAGAATCTTTTCAGTGTAGAAATCAAGTAAATAAAAATATCAAGCTAATTGATATTTGTGGTTTCTCTTAAATTTCACAGACATTTATTACACTTATAATCTAAAACATAAATAAAGACAGAGTGACACTGCATGACTTTACTTTTATTTACTTTTATATAAAACAAGGTCACTCACATTTAAAAACAACCAAAGCGCTTCACATCAAGTCAAACTATTCCAAGCAACAGTCTAAAACAATATTAACCCCTTAAAAATGAAAAAAATGGTAAGAAAGGCTAATTTTATTAACTTGAATTCTTTGTTTGGCACAAAATATTCAACTAAAATTACAATTTTGGGGAATATTAACCATTTATTACCATGTGATGTGTCAGAATTATTAAAGTATGATATTCTACTTCCTGCAACCTGTCGGGGGACATGCAGGAGACAAGTATCAGGTCATGTTCTTCAGGATTGTGTTGAAGTTTTTACTATAAAGTGATGCAAATGTCTCAGAAACTGTGTGTCAAACATGTCAGCTTGAGAAGGTGAATAAAAAAGTGTCACATGTTAACTAAAACTCACAGTCAGTAAATAAAAATCAGTCTTTAATAAGATGTTCAAAGCAGTTAAAGTCTTTGCTGATGTAATGCTGATGGGAAAACAGTTCCACAAACAGGGAACAGCAACAGAAACGCCATGCTGTTCTTGGTTTTTCATCCCAGATTTGGGAATGACTAGTTCCATCTCCATGTAGGACTTTAAACACAAATAATAAAATCCTGTAAAATACTGAAAGCTTTTTGGGGAACCTGTCATTCGGCCTTCAGGCAGATATAGAACACTGCTTTCAGACTGGTCTTTTGATGGATGTTGCTTGACTTGTTGAGAAACGAGCAGATGTGAGGTGAGTTGAAGGGGTGCAGCATCCCAGATGAGGGACGGCTCCATTCAATCCGGTTTCGCTGTTGGCTTTGGTGTGGCACCGGAGAGTTCCTACATCCGTTCATCTCCATTCGGCAAACTCTTCTGTTGCTACCGGTAATAACATAACCTCACTGCCGGAATTTTCCCCTTCACTCCCTTAATGCACTCATCTATCTTTTCTTTCACTTGCTCTCCTCTTGCACAATATCTGCGCTGATAATGGCTCTGCACCTTGGGTCATCATTACGCGTTATTGCAGCTATTTGTTTCACCTGTCAGGACAAGCTGATCGTGTTGCTGCACCAGCAATCAGATGGAACTCGCAGTAACTCATGGTCAGCTGGTGTTTGGTGGCAGCGGCACTTTGTCCCTTGGCTTTCCCATTAAGTGAGCTTACTGTGTGGGTATGGTTCATTTCCATCAATGCACCCCTGCATTTATTACTGCTGTGCTGCATGATGAATGTCAAATCTGGGAAAAGTTAAGAGAAGAAGCCCAAACCAGACCAGCAGAGGAACTTCCCTGAGACGTGGAGGTAATGTCTTCCATCAGCCCCGACTGGGAGATGTAATGTTATTGTAATCTGTACGTGGTCATAACTTCTCACACCCACTCAAGACAGGTGTTTGTAATAGAACCTCCCCTCAGGAGCCCAGTTAGACCATGATCAGACTCCCGACCATACAGAGCAGCTCCAGACCAGAACTCCAGCTGCTGCGCTTACAGTCCAATCATCCAATGCGAGCTGTTAACATGCTGAAGGAGTGCTTCGTCTGAATGAAATCGCTCATGCAAACAGTTTTGTTATCAGATGTGATCACAGTCTGGAAAAATAACCTCTGAGGGTTTTTTTCGCCGTGGTTTTTTATTTTAAAATGTGCATTTTTTAAAGCAAAACTCGAATATAACCAAAATAATCCTGAAATAAGTAGAGTGGGATTTCTGTTCATTCCTGTCAGTCATGTGACTCAGACAGTCTAAAAATGGTTTAACCTGGATAACTTCAGCAATTAAATGAGTTTGCAGTCAGTTTTTGCACAAATATTAGTGACATTTATTGTTTTCTGTCACAGACTGTGACCAGGATGAAACCCACACAGCTGCGCCTGAAGGTTCAAATATTCCAGGACTCTGAATAGACCTTATCAGGGTGTTGACGGGTCGGATCAGGGGGTGAGAGGAGTCTGGACTCTCCTGCTACTACCAACACCTGACATCTGATAACCAACCGGATGGATCAAACCCCCCCCATGGTAAACCTGGGCCGATTGGTGTGTATTATTGTTCCTTAGAAAGAGTCCAGGTGCTTAACCAACCTGTTGACAGTGGGTTGGGGTCAGAGGGTTAAATGACAGCATTTGCTGCATTTTAAAGTAAAAGTTACTAAAAAGGAGACATGAACTGAGTAACATTCGCTTCCAGTCACTCTTTACGGATTCCAAACGGAGTTATTAAAGAACGAGTTTGTTAACACTCACATTTTAAACATTTCTATATTTACATTTTAAAGCGTTGCAGCTTTTTTTGGTGTCAGCGGATGATAAAGACCTGATTTGTTACACGTCAGCATTGTTGTTAAAACACACCAAAAGATGGACACAAGATGGTTCACATCTTTGTACTTTAAAGTCCCGGACAAAGCTGAACCCACAGCAACCCCTTTTGATTCTGAGTTTGGGTCGCTGATCTGTGTGCGGCCCGCTTCCTGAAGGCATGCAGAGCTCTTTCGTCCTCGGCCTTCCGCCCCCTCACTGCCTTGTAGACATTCCTGACAGCGTCTCCTCGCTCTGTCTGAGGCTTCTATCCGGACAGCTGGTTCTTCAGCAACATGATCCCCCCGCTCGGCGGTGCACCCCCTGCTAGTGTGTTGTATGTGCTGCATGTTTGCTGTAAGGCTATGCACTGATGTATGTGAAATGCTCACATGTGTCCCAGATACATATGGTGTCACAGTCCAGAGATTCTTCAGTAGAAAGAACCTTTTTCAGTGAGAAGTAATGATCATTTTTATCTTTGTTGAGTCTGCTTGTATCCATGCAATGGCAGTCGTTGTCTGGATGTAGACTGATATTAAATTCTACTGAGGAAATGATGTCCCGTGCTCTCTGTCTCTCTCTCTCTCTCTCTGCTTAATGGACACAATGGAGGTATGGAGACAGGGAACTGAGGATGCGGATCTGGGAACCTTTTCCCCATGTGACTCAGCAGATAGAAATTCATGTCAGATAGGCAACAAACATGGTTGCCATGGCAGCAGACAATCACAGGAATGACGCCTTTGTGGATAATAAGGAGTGAATTCTTCCATTTTTATCCACAAGACCAGATCTGGGAGTCAGATGACCTTTATTTGGGTGAAGGAATGGGAGTCAGTGTCCACCTACGAGGAGCTGATGGAGGGTCAGACACTCTCTTCTTGCAGTTCAGCTCGAAAAGTTGGGTTTTCCTGTGAAAATCTGATGACTTTACCATGACCTGAGGGTTTGCAGAAGTATGTGCACAGGTATTCACTCACCTGAGTCATGCGTCACAGTGCAGATTCCCACAAAGGCTCTTTCTGGTGAAACAAGAATAGCACCTCTCTGAGACGATCCCATTCAGAGGGCATGAAAAAGCAGATCATACGATGCGCCGCTGCCAATCTTTTCATCCCACTGCACATTTACAAGTCATCACTGATGCTGGTGGAGCGACGCAGATCAGGCAGAACCCATCTCCACAGGCCTCGCCTCCTGTTCTCTGCTGTTTGGGTTTAGAAGCTTTTTATTTACATGAAGTAACAGTGTTGTGTCCTTGTGGCGTCAGGTTGGACTGACGGGGAAAAGCTAGAGAGGAAATGACACAAAACAAAGGCAAAGATAGAGCTTTCTGCGCTGAACGGGCTTACGGGAAGCATTCGTGTCTAGTGATGAGTCATGACGCACACCTGAGCAAACTTGAAGTGGCTCAAACTTGTCCTGTCAGGCTCTTAATGGGCTTTAAAGGTCAAAGCAAGTCCTTAAATGGAGGAAAAATTTCACAGTCTGAATCACAACTTTCTATAATTAGAGACTGAGGCAACATCTACAAAACAGAGACTCTTTAACTTTCCAAATTCTAGGAGAAATGATGACATCTTTTCCTACCTGATGAGAGTCTGTGTTGCATAGCTACAGGTGCTAAACCACAAATATATAACAGTATGGTCAGAATTAACTCTATATTATCAGATATGAGTGACTACACTGACTGTATCATCATTTTTATGCACTTTTTGGAACTTCACATCATAAAAACTTGAAGAAATATGTATATAAAAAATGACTTAAATGATACTTAAATGATTAAAACCTGATGTATGCCTGATTATGAGACTGATGAATTGGCTCAGTGTAATGTTTAGAATCATTTTAGAAGAAAATGCATGAATAATGACAGATGACGACAGAATAACTTAAATATAAAACAGAATCTGTTTGTTGTATGAAGAGGGATGTGATGTCTGTATAAGTCCTCTCAAAATGAAGCAGATTCACCAGTCAGAGTGGACCAAGGAAGCAGATTTTCAGGGGTTTTACATACCGGTATTTTCAAACTGAGAGATGTGTTCAAACTCTTCAAACTCAGATACATGAAGCAGTGGTTGGATCACTCTGAGTCAGACCTTAAAAGGAACAAAGCTATACATATATACATATATATACATATATATATATATATATATATATATATATATATATATATATATATATATATATATATATATATATATATATATATATATATATATATATATATATACATTTACAGCCAGAGAGTAAAACCATTTATTTGCTTGCTAGATGATCATAAAGATGACTCAGATCACTATAAAGATGACTGACTTCTGGCCGTTAAAGATGTGAAAGAGTTTGCGTGGGAGGAATGTTAAGTTTATCTGAACGATTACATGCTTTGGAACAGGTTTTCTCTGACCTTCACCTGACAACACCCTGCTTCATCTAATCAGCGCGGCTTCTTCTGTTTATTCCAAACGCCTCTGAATGACTTACGACTTCCTGTTCAGCTCCTTGTTGGAAAGAAAAACTGAAGATGTGAGGCCTTGACGTCCACTCTTTCTCATCCTCTCCGTTTATGAAATGTGGCGCTACGTTCACATTATGACGAACTGTGGCCTGAGTGTGCGTCGTGCTGCGTCACAGGATGTTTATGCAGGCTGAGATCAGTGTGTGTGTGTGTGTGTGTGTGTGTGTTTTGTCTGGATCATGGTGTGTGTCCTCTCCAGTGAGGAAGACGACTTTATATCATCCGACCAAACATCCAGCAGCTTCTTAAACCTAAGATTCACAGTTTAGACCTGCTTGAACACATGCGGTTCAGAACCAGCAGGATATCATCTAAAAACCCTCCTGGTGGGTCACTGGCAGCTCTGATGACACAAGCCCCTGTGTGGCCCTTGGCTCAGAGGCCAAAGGTGTGTGTGTGTGTGTGTGTGTGTGAGAGAGATTAACGTGGTGCCAATTTGTGAAGCAGTATTTTTAGAAAGAAGGCCCGTCCGCTCCTGTAATACTCCCACAGATCAAGGCTTTGATGCGTTCATTGTAGCGTGATCCCACTTCAAAGCTTCACACACGGACGGGATGGAGCGGAGTCCGGAGATTCAGCTCTCTGTCACCTCTGACCTCTGGACATTTGGTGCTTTTAACACACTTCCACTCCACAAAATCCTCAGCGGCACATATTAGTGAGAAGATTGGATTTTAAGTTTATTCCCATGGAGCAAACTCCTTTTGAGACCTTCCCAGACTGACAGATCATGTCTGCATATATTTAAAATGTTCATGTAAATTTGATTATTATTACCTGAGCTGAATTTTAGTGTAGATGTATTCTGAGTTTCACTTTTCTCACCAAAACTTTCTTAATCTTCATCTTAAAACATGTTTAAAAGCAGCTTTTACAAAGGAAATATTTATGATAATACACTAAACATAGTTTATATATCAGCAGCTTTTCTTCCTCACATTCTGATTTACAGTTTATTGCAACTTTTTAATGTCTAGTAAAGGTTTTGTTGCTGGTTTTAATGGCTCTAAATGGGATTAAAACTTACAAGTAGGTGGCAACAAGCCAGTAAAACTCATTTCTTGTGCTTTGTTCCTCAATTCTGTCTGGAACTGATAAATGTGAACTAAACATGGCCTAAAGTCAAAACAAGACAATCACAACCATTTAAAAAAAAAAAAGTTTTAATAAACACCTTTTTCTCCATTGTCATGTCAGCAGATTCCATCTGGAGTAATAAACCTTCCACACCTTGAAAGCAGGTGTGTTCAGACACACCGGGGAGTCTTTTAAGTTGGCGCTGCTGCTGATTGCATCTGCTTATCAGTTATGAGTCAAGCCTGAAACCTAAAGAGCCACATTCCACCTGACAGCAGGAGGAAAAGGACTTTCCGGCTGTCCACACCCTTTTTATGGTGACACTTCTGGTATTAAGAAGAAATGCTGCTGGAAGGTCTCCCTGACTGTCACACAGGATCCAGATTCCCATCAGAATATGACAAACATTAAAGCAGATGAAGAGGGCGAAGTTATGCCAAAAAAAACAAATGGATTTTTATTCAAAATAAATACACAATGACACACTCTGAAACAGTAAATAATTTAAACAAAACAAGCTGTTTGCCAGTAACACCATATCCTGGACTAATAAATTAACACGGTGGGTTTGGGGAGTCACTCCTCCCTGGAGAGCAGGCATGAAAAAGTTGACAGCTCAAGAGTTCAGTCCTGTTTGGAGCTTCTGGAAGTCTGTCTGTCTGAATTCGGATCTCAGTTCCGAACAGTCCTTCATCTCTGGACCTGGACGAGCTCGTCCTCCCTTTGGTCCTCTCAGTGGTCCTTAACGACGCTGCAGGAGACAAACTCTCTTAGTATCAACTTTATATTTAGTTTGGATAAGTCACAGTGGCATTCACGCGGAGTGTCCGCGTGCGTCTCTCACCATATAAGGAGCAGTGCAGTCCCGGTGTCCCCGCGCGCGCGGCTCACGGCGCCCTAGCCATGCGCCTCTCTTGCTGGCCCGGAGACGCGCTCTCGGTGTCCTGGCGCGTTTTAAAGTGCTGGATGGCCTCTCTGTTCTGGTAATCGATCAGCGCCATGGTGATCACTGCGTTCCAGCAGTTCTCCTCGCCGGAGCACCGGAAGTCGATCTCCTTATTGTCCGTGGTTACTATGGTGAAGTAGACGAATTTCCCGGTGCGCTCCACGCAGTCCACCTTCTTGATGGACTGCAGTTTGAGCTCCTTGGCCTTGGAGCGCTTCTGCGTGTCGGGGTAAATGTTGAGGCTGTCCGTGGTCAGGACGCACGTCTTTCTCTTCCAGAACTGGAGCAGGTTGTCGCTCCTCTTCTCCAGCTCTCCTTCCTTGAGAACCTGGCAGATCTCCGCCGCTGACATTTTCATTGTTTTAGTCTGGCTGAAGTTTTGAACCTCTTGCTTTCCCACTGCGTGGTCCGGGGAGCCCGAGGAAGGAGCCTCTCCGCGGGAGGAGGAGGAGATTAATCCAAAGTGAGGTTGCGAATGAATGAAGTTGCCAGAGAGGGGCTGATTTATACCACAGTCTGCTTCGGCCTCAGCCCTGCCCTCTTGACGTCAGATGGCCAGGGAATGCATGAACAGATGCCAGAAGAGAAACTAAAGTCTGAGTGTGGGCGGAAACCGTGGCGCAGAGTGGGGAGGAACTCCTAACGTGGATCTACTTACACTGCCTCCATGTTAACTGGTAATCCACATCCTACTGTGGAGTCAGTCCAAATATTTGCCCACTGTGCATCAAATGATTCCATACAAGATTAGATTGATCAGATATGTGCAGAAATAGGCTGAGAGGGCGTGCGTAAACATCACCCTGACTTCAGTGGGATTTTTAAATGTTCTGGTCTAGTTTCCAACTTTTTCTAACTAGTTATTCATTCCCTTAAAATGAGAAGATTCTGATCCACCTTACCCTTGTGATTCCTTTAAAAGCTAATCCCTGGACTGAAGGTGTTCCAGCTCAGTTAGATTTTACATGAACTCAACTGTGCCTGCACGTCAAAAGCACCCAAACAGTCCCCGCACAGTTTCCATTCAGAGAGCTGAGAGGTCACCAGATACAACAACAAATAAGATGAGTTGACAGCTTTTAAGTGCAGCAGCTTTTACTTTAGGATGTAAGGAAACACAGCTGAGGTGTGTTTTCCACGAGGAGCAACAGGTGAGAAAATGTATAAAACTGAGTTTCACATTCTGTCAGAATTTACTGCTTTTTAATTGTCAGACAACATCGATCCTGCTAAATTAGTTGATCTCTAGGGTGTGTGGACACTAACTTTAATCCTGATTTACTGTTGTTAAAAACTGGGACAACATTTTAACTGCATATATGTAAAAGAAAGAAGATTCTCTGGAGACATCTGGAGGTACTACTGAGCAATAATGAAAATGGTATCTGATGCTCTTTGATATGATTACTGAGGTTGGGTTCTCTTATCACCCTGACACTCCCCACTCGGTGCTCCTTCACCGTCCTGACCACAGCCTCACCCTGCCAGCCGCCTGACTCACTCAGTCCAGGCTGCTCGCTGCAGACTGACAGTAGCAAACACTGGAAGTGTATCACTGAGCTCCTGCAGCCTGTGTGAATCAGCAGGGAGAGGTGGTAAGATGTCATTTCAGATCAAACACACCGACGTGGATGGCCTAGATGATTCCACTTCAGGACTTCCTGCCAGCTGGTCCATCTTTGAGTCTCAACTCAAAGATATTTTTGGTGATTTCTCCTGTAGGGGGGGTGTTTGTGTGTAATAATCAGTTTTCCATGTGCAAATATCTGCATTAAAGCTGCTCTGTGTGGAACTGAGTCTGTAAAGCAGCCTACAAAGCTTCACACATCAACACCGTGTCATATACGGGTGCAGTGGAACCACAGTGAACCAGTATGTTCCGTATGGTGTTGCCCCTGCATGTGTGTTGACACAGGAGCAGGATGTGGTGGTCAGTTTCAACCTCTGACCGCAGAGAAGACAAAAGCACACGTGTGTTCAACAGCCTGTCGGTTTCTGCTGAGTGAAAAGGAACCTCCGCCTCTTTACGTCCTTCCTTCCCACCCGCTTTGTCTCAGGGGCTTCTCTCTTTGTTATCTGGCTGTGTGTAATTGAGATGAAGTGTGTGTGTGTAAGGGGGTGATTTGTTTAAAGGAGCGTTGTGGTTGAGGCAGACATGCCCAGGCTGTGACTCAGCGTTTGCTTGAGCGCCACTTTGGAGGAGTTTGCTTGCCAAAGGAGGGCCTGAGGTTGGTGTCATGGCGCCCAGTGGATGAAAACGTTGTGTCAGTCCATGCATGAGTGTGTGGAAGATTAAACAAAAAAAGAAGGTTGATGAATTGAGGAAGAAGTTTGGGAAATGTTTGCATTTATTTGGTGTGATGGAGGAGTTTAAAACCTCACAGCAGCGGTAAACCTGGAACGTGGGCTTGTGGGAAAGTGCAGTTATTTCTGGAGGGAACTGGGGAGTGCAGTGCATCTCTGGTGTGTTGTGACAACCTGAAGTTCAAACCAGAGCGCTCAGTTTCTCACCATCTCCACACAGACATAACAGACAATCACAGAAAGGAAGTCAGATAATCTGCCAGCTGCCACAGCGGAGGAGCGTTTTGGCTACGATGGAGACAAAAAGTAAGCATTAAGGTCAAAGGAACTTATTCTTTCTTTGTTTTCTTCCAGTGTTTACTTCGGCGTGATGTAGCCTGTCACGAGGACATGGGTGGGACAGCAGCAGGTTGAGTGTGGAAATCATGTTGGGACATGAAGCTGCAGAGTGTTTACTGTGAGTCACTTTGAGGAACAGCCAGTGAACCCTGTGATTCCATATTTGTCTCAGCCGGTACAAGTCAGAACATCATATTTACATGAATACAAAATAAGACATGATGTTATGTACAACAGAGCAGCCAGAGATGTGCTAAATCCTTTCTGTTCCAGCTGAGCAGCGACCTACAGTCATTCTTAATGGATCTATGTGTTATTGAAGTGTTTTATTTGATGTTTTTTTCCATTCTGCATTGATGATTTTGTCTTCTGAGCATGCAGAGAACACAGCATACTCTGACTTTTCATTCATTAACTTAGTGTTTCCCAACCCAGGTCCTCAGGACCCCCTGCCCTGCATGTTTTATAGAGAAACCTGCTTTAACACACCTGAAGGAAATAAAGGTCTTGTCAACAGGCTGCAAATGTCTCCATGAGAAAGTTCAGTAAGCTGACTCAGGCGTTTTGGACGAGGAACATGCCTAAAACATGCAGGGAGAGGGCCTGAGGACCTGGGTTGCAAAACACTGCATTAACTCATGGCTTCATTTAAAAATACTAGTTTGATTTGTTACTGTCACTTTGGTCTGTGCTATTTGATTAAATAAATGAATGAATAAATAAATAAATGAATAAATAAATAAATAACTGGTGCAATAAAATGCTTATAAAGGTGTATAAATCCTTAAGCAGTGAACCCATGCAGCATCCTTCCATCTGCCTTTTTATGTGATATATGACAATAATATTGACTAAAATCTAATAAATATGATTTACTACATAAATGGACTCTATTGCATCAGATAAAAAAACCCTCTTAAGCTTATCGTTCCACATGAAAAATAAACAAAGTTTACTATAAATGATAAAAAGTGAATTTTGGACAAGCTACCTATTTAAAAAGCTGCATTATTTTTTAAACTTCATTATCAGAAGTTTATTATTTCAGGAGTGGAAGTTTAGTCATCAGCAGGATAAAATTTACTTAAGCTTTTTTTTTAAAAATTTATTTATTTATTTTTAATTTAATCTAAAAAGCCAGCTCCCAAACTGGCTTTTTAGATTTCTACATATTTCTGTCCATTAGCCCAGATGAAGTGATATGATATGTATTGTTATGATCAGTAATAGTTGGTGAAAACCTCCTCGAGCGCTGAACTAAACTTAGCCAGCCAAACAATGGGGAGCAAAATGGATGAGCTGCCTGAGATGGGTCATTGTCAAATCTAGCAGAGCTTGCAGGTAACAGCTGCATAATGTGACACACTCACATGCACAGCACACACATGCGTGCAAACACACTCACATCCTCTTGTGCGACATGCCCTTGTGATGAGACTATGCAACTATTTGAAGCATTGTTCTGATAAGCCGTGTGTGTGTGTGTTTGTAGCCACACTGGCATTCAGCAGCGTGGGAAAAAGAACAAATGGCTGATGAGGGCAGCAAGGAAACACAATGCTGCAGGAGGAACAATGAAAACAGACATGATTGCTGCCACATGTGTAATTTTGTCTCATGAGGAACTGGATGGTTTCTGCATGATGTTTGCAAATGATACCAAAGAAAGAAACATGTGAAGTCTCCATGAAATTCTTCATAATCTGGAGGATCAGCCCAGTCCCGAATACTGAACACGAGAAAAACACTCGAGTGCAGACCTCCGCCAAGCAGCTCATTTCCAGCCATACTGGGATTTCCAGACATACTGGGATTTCCAGCCGATGGTCTAGCTGGTCATGAATCCACAGTGGTAGTACAGTAGTATCCAGTAGTATCCGGAACATTGTTCCCGTTCTGGATGGTAGTATCCAGAACGTTGTTCCCGTTCTGGATGGTAGTATCCGGAACGTTGTTCCCGTTCTGGATGGTAGTATCCAGAACGTTGTTCCCGTTCTGGATGGTAGTATCCGGAACGTTGTTCCCGTTCTGGATGGTAGTATCCGGAACGTTGTTCCCGTTCTGGATGGTAGTATCCGGAACGTTGTTCCCGTTCTGGATGGTAGTATCCGGAACGTTGTTCCCGTTCTGGGTGGTAGTATCCGGAACATTGTTCCCGTTCTGGATGGTAGTATCCGGAACATTGTTCCCGTTCTGGATGGTAGTATCCAGAACGTTGTTCCCGTTCTGGGTGGTAGTATCCAGAACGTTGTTCCCGTTCTGGATGGTAGTATCCAGAACGTTGTTCCCGTTCTGGGTGGTAGTATCCGGAACGTTGTTCCCGTTCTGGATGGTAGTATCCGGAACATTGTTCCCGTTCTGGATGGTAGTATCCAGAACGTTGTTCCCGTTCTGGATGGTAGTATCCGGAACGTTGTTCCCGTTCTGGATGGTAGTATCCAGAACGTTGTTCCCGTTCTGGGTGGTAGTATCCGGAACGTTGTTCCCGTTCTGGATGGTAGTATCCGGAACGTTGTTCCCGTTCTGGATGGTAGTATCCGGAACATTGTTCCCGTTCTGGATGGTAGTATCCGGAACGTTGTTCCCGTTCTGGATGGTAGTATCCGGAACATTGTTCCCGTTCTGGATGGTAGTATCCGGAACGTTGTTCCCGTTCTGGGTGGTAGTATCCGGAACATTGTTCCCGTTCTGGATGGTAGTATCCGGAACGTTGTTCCCGTTCTGGATGGTAGTATCCAGAACGTTGTTTCCGTTCTGGATGGTAGTATCCAGAACGTTGTTCCCGTTCTGGGTGGTAGTATCCAGAACGTTGTTTCCGTTCTGGATGGTAGTATCCAGAACGTTGTTCCCGTTCTGGATGGTAGTATCCGGAACGTTGTTCCCGTTCTGGGTGGTAGTATCCGGAACATTGTTCCCGTTCTGGATGGTAGTATCCAGAACGTTGTTTCCGTTCTGGATGGTAGTATCCAGAACGTTGTTCCCGTTCTGGGTGGTAGTATCCAGAACGTTGTTTCCGTTCTGGATGGTAGTATCCAGAACGTTGTTTCCGTTCTGGATGGTAGTATCCAGAACGTTGTTTCCGTTCTGGATGGTAGTATCCAGAACGTTGTTCCCGTTCTGGATGGTAGTATCCGGAACGTTGTTCCCGTTCTGGGTGGTAGTATCCGGAACATTGTTCCCGTTCTGGATGGTAGTATCCGGAACGTTGTTCCCGTTCTGGGTGGTAGTATCCGGAACATTGTTCCCGTTCTGGATGGTAGTATCCGGAACGTTGTTCCCGTTCTGGATGGTAGTATCCAGAACGTTGTTTCCGTTCTGGACGGTAGTATCCAGAACGTTGTTCCCGTTCTGGGTGGTAGTATCCGGAACATTGTTCCCGTTCTGGATGGTAGTATCCGGAACATTGTTCCCGTTCTGGATGGTAGTATCCAGAACATTGTTCCCGTTCTGGATGGTAGTATCCGGAACGTTGTTCCCGTTCTGGATGGTAGTATCCAGAACGTTGTTCCCGTTCTGGATGGTAGTATCCAGAACGTTGTTCCCGTTCTGGATGGTAGTATCCGGAACATTGTTCCTGTTCTGGATGGTAGTATCCAGAACGTTGTTCCCGTTCTGGGTGGTAGTATCCAGAACGTTGTTCCCGTTCTGGATGGTAGTATCCAGAACGTTGTTCCCGTTCTGGATGGTAGTATCCGGAACGTTGTTCCCGTTCTGGGTGGTAGTATCCGGAACATTGTTCCCGTTCTGGATGGTAGTATCCAGAACGTTGTTCCCGTTCTGGGTGGTAGTATCCGGAACATTGTTCCCGTTCTGGATGGTAGTATCCAGAACGTTGTTCCCGTTCTGGGTGGTAGTATCCGGAACATTGTTCCCGTTCTGGATGGTAGTATCCAGAACGTTGTTCCCGTTCTGGGTGGTAGTATCCGGAACATTGTTCCCGTTCTGGATGGTAGTATCCAGAACGTTGTTCCCGTTCTGGGTGGTAGTATCCGGAACGTTGTTCCCGTTCTGGGTGGTAGTATCCGGAACATTGTTCCCGTTCTGGATGGTAGTATCCAGAACGTTGTTCCCGTTCTGGGTGGTAGTATCCGGAACATTGTTCCTGTTCTGGATGGTAGTATCCAGAACGTTGTTCCTGTTCTGGATGGTAGTATCCGGAACATTGTTCCCGTTCTGGATGGTAGAATCCAGAATATTGCCCGGATCCACATCCATCTTTGATACCTTGGAAACCTGTTGGGAACTTCTCCTGGATGTTCTCACTATTTACCAGTTATACGCAGATATACTGAAATGGTTCTATCTCACAATGAGGAAGAATCCTTCACAACATTCCTGGATCCAGATGCTGATCCGGATCACTCTCAAAATTGAATGGAGTCTTAGTTAAACCAGGAAATTTTCTCAGAAAAAAATCATAAAAATCCATCCAGTAGTTTTTACTTAAAGTTTCTGACAAACAGACGGACAGAGAGATAAATATAACATCGTTTGTGGAGGTTAAAAATAAAAAAATGTTAATATTCTATTTTACAGTCTTTCGGCAGATGCTTTCATTAAAGCCACTTATATGAGATAAGTTTTCAGTTTACCATAGTGATTAACACACGTGTGGTGCAGATGGGAGGAAGCTGCAGTACCAGGAGAGAACCAGTGTAAACACGGCTAGAACCTACAAACTCCACTCAGAAGCCAAGCCTCAAACCAGCCTCCTTCTTGCTGTGCAGCCACAGTGTGAACCACGACACCAATACGCTGATGGCGCCAGTGGTCCGGGAACACTGGAACATACTGATGGGGCTTTGCAGAGTCAAAGTGGATTGTTCTAGTTTCTGCTACAGTTTTAACCAGGACTGAAAGATGTGAATAGATCACACCACTTTTAACTTCTTTTACGCTTATTTCCAGTCAGTCACAGAATAGATTTTAAACCCCACAGAACAGCCGAGAATACATCTGTGTGAATATAAACTTTGCAGGACTCTTAAATCCAGGGACTCAGGTCTGCTAGTCCAGACCGAAGTCCAGACTAAACATGGAGAAGCAGCATTTTATCCAGGTGGAACAAACCTCATGTGGAGATTAAAGCTTGAACTCCTTTAAATCCAAGTTAAAGCATTTATTTTCTCATGAACTTGTGCACGAAATCTGCATGATATCTTTGAACTAATCTGGACTGTTGCTTGCCTCCACTATGATTTTATTTCTCCCTTATGTAAAACACATTGAGTTGTTTTTGTATTAAACACACTATAAAAATAAACTTGTTAAAACTGTTCTAAAAATATTTTTTATACTAAAAAAAGAAAAAAGTAAAATAGTTTTTTTAAAAAATAAATTCAAAGTATACATCCAGCCTGCATAAGACCGTAGATAAATGCCACGATAAGATGAGTCTTCACTGTAATCCCCACAGATATTTCTACTTAATAGTGCGTGAACCGTGTGCCAACGATAACCACATTTCTTCACACACGACATGAGCCAAGACTGGTGACGGTTATAAGGTGTTATTCATGACTTGCTTGGAGAGTCCAGGACTTCATTCTTGACAAGTCGGAACTGCGAAGAATGGTAGGTATGCAGGTCTGCAGTTCCTCTCCCTGCTAGGAATGGAGCATTCGCTTTGCCTCCTGCATAGCTACACCGAGGCTTAGAAGATAAACCAAGAGACTTTCCAAAGAATGACTCTAATCTGCAGGGAGGAGACGAGAACGTCAAACCTTTATTTATGCACATCAGTCTTTCTGGTCTTGTGCTGTTGAAGTCTGAGCTGCAACTCAAGCTTGTTATGACTGCGGTTAATCCGTCCATCCGACTGAGCTGAAGCAGGAAAACAATGATCGTTTATGTGACAGTGAGAGGAAGGCTGACCAAGAAGAGTTTAACACTCATCCATCAACTTCTTCTATTCTTTGTTCATTATTATCATTATTATAAAAAAATTACCTCAATTTATAAGTGAAAAATCATGAAGAAATACATGTCACAGGTTTAACCTTGTCCAACAGGCAAGATACCTGCAATATTTACATGTATTTAAACCAGCCTCTCCACTCCCCTTATGTCAAATCAGTTCACCTGACAAGTTTATAAATGCTGGGAATTCAAAGAGCGTGATTTGACTTCAGCACGCCGCACCCAGTTCCTCATTCATTCTTCAATCCATTCATGAAAAGACAGAGGTGTGCTGCAGCGTAGCTTTGCAGTGGCTGGGTGTGACACTTGCTTTCCCAGTCATACCAGCCACAAAGGAAACTGGGGATAATTCAGATTAACAAATTACATAAATGCAACTATAGAAGCTAGTTTTTATCAGCTACTTTTAGGCACATGAGAAAATATCGCATCTCTCAAGGTGCAGTGTGTAAGAATTACTGATATGTAGAAGTAAAAATTGATTACTTTTGTGACACGTCTACCTTTAATATAGATGATAATGCAGGACTCTCAAAGATCATTTATTTAAAATAGTTTTCCACAAAAAATGACCCTACTTTATTTCTTCAGATGTAGTTTTAGTGAAGAAGTGATTACGTAACCAGCTTGTCTTTGATCCCCTGCCCACGCTGTTCCACCGTTCCTCTTTTCCTCCCACTTGCCAGTCAGGTACACAGGACAGGCCCAGTGCATGCTGGGACAGATGCCAGTTATCAATGAGCCAAAAAAGAAGATTGTGTTTTGGCCAAGAACTTTCAAAATCCCTCCACATTTCCATCACTATACTCCCACGTACGACATTTAAACAGAGGTTCATCGTGAAACCCAGGCTGGCCTGCTAGTCACAGCCATGTTTGGTCTCGCTCCTGGAGGAGGTTTTGCTCCTTTTCACTCCTTTCAGGATGCTGACTTGCCTGAACAGAGTCACATATAAGTCTCTGGCATGTTTAGATGTGCATTGTGAATGCTGGAAGGAGGATGTAGTAATAGCACAAGTGGCTCTTTTGCATGTCCGCTGCAGCTGAAATTTTATGTGAATGGCACATCACAAAGAACCGCCACATGGTTGGTCCTTTTCCAGCTCAAGCCAGACTGAAGTCTGACATACTGCACATTTAATGGGTTGTTTTTATTCATATTTTTTGTATTGAACATTGTCTTAAATTGTACATTGGAGACAAAAAAAAGAAGAAACTGAGTTATTGGGATGAATAAAAACACATTTAAAACTCCTTTTTGCACTTTTTTTTCTTTTCTTAAGCTATAGAAATACAAGTGAAGAGGGAAAAGTCAGGTATTCACATATTTTGTGGTGAATGACAAGTTGTTTCTTCAAGCATGATTAAATTTGTTGTTTAAAATTCAATTAAGCTGCTTATAATGGGGGTTTAGTGAAGACAGGTCATTTTGACCCGGAGGACACGGGGTGTATACAAAAAATGAGGACAACAGGAAGGTTAAAAAGAAAAACAGCCAGGACTGAATACAGATGAGCAAGCCTTTAAAGCAAGTTAGCTTCTAGTTTTAACATGTTCTGCACTTCTATAGAACTGTAAATGTTGTGTTCAAGTGTCCAGGTGAAGATCTGAGCTTCACCTGGCTGCACTGCACCTGTCATAGAAATCCATTCATAGTTTTTGTGCCACTTCACTTAAATCTATGCATCAAATTCATGGTGGAGGTAAAAAAAACTCCTGAGGATCGCTGCAGTTGGTCTTGTGTGCAGAGGTTGTGACGACAGTCCTGATAACTGGTGGGACAAGCAGCTCATTGCCATCCAGTAAAGGCTCTGACGTGGGTCAAAGGGGAGAAAAAAGGTCATGTTTAGGAGTTATTTATCAGGTAAACTGTCAGATCAAAATGTATCAGATGAAATAGTCCATTATCAGATCTGAGAGGTAATGGTCTCTTTATCAGACTTCTAGTTCAGCTCATTCAGCTCTGAGCACCAACCCCACATCAGCAGCATAAAGCATCTCTCTATCCCCCCCTCTCAGTCTGGCTCGCATCACTTCCGACCGGGGGGGAAGCTATACAGAAGCCCCAGCCATGCTCACACTCTCCTGTGTGTGCTTAGAGCTGCACGCTGCACCTCCAGGCCAAGTGTGTGCTGTTGGGTTCAGCTGCAGCTTTGAGGACGTTTGGGAGGAAAATGCTCTCTTCACAGATCTGCTGGACGAGGATGAGACGACGGCAGGAGGCATCATAAGGAACAACCCCATCAGTATGAATACTCCTTTGTTCCACGCCTCTGCCTTGTTCTGCTGGTGCAAACACGTAGATCACATCTTCCTTTTGAGCTCGCTATCCTGAATTCTTCTGCATTTGTTGTTGCTACGCTAAAAACACCCTTCACATTCACACACCTGTGAACACCTGATGAAACATCAAAGCGCTCAGGATGAGCCTGTGGAGAATGTAAGAGAGAACAGAACAGAAAGCCTCTCTTGCTTCTCTCCTTTTCCTTTTCAGTGTTCTCCATAATACTGAAACTAATAAGATAATACTAGAACTCTTAATAATACTGCTCTAAACTGCTATCTAGTACCTGTGTACTATCTAACACCTGTGTAATAACATGCCCTGCAGTCCAGATGCAACACTGATGTGCAATACAAACTCATTGGAAACAATTTAACCTCCTGTGAAACACTCCACACATTATTTAATCCTCCCCACACCTTGTACTAGAAGATTGGTTTTACAGATAATTTTATATATATATATATATATATAGGTTGATTTAAATTATGAATAAGCATATTTTTGTGCATGAATAGAGTGTGTATTACAGTGTAATACGATGTATTGTGGTAAAGTACTAGATATAATATGAATGGACATGACATGCATTTAATATGTAAAAATGGATGTAAAAGAGATGGATATGAATATATAAATAGCTTGTATTCCAGGATTAAAACAGAAGTACTGATGTTCTGTGTAACTTTTACAAGTTTTTGTTTTTCATGTTATAATTGTGCCGGACCCCAGGAAGGAAGAATAGTCGTAGCTTGCTACAGCTGATCCTAAATAATCTAAACTAAGCCTTGTATCCTCATTATGTTTTATTATACTGTTTACTCATTTACTATTAAAAATACTATTAGTACTACTAATAGTACTTTTTTATTTCAGTGAGGCGAACTGTTCTTCTCATCCAAAGCATTTCATTGCGGTGTTGATCTTGGGTTGAGTATGTACATGACAAATAAATCTTGAGTTATCTTTTAACAACCAAACCAGCTCGTTTCTCTGATAACGGATGCACACGTCATTCTTTGGAAGTCACATTCACAAGAGTTTACGCAGGACACTATACCTGCTTTTGCTCGCACCATAAGGCTTTATTAAACAAGTTGGTGTGGGCAACCATTCAGTTACACCTGAATATTCAACTTTAGCAGATACAGATGGCTTCACATGCAAAAACATGGATACTCATCATGCTTAAAGGGGAAACTGAATGCACGTTATAACAAATCTGAAACAGTTCTCTGTTATATCAGTAAAACTTTGGAGCCTTTCTTCGTTTATGTGGAGAAGCCTCTTCCATCCATCTGGCCACAGCTCCTACTGCTTCCTATCAGGGTGAAGATGAGCAGGGCGAGCAAACCCCACGCAGACATGGGCGGCGTTGAAGACCAGCAGTGAGAGGAACTTATTGGTTTATAAAATATCATAAAAAGGGATATTTAAAAGCGAGCTGATTGGATGGTTAATTTCAAAGTCCTTTTAAAACAATTTACTTCTAGGGGGTTGGTTTTTTTTTTTATAAGAGTGTTTTTGTCACATTGTGACTTAAAACACAAGAGGAGACCATTATAAGCAATTAGAAAAGTGATTTTTGCATGCAATATCCCCTTAAAAGAAAAAAAAAAAGAACTGATTCAAAACACGTTTTGGCTTCAAATTCTCTCTTTACACATTAAAGTTTAATTTCTTTTGTGTACTGTGTTTCAGTTTCAGTTGTTTTTTTGTGTGTTTGACAACCTAAAGCCAGTTGTATCACGATGTGTCTCTTGTATAGCCGAGTTTCCCCGGCCTCGTTACTTAAAATGCAGAAATGAGCTTTCAGCCACAATTGGAGTCCTTGTTACAGTGCAGCGATCCTCAATCCCACACAGCAGCCTCGGCATGAATGCCGTCTTGTTTACAGGTCTGAACAGGAAAAAAAAAAAATCCCCAAAATTACAGTAAAAGATTGTCAGTAGATTTCAGTCTAGTTTGTCATCTCTGGAAGAACCAGATTCAGTTTCATTCTTATTCCCTTCTTAAATGAAATTACATTACTAGATAGTTTGGTGACCTGGACCTGATTCCTTATCATGACATCCTTTTTTTCTCACCATCTCACGTCGTCATTGGTGTTCCCATAAAGATAAAAACACAAGCATTTATAACTGGTAGTGGATGAGGTGACAGAAGTAAGAAAACCTGCGTTGCGATGGCAGTGTTGAAACTTCTGTAAAATCTCTAACACATCACCTCTCACACAGAAGAGTGCTCCCTCCTCTATCTGCAAGATTCCTGACCTTCTTGATTTGCTTAAGGCTGCAGACTTGAAACTTCCCCCAGCATGGAGTCACAATGTCACCATGGTGTTTGTGATGCAGAGAAGGCTCCATTCAGCTTTCCACTGACCGCATGCTTCGCTCCAAGCTCTGGCCAATCATTTGCAAACAGTCACCTGATGTCCAATAGTTAAGTCACAGTGTGACCTTTCAGCATCCTGTCACGTTGTGCTGTCAACAGCATGTGCATTCACCCAAGGAAAGTTAAGGGAGCACACAGATCCCTCCTGAGCCAGTTGGTAAGGCCACAGATGTGCAGATTTACTCAAGTGTGTAAAGCCAAATGCCTTCTTTTAACATTTCATTTCATTTTAATTAAGATCCCCATTAACCACTGAAATATCAGTAGCTATTCTTCTTGGGGTCTCCTCTATATTAGATTACAATTTATATAAACAATTTTACACACCGTGCACATCCACAATCACACATAAACATACAAACAAAACATAGAATACAACAGCTCAATAAAAAAAAAAAAAAAAGTGTTGTTTGGTCAAGTACTAACGAGAATAATTTACATAAATTGCAAGTTGCACAGAATAAAGCAGCAAGGATTGTATTAGGTTGTCCATACAGAGCTAATGTAACTATATGCACAATAATTTAGGATGGTTAACTGGGAAATTCAGATTGAAGTATTCCTAATTATCATTTATTCATAATGCTATAGTTTTAAAAAAGTCCTGAAATGATTTACAGGAAATTATTTTTTTCTGATCAACACAGTTATTGCACAAGACAAATAAGCAGGATGAGGTGTGCTCTGCCTCTGGGCACAACAAATCAACAAATTTCAGCAGGCAGTGTTTTATCGAGCTGTGGTTGCATGGAATAGATTGCCAGAATTTCTGTTACTGGAAAATAATACAAAAATTTTCAAAAGAAACTATTTTTGACTTATACAGGCAAGGCTCTGACTTGCCGCAGGGAGACAGACGTGTGAATCACTAAATGAAATCAAACTTTATATTGCACTTCATCATCCACAAAACACAACTCTAAAGGCTTTACATCAAAAACGTGAAAACGCCCTCACCCATTTCCTTTCTGATAAAATCTACATCACTGTAATATATGCATAAACATATTAGGACACATATGCACATAAACACACACACCCTTTTATGCTCATGTACATGAAAAAATGTCTCCGAGGGCTGTCCTAACCCCCACCATACACATCAGGAAAACTAGCACACTGGGATCTCAATATAAAAACTGTAAAATTATATTATAAACAAATTATATATAATAAAAAAAAAAAAAGATGAAATACACCAAGATACAATGAAGGTATACACTAGGACTATAAAAGTACCAATTGTAGTTACCAATTACATACTTAAGGTTTTTCTTAAAAATATTAACACTCCCAGACGACCCTCAGGTGGTCCAGGCGGCCGTTACACAGGTGAAGACCATAAAAACTAAACCACTCTACATGTTCTGGTCCTCACTCCAGGAACAAACCAAAGATCCGCTCCTGACAACCTATAAGCCTTTAGGTCTGTCAGATCAAGGGCGCCAAGAACCTTTAGAGCTTAAAAAACTAATAAAAAGCAGCAAATGCAGATATTTAAAACTGGTTTAATATGAGCTCCACTAAAGACTGAATTACATTTGTTTTCAGCTTTGAGGTTCTGGTAAACTAAAGCAAAATAAAGTCTTCATGGCTCTTTAACTAGAGGTTAAACTGGGAACTGTAGAAACAAGAGCATATTATGAATCACAGACTGCTATATAAAAAAAAAAGAGATATTGCTGATTTGAGTACTTTCTAAGAACTTGTAGTGTTATAATAGAGTAAACAAACAGACAAAACACCAAATACACATTTCCATGTTGCACAACTTTAATAGAATATCTTAACTAAGTCTGTACAAATTGAAAAGAAATATTGCGCAAGTAACAAATTGTGAATAAGAACCAGTTAAGGCCATTTGCTAGCGCACGGTGCGATGTGGTAGATTTGAAGATGTCAACCGTGGCTTTGAGAGATCTGTCCAACAAGATGTACAATCGTTCTTTTTAAAAAGAGAAGGGGGAGGGTACGGTTTCACTGCCACTGCTATCCATGACCAGTCATCAGGCGAAGGTGTCCGAACTAACGGCCAGAAATCAAAGTGCAGTATCTGAAATACATCGGCACCCTGTTCCACTTCTTTTCCCGTCAGACATTCTACTGAACCATCAGACAAAAACAGAAATATTCATATTAAACGAGTTTAAATGCTGGGTTAGATTACACTGGGTTAATGACAATTGGCAAACAAGTTTAGAAAAGGAGGACGGTGTCGTCTTTTACTTTTGGCTTCTTGGCGTTAGAATTTACATCTGATCCAGGTCTCCATCCCATCGCTGACGTTTGTTAAGAACTACATACATACAGGAAGCAACAGCTTATAAACAACCACAAAACATTAAGGGTCTCGGCACTGTGTGTGCTTAGATTGTTGAATTTGAGGGGAGAGAAGTGTGTTGTTGTCTGACGTTTTCACACACAGACAAGTTAAAAAAAGAATTCAAATGGCAGCAGGATGAACGGGGAAGTTATGTATGACAGTTGCAGAGTTTTACATCTGCACGTCTGCGTCACGGTCCTAATTACTGTTGTGTCCACTCAAGTGCTCGTTTTAAATGCTTGTTAAACCCAATAAACCTGGGTGGACGTGAGCTGTGTTAAAACACAACCCAAACTTTCAGTCTTCAAACGGATTTCACTGTAAAACCGCGACTTATGGACCTACTGAGCCCAAATGAATGCAAGTGCAGAAACGCAGCTGAGCTTTAAAGCATCCTCCAGAAAAATGCAGCGTTGCATTCAGCTGCGCGACTCCAGAATAAATAGTCCAATGACACAACAATGAACATTAAAAAAAAAATCAAATTCAAAATGGTGTATTTTATGTCTCATAGAAAAAAAACAACACAAAAAAAGAGGAAAACACAACCCCAGTGAATGATTATGTCAAACTTGATCAGCAGTTTCTTGGTAAACTCGCGTTGCTTGTTGGCATTTAAAAACCCTGAGTTACTGACTTATCTCAATGAAAGTAAAGATGGGAGCCGCTCCGTTCCTAGCCTTCTTTTTCTTTTCCAGATAAGGATATTCTGGGTCTGGCAGTACCTACCTTACCAAAGAACACTGCCTCTATGTGATCACATGGAATTTAATCCAGTCAGGTTTGAATGAAGCCAATAAAGAAGGGGGTGAGATGGGTGCAAGATAGAAGAAAAATAAGTCATGCACATATTAAAAATGCAGTCTGGTTCGCGTCCTATTGCGTCTGGATGAGTTTGTAAAAGGGCAGAGCCTGCAAAAGTAAGAGGTCTTGTTGATTGGCTAAGATCCAATTTGATAGACAGCAGGTCTCCACCTCCCCTGATCGCCACGGTTACTGTTGTTTGCATTCGGCAGGCTGAGGCTGTTCTTTCTGGAAAAACAGGACAACAACAAATACATGAGACGAAAAGCCGTGTAGCATCAGATAACAACTAGAGGACACTAACAAGAAAGCAAAAGGCGAGAGAATGAAAGCACCTGGTTTGGTGCCGTAAAAGGGGACAATGTTAGAAACCTGGGATGGGACTACATGGAGGGAAAACATGTCGATATAAAGGCAGGACAGGGAGCAGAAACCTCATCTACCCAAGATGTGAGTTCATTAAAGCCTCAGACTAGTGGGAGAAATGAAAGATGTAATGGAGAACAGCAGGAATAACAAACCAGAGTCTATCCTTATTTCCCCCTTACCTAGAAATGCATGGGGTGAGAATGTTTGATTACGCCTGTAATGAAGGGGAAATCCGGGGGGAGGGAGAGACAACAGCATGAACAGACTTAATCGTTACATTCAGATGAACATGAGCACAAACAGTGAAACATTGCTGAAGTCAGTGAAGGAGCTCCCTGAAATCCTGAAGCAACAAACAAAATCTGTAACTGATGAGTAAACGATGAGAATTATGATGAGAAAATCACCACAACAAGCTACGAAACAAAAATACAGCATTGTTGGTCACTCCTAAATAACTGCCTACAAAGCCTCATAATGCCTAAAGCTGGGATAGGTAATGTTGGGGAGCTAGCAAGATGTGAAAGTGGCGCCCTGTCTTGGCTCCTCCCCCTCTGGGTCTGCTCCTTGCGTGATCCAAGGCTTTTTTATTCGCAGCTTTTTCCACCAACGATTTTCTCTTTCTCAGCTGTTTGGGTCGGGAAATCCTTCCTGCATTTTCTCAGCCATGTTTGCCTTCCGAGTTTCTTCTTCACTACTTTGAATTTTCATCCTAACACGCTGTTTGTATGCAGGGTGTGGCTATCAGGTATGTGGTGCAGGAGGGGGAGGAGGGGAGCCGGGAGAAGAAACTTATGAAATATAAGAAATGAACAACTCCATTTTGGCCTGAACATTTTGATTGGTCAGAGCTTTTACCATAGACTGTATATAAAGAGATGGGCGGAGCCTCCGTGACATCCCCAGTAGGTTTCTGAACAGCTGAATTGAAGCTCAGTGGGCGGTTTGTACCATCGCCATCTTGGCAGCGTCATGCGTGTCGTCTCACCCGGAAAATACAAATATGGACAAAGAGATGGAGCTGAGAGGGGGGGCTGTGAGCGTCATGGTGGATGATTGACATCGACCGAACTGCGAGCTTTCTGTAGCTAAAACGAGCTAACCCGGAGATAACAGGAGATAACCAGCTAACGGAGGTAAGCGGACTAAAGCTAACTCACGTTGTTAACCAGCTAAAAACAGCGGTTGTTCTACGTTCTTCTTACTTGAAGCCGGAGATTGGGTACCTGTCAATCAAATGGACACACCACTAAATATGCCAAACTTTGAGATTACTTTTAAACAGGAGTTTAAAAAATTCACTCCCCCGACAGTTGTCATGAAGGTAAACCTGACCTACAAACCTAAAATGGATTTTTGTACCTGACTGTAAACATGTTTATTACTGCTGTGAAGTTGGTCCTTTTAACATGGGAGTCTATGGAGATTTGCTCCGTTTTAGAGCCCCTAGCGGATGGGGGGGGGTTTACAGATTTTTGCAGCTTGGTTTTTACAGATTAACGGTAAACTGAGGGGAGGGGTCTAACTATATTTCTTATTGTTCATGTTAACAAAATGTACAGAGTAAAATAAAATGTCTGAGAAAGATTACCTACCCCAGCTTTAAGCCACTATGTTGCTATGACAACTAAACCACACCAAAGCATCTTGTTCTCTGCTTTTATCATGTTTGTCATGAGAAAATAAAACCAGAAAAAAGCTGCTGGATGTATTTAGGAGCTGCTGGAGGAAATCAACGAAAAAAAAGCTCATTTATGTCTTAAGAGGGGATTAAATATCACAGAACCTGTTTCTGACCTGTTTAAAATAAGGCAATCATAGAAAAAGAACCCTGGGAAGGGGGGAAGAGACGACTAACCTTGGGGTCAAAGTCCCCCTCCTCATCATCTTCATCACCCTCTTCATCTTGTTCCTGTATGAAAGAAAAAAAAGGTTTATTACAGAAATACGATGATTTAGCAGCGAGTTGAACGATAGTGCAGCGGCACACCCAGGTTCTTCTGAGCAGATTATCTCTTATCTAAGATCCAATATTCTTTTTAAGTTTAAGAGTCTTACTACTAACCTCTTCATCTCCCTCTTCCAGTTCTTCTTCTTCAAACTACAAAACAAAACAAAGCGTTAAAATCCCACCCGTCATGCTGTGCTCGTGTCCTCAGCTCCTGTAAAGTGACCTAGTGAACTGGAGATCCTCTCCTCTCCAGCAGGTTTCTTTGTCCTCCTCAGCAGCAGTACTTACACTTTCGTCATCTTCCAAAGCCTCTCCGGTGAAATACAGCACTGCTCTGGGAACTATTCTCTCACGGAAGAAATGACCAATCTCAAAGTCTGTGGCTAGAGTGAACTCTGAATCTTCATCCTGGCAAAGAAAACAGAAACGATTGGCACCACAGCAACGGATGGGCCCGAATGGACATGTAACAAGACAAAAACAGTTACTTTACAATGAATAAAATCACATTTACTCACCATTTCTCCATCTGGTGAAGCTAAAACAAAAAGAGAAAGACATGATTTAACCATCAGTTTCCATCCAATAAGAACCTCAGAAAACATTGAAGAACCTGCTCAATTCCACACATACAGAGAACGCCTGCACATTATCGCCATATTTCTAACAGCTTTACAGTTCAGCCGCTACATCTCATCAATTACAACAAACAACGGATTATATCTTAGATTTGGTCATTTTAACCATTTAATATTCACTTAGCCTGGAGAAAAATGTTTCTCTGTGTTTGTTTGTTCTGGACAAGAATAAACAGAATAAGTGTTTTTAGCAAATGTTTGACATGTTAAAAAGAGGTTTATAATAATGTAAAAACAGTGAAATGTTGTGTCATAATAAACAGTTTGGGTTTTACATACCCAAACCAACTGGCAAAGATGGCATGTTTAATAAAATTTCTTTTTAAAAAGTTATGGAAATAAAGTCACTGCAACTTTCCTTTACCAGGACCTTAAAGGGTTAATTACATGCCACCACTAACTAAGCTGAAATATAAGATGTTTTATACCCTGAATCAATGAAGGATATGGAGCCCGAGTGCCTTTGGGAAGTACATTAATTCTTGATTATAAGCACATCAGAGAGCTTTACCTGGCTAGAGCTGGACCATGCTCATTCATCTGGATGGCTCAGAGTCATGAGGCCAAGCAGAATGCTAACGTTTTACTAACAAGGTCAGCTGGTAAACAAGAGTATTAATTCATTTATAGTTCTAAATCAACTCATTCATGGTAACTGGAAATCAAGTTTAAAAAATGAAGAAGAAATTGTAGCTCAGAAGTCTTCATTTCACATCCAAACTATCATTTCTGAAGTCCACATGTGAGCTGCAATACGACTGAATAACTCCTAACAAATCAGCGCCTGCAAGGGCCTTGTGGTGAAGTCATACGCTATCTTTCTGTGTATTCATGTGATTTGCTCACTAATGATACCCCACGCTGCACACCTGAACACACTTGACAAGGAGATAATTTTATTTAGTCACACGGCAGCATGATGACTGAACCAGTGAGGCAGCCATTGACTGATCAGGCCAACTTCTTAAAGTCAGTGAGTTCGGGCGTGTGACGGCCTGCAGATCTACACCAAGACACAATACGGTAACCAATGTTAATTTCTGATGTTTTCCTTCAGGATTTTTACATTCATATACATACAATTTAATGAAGTTGTCATTTTAATCTCCTTTTTATACGAAGGACTGTTAGCGTGATCTTACTCCTTTTTATGAGAATTCACTCCAAGTATGTGTGTGTATGTATATATACATATATACACACACACATATATATATATATATATATATATATATATATATATATATATACACATATATACACACACACATATATATATATATATATATATATATATATATATATACATATATATATATATATACATATATATATATATATATACATATATACACACACACACATATATATATACATATATACACACACACATATATATATATATACATATATACACACACACATATATATATATATATATATATATACATATATACACACACACATATATATATATATATATATATATACATATATACACACACACACATATATATATACATATATACACACACACATATATATATATACATATATACACACACACATATATATATATACATATATACACACACACATATATATATATATACATATATACACACACACACACATATATATATACATATATACACACACACATATATATATATGTGTGTATATATGTGTGTATATATATATATGTGTGTGTATATATATGTGTGTGTATATATATATATATATATATACACACATATATACACACATATATATACACACACACACATATATATATATATACACACACACACATATATACACACACACACATATATACATATATATATATACATATATACACACACATATATACATATATATATATATACATATATACACACACATATATACATATATACACACACATATACATATATACACACATACATATACATATATACACACATACATATACATATATACACACATACATATACATATATACACACATACATATACATATATATATATATACACATAAAAAAAGGGAGTAAAAACCAGAGTTAAAATAAAACTTTCAAAGCTGAGCTCATGTCCAGCATCTGCGGGGAAAGACAAACTGACTGATGCTGAAAAACTACCAGCCATGTATTTTAAGCATCTGGTGCCACCTGCTGTTGAGTTTAACTGAATTCATCACCAAACGCCAACTACATGCAACCCAACTGCAAACGCCTGCATGTCAACATAAATCTATGTTTATGTTTCTCTTGCAGGATGAGCGATTCAGAATTTTAGCACATAGTTCATGAGACTGAGCTTTGACTTGATTTCTGCAGGACAACCCGATGGCTGGGTGGTCCGCTGAAATTTAAAATGGACTTTTTTACATTTTGAAATAAAATTAATCATTTATAGTTTGCTGTTGCTTCACATAACCGTTCTGTTGCACAGCTTTCAGTGTGACTGGTTATTTGCATCTCTTCCCTCTTTGAGCCACTGTGATTGTCAGAAAAAATCTGGTGCTACACTAACAATCCTTTGTTGTTAAACTATTGACATTTTAGGAAAACCAAAGTTATTTTCCATCTAGAAGTGTTGAGTTCCTTCCTCTCTGACAGATTTCCAATAAAGTTATATTGATCGAGACACCTGAACATGTTAGTATGACAGCAGCATGCTTGGAAACAGCGACTAAAGGCTCCGTACTACACCTATGTATTTCTGTTTTCTGATCCTATTTGCACCGTTTAGCTTTGAGAAACGGGTTCACAGGGGCAAATCGGCACAGGATGACAGCTGCAGCTTCAAGGAGCTTCACACAAACCGAAAACATCCTGACTGAGCTAGCAGAGGAACCAGGCGAGCAGGGGTCCTTTTGGCCAGAGCAGAATGATTAGCTCAGCTACGGCAGCAGCCATTTAAACCACTGCGACCATCAATCTTCCTGCACTTCCAAACAAATGGGCGATCCGGAGCTTCAGATGCATGCAGGTGAGTGATTTCATGATTTTCACAGAGATCCGGCTGCAACCTGCTGACATTGTCACAGTGCACAAACGCATTTTTCAGCGTCAAACTTTGAATAAGAGATAAAAACCAGGCTTCAATCAGATCCCCAACACAGCCTTCAGGTCCAGTGACTGGTCACTGTATGGCTCTGCGAGATCCAACCTAAAACACACAGAAGCTGAATAAGGAAGGAAAACAGTGTCCCTTCTCAAACCATGACTCGTGGCGTTTGTGGAAAGGCATGCAGGGTAATACCAACACACCCTGATGTCCCCAGGCATCCGCACCACACTGGCAAAACTTCTCAGTCTGCTTGGAGGCCCGGAAACATAACACCACTCAGCTTCCCTCCAGCTCTGGTATGCACTTCATGCTCCTGGGGGAGTCCGTAAAGTCTCCTACAAACTCTACAAGAAGCGAGAACCTTGTTCTTGTTCTCGAGGAAGACAATGACGTCACTTTTTTCTCGTGAACGTGGCTGAAGACAGTTCGACACATCTGGCTGACCCCGCAGTGATCCCAGCCCCGTTGCAGGCAGACAGACAGCTTCTCCTGGAGCAGGAATTGACCAGACGAAAAAGACCTGTTTTCTTGTTATTGCAGTCTTGAGAGCAAGAAGAAAATTCTCACTTCTCGTGGAGGATGTAAAAAGCGGAAGACGTGTCCTGAGGAACCTGGGAGAAGCTGCTGGACCTTGTGATGTCCCCGACATGAGACAGAGCCCTCACATATGTAGTCATTTAAAGCTGGCCTCTCAACACACCAGAGACTACATCCCCACATTGACGGGAGGGAAGCAGGAGCAGGGCATGGTGTTGCCATAACCCTTCACCCAGTACCAAGCCACCCAGAACACAGTTATGTAACTACAGGTTTAAACGCAATCCTCCGGGACATCTTTGTCAGGAAACTGTAAACTTTCACCGTCCAGCCTCCACCTGGGGCTGGGTCAAGGACTTTCTGACCAACTGTGATATAAAGCTCCGTCCCCGCCTTTCCTCCCCCCTCACACACAGCACAATGTGTGTATGACTGCTCAGCTGAAAACAGGAAAGCTCAGCAGAGCTTTATCAACGTAGCACAAAAAAGCATAATTTGCTGCCATCTAGACATTAAATGTAGATCCTTGTGCCTGAGCAAGACTTCTTTCATCACCTCTGACCACCTCCATCCAGCCCTGCATCCGTCTGACCAAGCTGATCAAAGATCAATCAAATCAAATTACACACAACAGGATTCAGTTTATTCTAACCCTGAACAACTACTTCGACCTAAAAACTGTTAATCAATCAACATCTTCTCGTCTTCGTGTGCAAAACCCAACACAATCCTCCTACGGTGGTGTAACTCTACAAGTTTCTGTGCAAATTCATCTGGATCTGCCGTCCTATTTCACTGTTATTTTTAATTATTTACCCCTTTTTTTAGTCTGGAATTTATGTCTTATTCTTCATCATTAGAGCTGGCACGATATGCTTTTCTCTTGATTCGATTTTTAATTTGAATTTTTTTGGGTGCCGATTCGATTTAAATTGCGATTTTTAAGTATTGCCAGTTTTTACAGACCAGTGAAAAAAGTTGCATGATGACCAAGTTTACAGATTATATCACGAGCCAGATTTCCCAAATAAATAAAAATGAACTGTGTCAGATTAAGATTTATTCAGCAGCAGTATATATCTGAAGCAGCTGTTTGAACTTACATACTCTGGTTTCAAAAGCTTGCATTGCATATAAACGTGCTGGTTTGAGTATCTGTTGTCTTGCTGCTGCGCTACATTTGGCTGTTAGCTCGACATTTACCTCAGGATGGTGTCCTGCTAGGTGGCAGTAACATTAGTCATGTTAGTGCTACTGGAGTACTCCACATGTACGTTACAGAGTTTACAAATTACAGAGTTTACAAACCGCTTTCGACATGTCCAGCTCTGCTTTTCCCTTCTCCACTGTGAGATCAAATAAAATCTAACTCTAAACCAAAAAATACAACATGTGTCCTCACTTTTGATTGAAAATGTGACGATGGAGGATTTATCTCTGCGCATTTCTGCAGGTTGTTTTTTCATTCTCTGTCTTCTGTTTAAGTGTTTTCCAAAACGGATTTAACGTTGTGTTACTAGACAGTCGAAGAGAAACATTTCGCCCTCTGCTGGAGAAAAGCGGAAACAACTTCTCCATCTGACATTTAAAATTAGAATTTTTTTTTTTTTTTTTTTTAAATTGTAAAATTAAATCGCAATTTTTATGTGAATCGATTTTTTCTCCAACCCCTAGTTTCTATGCACAGCATCCAACCTTTGTTGTACTGCAGACATGACAACAAATACTATAAAAGATAACAAGTCCAACCAAACAATATCCTTAAATTAAACTTAATACAATTCTATGATGTTGGAAACCCGTCGAAAAAATCGTCACACTAATCAGCATAAATTTTAAGTCTAAGTTTAATTTTTTGTTTTCTTCCCACTGGTTCTTCGCTGTGTTTGGGTTAAAGGTGAAACTGGTTGGTGCGGATCAGGACCACTCAGCTTGGCCTTTTGAAAGTCGCAGTCCTGCAGGTTTTCAATGTATCCCTGCTTCAACACACCTGACTCATTAAATGGATCCAACACGTATAAAGTTGTACTGAATGACTCATTAACTCAAGTCAGGTGTGTTGGGGGAGGGGATAACGATGAAAACCTGCAGGACAGTGCCGTCATGGGACCGAGCTGAATAGTCCTGGTTCTGGTGACACAAATACCAGGGATGTGAAACTACCGTTCAACGGTTGCTGACCTGCAGATCCGTGAGGCTTTAACACACCTGACTCATGCTCACGGGTCTTGTGCAGAACTTAACATGTTGATGGATTCATTTATTTTTTTCAGGTGAGGTGGCGCAGGAAACATATACAGCTGGAGTTATACTCATGTAGCATCTGCATAATGTCGGTTACAACATCACTGCTCCACGTTGGTCTGTAGAGGCCTGACGTGCACCTCTGCCTGCAGCACGGTTATAGAAATGCTCCCTTGTGATTGGTCAGCTTGTGGTTACCTGTTTCCAGATTTTGGAGCTGCTTGCAGAGTTTCTGTGATAAACAATTTGCGAGAGAAACTTTAACAGGGCTTTGTGACCATATACTTGAGTGTTGGAGCACATTTCACCAGCGTCAGCTGCGCCTGCCCTACTGCATGCAGGAAAGTGGCCGTCGCGAACCACAGTTTTGACATCCCAGACCGATTTTGTACTATAACTGTTTTCGAATAAGCATTTACCAAAAGCTTTGCGATTTTAAGTGGCAGGTCAAACAGAACATCAGCTTACAGGTGAGCTTTGACTCTGTACCCTGCACATAACACCTTACATCATAGTTCATACGTGCTTTCATGTAGAGGCTGAGTGGATATCACACAGACAAGAGCAAATGAACCAGAGGTCCCTGATCATATAACAACACATTCTATATGAACAAAAAATGCTACAATAATAAAATGAAATAAAAAGGATTTTTTTTTTTTTTTAAATGAACCCTGTCATTTAATATCTTCTGTTGAAAAAGCGCAAATTAAAAATGACTTTGGGGAATTTGCTTCTTAAGAACAAGGAAGTGTGAGCATAGTCTCAGAGAAAAGCAAACATTTAATAAAAGTCTGTATCACAATCTTAGATGTAAGAAGTGAAATGTGTCACATCTCTGAAGGCTCTCACCTTTGATGGGGTTAAAGAAGTTGAAGAAAGAATCATTGGGGACCTGCTTGGTAACAGTGCGGACAGTGCCGCGACCTTTATGTTTCTGCTTCTTCTTAATAGTTTTCACCGTCACATCCTTCCCCTTGTGCCAGTCTATCTGACATCTAGAGATGAAGCGTGAAAATGAGAAGCAGAAAAGATGCCGATGGACAAAAAACATAAAAACAAGACCAGAAACTGCTTTAACAAGCCAAAGTTTCTATTTCTTTCTGATAACTAAAACAAAAAGCAGGACTTACCCCTCGCAGTCTATGATCTCTGGACCCTCAAATGAGAACGGATCTGAGGCATCAGGCTCTGACTTCATCTTGTAGACTTTCGTGAGGACTGCGTTGTTAAAGTAGCCATTTGGCTCAAAGTGGAACTCTAACGTGAAACTCTATGAGAGAAAACAAGAACAGGATCTGAGTATTTTAAACATATCTAGTTTAACACTGGTGACACTGGTGCATGCTGACACTGACCATTGGCTGGCCGGGCTCAGAAAACTTGACTTGAATATCTTTCAGGTGCTTTAGGATGGGCTCATCGTGTTCCTAATAAGAAATCACGATTCAGGTCAGAATCTCAATTCAATCTTTAGAAATGTGGTGAAAACCAAACAAAGAGGTGATGAACACAGACGTACCTGCAGCATGTCACTGAGCATGTCAACACTTTTGAAAATGGTGAGCCAGAACTCAGGGATCCCCTTTGGATCTTCTTCTGGTGTAGCTTCCTCCTTCTTCGCATCTTCAATAGCAGCTTTTTCCTTTACCTCCTCCTATTGGCAGAAAAAAGTCAAACATTTACGGGATATTTTTAGTTTAGACATGCAAGTGTCACCATCATGCACTGTCATCATGTTGGTGACACTATAATCTCTCCTAAGCCCTTTTCAGGCGTGAGTTATGCAGGTCTAATGGCATTGATGTATCTAAGTGTGGCATTAAATCATTCAAACCCTGGACATAATTATGTATTATTGAGATTACATGCAGATCAGAGTTGTGTAATCTTGCGTTATAACTCTTACAGAAATGTACCAGTGTGCTTATTCAAACAACAATGAGACATTAAATTGTCAGATTAACAGGAAATGCTATCTGGTTGGAAAGCGCTTCAAGCAGACTAATCAGTAACAGTAAACAACTATCACAAGCTTGTTAGTACTTGCCCATCTTAGAATACCAGATTTCCCAAGAACTGGTTTCCGTTTACACAACTCAAGCTCCGTATTTGAGATCAAATGATTTCGTAAATACTGTTGATGTAACATGAAATGCATCTTTTACAAAAACAAACAAAATAAAAAAGAAAACCTTTGAAATCTGGAAAAACTTATAAAATTATTCAACCACGTTTCACTCCTTTGTTCCACCTACAATAACGAGTTGTAATGTCCAGCTGCATGGTGCACAATAATCTACTGAATCTCAGCGCACTTCGTCCATGTTCAAGTGTGCCATTAAAAAAACAACAAAAAAACTGCGATGTAAAGATGTGTGGAGTAGATCAAATGAAAACTGCTCTTACAGCGAGCTCCTCGTCTTCATCTCTGTCGCTTTGCCACTCACACTCCTCGTCTGTAGGCTCCGCTGCTCCTGTGACGATATCTCGTCTCTGCAACGCCCGGCAACATTCATAAGAAAGTTAACGACATCAGGGAAGGATTAAGGTGCATTACTGTGAAATATCTGCATGAGGACAAGAACTCATTCAGCTGGATTTATTTTCAGCCAGCCTGCACATGTCTGACTGACACACACACACACAACATAAACACAGCACAGACAGGTGCAGGGGGATTACAGCTGCCACTCTCCAATGTGTTTAAGAATGGCACAGCTCTTGTCACTATCTCTGGAAATAGCATCGACTGACAAAAGCACAGTCAACTACTCGCTGTGACAGTTTTCGCTGTAGCACCAGGATGCACCACCACTGACCTCAGGTCAGGCTGAATATGAAAATCCACTGGTGCAACAAGGAACTATCTTGAAATATATTTTTATATATCAAATCTCTTTGTCTTTTTACAATAAAATATGATTTGCTAAATAAAAGCCAACAGTATGGTTCCAACCACATTGTTTACCTTGTCAAACAGTGGCTGATACAGGGCTGCATACTTCCTTTCTAGCTCATGGACCTCCTCGTAGAATTTAGCTTCTATGTTTGCGCACTGCACCTGTAGCCTTTTCAAGGCGTGCACTCGTCTCTTCACTGCTTTGGGAAGCAAACTATTTGAGAGGGAAGAAGAAAACAAAAACACAAAACCTAATGTTAATTTCAATCTTTCACAGACAAAAAGAAGAGTATGATCAACATTTTCAAACTAAAATTGTAATCCTGAAAGGCAAAAACGGCAAACGCAGCTTTATATCCTCAGTCTAAGATTCACAAAGGGACAATTTTATGAAACTGAAAGTTTGTTATTCTGATGTCTGGGTGTGGCAAATATCTACAATGATGCTGCATTTATCTGCAACAACTCAGTCAACTCTCAAGGAGCTTGCCTAATGCATGCTACAAGTCACTTCAGAGCCAGTACCTCAATTCTGACAACTAGTTTTCAATAAAAGAGAGACGGATGAATTAAAAAAAGAGAAGCAGTTACCATTTTCTTCTACTGTCTCCTCAAAGAGTAATTATGTAAACAACTTGCAATAACAATTGTACTTTGTAAATATACTAGATGCAATGTTCTCTGCACTGACCTTTCCAACATGTGGTAGTTGATAGGTTTCTCCATCTGTCCACCCGGATTTGGCATTCCTTGATCCCCTTTATCTGTCACACCACATCAGAATACCAACGAAAGTGTCATTAGAGTGTTAAATAAAACCCAGATCCTTTAATTAATTTATAATTAATAGTTGCGGTGGGAATGACAGATCCCTGTGCACTGAACAGCTGATGATGCTAAATCAACTGACTAGTGAAAGAATATGTCACGCAAACTTATTATCCATAACGTTTGAGATCAATCTTCAATAATATGTGTGTTGGTCAAATTTACACTTAAGCTGCAGGATGCTTCAAACAAAAACTTAAATCACCAAAAATACATACAAGCTAAAACACAGTCTTAATTAACACCTGGGTCTTTTCCTGGGAAAAGAACAGTTTCTTCCAGAAACATCAACAAGTGCACAGGCTGTACCTGCTTCACAGATTCAAATATTCCAGAATAAAAATAAAAACACATTTAAAATATAAAAAAATGGGCATTTTATTAAAAAAAATAAGATTAGCACATCCCACATAGCAATTATCTTTAAGAAACCAGTTCTGATATGTGTGCATAGGAAATTAGTTTTCAGTATAAAACCAAAAACAGAAGCAAGAAAAAGATCCTGCAGAGCAACTTAAATTTTATTTATTTGTACAAAACATTTCGGATTGCAACCACAAGCAACAAGACTAAATCTGCATGGGTAAGGAAGGGTCATGTCAGTGTGTACGCTTGTAGAATGATTTAAAAGTGCTTTTATTATAAAATATAACATGTTTTTAAAACATTGAAAGACGTACGTTCTGAAAGAATAGCTGAACAATTCCACAAAATCAGCAGTAAGAAAGTGAATCCAGTAAAAATGGCTGAAGCCACATCTGTGATTGATTCCATCTAGGATCATTTCTCAGACTTTACAGGTTTATTTAACATTGTACAGTTATCTCTGTCGCTTACATGTAAGCATCAACATTGTTCATGAGACATGAACAAAGTCAATAACATCTTTCCCCCATACTTTACATCTTGGGTGAGTACTTTTTTTGGCAAGTTGAAATGCAAATACGTTTGTCTTTACCTTTATTGGCATCCATGATGACAAAGTGTCAGCGCCTTCCTCTATAACAAACACACACAGACATAATTTAAATTAGCCTGAAAGTCATTATAGGATGCAACAGAGATTATATAATAGATTATATAAAAGGGATGGTGAAAAAAGGGTGTAGTCTGTTTCACCAGATATCCTCAAATTTGCTATGAACACTCTTCATAAGCTGCCAAAGGACTTCTTTATTTCAGACAAAACAACAGGATTTAATCAACAGGTTAAAAAAAATAGCAATTATTATAGCGTCCGAAAAGGAGCAGGATGAAGCAATGCTTATGTATTCCTGCCCCTCTTCACAATTATATTTTCTTCCTTGCAGTTGTTTAAATAATCACTTAATCAGTTTTCTTTTTTTATGGAAAAAAATAACAAAATGCAAAAAAAATAAAAAAAATAAAATAAATATAGACAAGTACACATACATACTCGTACACATCTGCATATATACATACATATATACATATGCACATACACTCACAGGCACAAACCAATGACATATTTACCGTTTTTAGTGGTCATATACCTCTATATATTCATACTCTCTCTGCATATATGCACATATATTTATGTACATATCCACATCATACAACTACAGATAAACTTGCAATTGTACATACCCACACACATGTGCATATACTTACATACATTCAGTTTTTTAGATGTTTAGCTTATTGTACCTATTTACCCTATTGGTGTACATTTTATATTTTCTAATGAACATTTCTTTGACTTTTTCCATAAAATGGATAATGTTTTGAAATTGCTCGAGTTTTTCCTGAAGATTATTCCATCATTTTAAAGTATAAAATTAATAGAAAATACCACGGAGGAAACGACAAATAGCGGTATTGAGCATGCGCAGGCCAATGACGCACTGACATGCGCTAAGCTATGACAGCTAGTTAGCATTCCTTCTTTTTAATGTGGAAAAACTGTATATTAATGTCTGTGACAGTCACACTGGACATCCGGACAGCATCAAGATAATAATCATGATATGATTATCAAATCAGCAAGTAGTTGGTGTGAATAGTTTAAGGCGTGAAGGGCGGAGTCAGAGATCTGACAGCTATTAGCCAGGCTAGTTAGCCTGCTAGCAGGAAACTACGGGACAGCGTGCCGTGAACAAAGCATTAGCAAACATAATGTGTGTTAAATAATGTTGGCTGTTTTCAGCGCTGATTGCATGGCTAGATTTATAGCTGAGAGACTGAATAATAATGTGGTTTCATTGTTGACTTAATTTGAATTTATCGTTTACAGCTAAATTCTTTCCGCCGGCCGCCGTGAAAAGCTAACACCAAGAAGCTAGCGTTAGCTCGCGGGTTGATAAAAGCGCATTGGAGATCAAATCTGCGCGAGGACAGCAAACTAGCGGTCAGTTAAATAACTCACGAGATGAATAAACAGCCCTCCGGTTAAATACCAAATGACTGCGTTGATTAAAAATTTGTGTAGATTTGATGTTTTTACAGTCTTACCTCTGAACGAGCGCTACGTTCACGCGTTTTTGCTGCTGTCCTCACGCGCGAGAAACGCACGCGTCCCAGCATCCTGGAATTTGATTGGACGGTACCACGGTGGTGCGTTCATGTACCGCTTTGAAAAGTTTTATTGTATTTTTAAAGAGCAGTTACTGTCCTTTAAAACTGTTTTACAACCTTTTTTGAGCCAAGGCACACCTTTTTATTTTGTTACTGAAAAATCACAAGGCACACCACAAACCAAAATGTTTTCTTTTGATTAAAAAAAAGAGGTCATATTATTAATATAAAGTCCATCTTGTCAAAGCTTTTTGAATAGAAATCAAATAAACACAAGAAGAAGGAATTTTATCTTTCACTTGGGCCCGTTTGGATGAACACAGAGCTGCTTTTTAGACCAGTTAGGTTAAATTGGGTAATTTCTCAGGGCACACCTGATAATCTCACACGGCACACTAGTGTGCCACGGCCCGGTGGTTGAACAATACTGCTTTAAAACACTGTTTCTCAAATGAGGGTACGTGCACCCCTGGGGGTACTTCAAGGCATTCCGCGGGGTACTTGGAAGTTTTCTTTAAAACATCCTTAAATAAAATAATATGAATAAAATTTTATATAAATATGTTATATATTTCAATAAATGTTAGTTTACATTTATAAACTGAATTTACATTTAGATTCACACTGTTTCATTCATCCTAAAATCCCACATTCCGACTTGAATTGAAGCCTTCTTATGAGCCAAATCATATCCATCAGTCACTGTGGGATTGACAACCCAAACAAAAGTTTAATAAACCAAACACAAATGACAAAGTGATGTATTTCATGTGTTAACTAAAAATACTTTGCAGTGGTTAGGGGGTACATGGCTGAAATTTTTTTTACAAGGGGTACTGTGAAAAGAGAGAGGAAATCAATTATCCACTAAAAAGGTTTTTACACAAGTCCAGCAATAGTCAGGAGCATAGACCCAAGTGCATAAGAAATAATGATGCTGCCCTTATTACACATTTTTCTCTGTAAAATTGATGGGGAAAAAAAAAAATAAATGAATGAAATAATAATGAAAATAAAAAAGTATATATAAATAATAATAATAATAATAATAATACCTACCACTTTGGTTATCAGATGAAATCAGATTTTTTTTTTAGTGATAACACAGACAGTTCAAAGTCTACATCACACAGACCATGAACTGTTCAGTAGCACATACAGAATACAGGGGGGAAAAAACTTGCTTGCTCATTATGACAACTGTGCAAGGTTTTTCTGAATGATCTGAACAGGATGATGAAAGTTGTCAGGACATTCTTCCGCCAGATGAGACAGAGATAAATTTGTTTGTTTTAGATATGACCAGCATGTTTCTGATAAACCTGAAGGACAACATACAAAATCCCAGCAGTTAAAGACAGAGATTAGAGTGTGATCATATTGACCTGCATGGTTGTAAAAGAACATGTATAGATGCACCATGAATCCCAGAGTAGAAAAACGGACAGGAAAAGACTATTCCAGCTTGGTAACTGGGAAAAATAAATATGATGATTATGAATAGGGCAAGTATGTCACCCGACTTGAATCCAACAGAACACCTTTTGTGTTGAGCAAGGCACAGCCAGTATGCTCATAAATGTTGGATTTGTGACTTAATGCAATTTATTAGAAACTTAATGAGAAGTAAAGCACACACCTAAACTTTCCTTTCATGGCTTCTGATCCGGTCTTAAACCCATTACTTTTGTGAGGAAGTCACTTTTTTGTGACCATCCCTTTCTTAGTCACGCAGAACAGCTAAAGATTTCACATGGTGACAATACAAGAAGAGCATTGGCCAATTTGATCTTCGTGAGAGATTTTCTGGTAATATTCAAATTTTTCTTTTTTTTTCTCCAAAATACCAAAGCAGTCCCAGGACTAACCCAGATAGTTTATAAGGGACCAGAAGAATCCAGTCAACCAGAACATAAAATAAAACTTGGGTCTATCTTGGGGCTGTCACATTTCCTCCCATGAGACTATAGGCCAATATGAAGTGCTTACTTTGTAGAGCTGTAATCTATAAATATGTCTCAACAGAAGCGCTGCTTTAGCAATGTTTTCATAACAAGTAAAAACCTTTATTGACATTTAAATCTTACAAAAATCCCATTTTATGTGTTTCTTTTCTGTGTTATAGCTTCTAGAGTGAGACTTTATTAAATTTATGACTCTTAAAGGATTCATATGCATTTTTCTTTAAGAAAGAATTACACAAAAAACTCAAAAACAATTTACGATCCATTTTATTGCAGTGATGCCTAAGATGACATGCTTCTCCACGTCATGCTCAGACCACAAGAGGGCTTCATCCACCCATGCTTCTTGCTTCATGTCAGTGACTTCATTTGGTTTTGTACCCAAATGAGGCTTTTCAACAACATGTTCATGAGATTGTAATTGTATTTTTGTGAATCTTTGTCCTTTTGCAACACCTGTAAAATTAAGGAACTTGTTTTTTAATTCAATTCAAAGATATGTGAACCCCTAATAAAATATGAAATATTATTAAATACAAAGTAGAAATACTGCTCACAATAAATAAAAAAGAGAGATAAATACCTTCACTGGCTCTTACTGTATGACATGAGCTTTACACAATCGCCGTGTTGTTTTTATTGAAACTAATTTATAATCAATTTACTATGTAGAGCTGAAGTTAAAGCTTCTCTTCTGTAAAATTGATCAAATCAGCAGACAAGTTTTGTAAGCGGATTTTACTGGGAGAGTGTGGGACTGAAGAGATAATCGTCACAGATGTCTGAAGCGTTAAATAATCTTAATATTACTGCTTAAAAAGTCACTAAAACATCAATTTTCTGTTCTAGATTATAATCATGACATAGGTCTTATAAAAACTCTGTTTTCACCAAATGGTTTATTTGATTTAAAGTTATTTAGTTACTTTTTTTGTAATTCAGGGTTGATTACATGGGAGAGGTCTGCAGCCTTTACAATCCAAAAGCTGTTTTTGCCTTCGGGTTAAGTAAATAAAACTCGTTTAACTTGTTTAATTTGCTGAGGGAAAAAAAACTATCTATAATATACTTATAATATATTATAAAAATCTAGAATAGAAAAACATAAAGCTTTAGCAAAAAGAAATCAGATGTCTTTTTGTTCAACAGGATATAGATATTTATGGAAAATTATGTAAAAACAAACAAACAAAAAAAAGCTAATTGTTTCCAGCTTAATGACAAGAAAATAGATCTTAGTGTCATTGTGCTGTAGAGATTCTGTGCAATTATTTTATGAAAATAAATAAAAAATGATTAGAAAACTAAAAAAAAAAAAAAAAAAAAAAAAAAACAAACAAACAAACAAACAAAACCCCCAGATTTTTGGAAAAAAACAACAAAAAAAACAATTAAAACAGTTGTTGGTTCTTTATGCATTTTTTAGCCAATGCTACGAAGAGCCATTGTGGAGAGTCCAAAGACTTGCTTGTGGCTCCGGAGCTGCAGGTTGCAGAACTCTGGTGTTGCGGCTAACTGTCCAACACCATTATCTTCTTAGCCACTGCAGGCTAAACACAGGAGATATTGATGACGCGCACTAAGATGTATGTTCTCCTTATTGCGTTTGTTTATTTTTATAGTTACTTTAAATAAATTACAATGAACAAACAATACGCAGAGCAAAAGCATCTAATTGTGGTCAACAAAAAGTTTACTCCCGAGCTCACCCCACTTCTGCATCCTTACAGCCAAACGATGCGCTCAGGTGAGTGCAACTATTTGTAATGTGTGCGTTCACACCCAAAGTGACACACCCTCCACCCAAGTGCCAATCAAGCCTGCACACATCAGCATATTCGCAGACATTCATGACTTATAATATGGCTCCTACATCTGGGTTAGGAGGTTGCTTTAGTTGGTGTTCAGATATCACACTGTACAACGTTTACATGTTAAAATGAGAAAATAATAAAAACATTCTCAACAAATGTTTGATTAATACACCAACTAAAGCTTTGCATAACTGAAGCATGAGGATAAGAGTTATCATTTACCTCCTCTGTCAGATTGCATAAGTTTTTCTAAGAGGTGACATTAAATCTGTTTGACAGAAACTTTGAAGAATCAGTAATTTTCTGTCAGAAGACGATGCCTTTTCTTTTTGTCACTCATCTTTGGAAAATACGTCTCACATTAGAAAATCCACAGCTTTTTCCACATTATATTGATATAAAGGCATTAACTTCCAAACATTCAGTCAAAAGTCAGAAATGATGCAACACTGTTTGCCATTGACAGAGAATATCTTTTTATCTCTCTGCTGTAATGTTGTAGCTTTTTTTTGTCTTGTGGAAAAGTGTTTTTTTTGTTGTTGTTGTTTTTTTTGTTTTTTTTTTGCGGAACCAGGCCACCATTAACATACATAAAATCTAAAATCCGGTCTTCTCTCTGTTTGCTATCAGCCACTGTGCAGTCTATACACTTGAGAGGAAGTGACAGCGCGGCGGCCCCTCAGGATAGGCTTGTTGTGACCAGGCTTTTTGCCTGTCACAGACTGACATTTACCAGAAGGGTCTGTACTCACAGAAGAAATCAAATGTGATTGCGTAGCATTTGGGATGGGGCAGAATTCTAGAAACAATTCTACAGTACTGCTTCATTACTGTATGAATGCACAGAGAAGCTCATTCTGCATCGCGTAGAGCTTTGAGCAACTACTGATAGATTTTACCATCTTTTGACTGTTTTCTGACCTTTAGAAGCCATTTAAGGTGCCATTTTGAAGACAATAGGCACACCTGTAGCTCTTGAGCAAAAGTGTACACCCTCAGTCTGCAGGCAAATCTCCAGCTTCCAGATCACGCCGCCTCCGATCCTTCTGTCCTGTCCGCCCATCGAGTGGGCAGAGCTGCACACCTGGCTGCTCAGATATGATGTATACTTGTGCATTTATGTATAAAAGTTGTTGCTGAGGTGTGTGCTCATCCATATGAATGTCAAGATAGTGTGAATTTTTGTTGTTCACATGCTGTGGAAACACAAAAAAACCTTTAGGAGCTACCTGAAAGTACTGAATCAAAGGAAGGAGCGCAGACTGTCTGGCTGGCCCAGCATTTCTGTCTTGTTTCTTCTCTTCAGCATATAGCAACAGATGCATGCAGGAGAGATGCAGAGATGTTTTTTTTAGAAGTGTGTCTGACTCCTTAGTGTGTTATCTACACTACACACAAGTTATGCAAGTATTCTTTTAAACAAGTTTGAGACTTTGCACTTTTACTGGATGTTTTATGTATTTTTGATGTAAGTAAACTCTTCTCATCAGTGTCCTTCAGCCACTGAATTTAATACTGCCTCACTGTGCTGCTAGGTGTGTGTCTGTGTGTATTACACTAATAGAGAGCTGTAAATACTATACGGATCATATTTGTTACAACTGACAGAGAAAAACAGAAAATCTACACAAATAACACAAAACATACAAGTAGAGCAGAGAAAGAAGCATAATGCCATCAAAGTAAATAAAAAATGGGACCTTATAGCTTCATAACAAGACAGTTTATTTATAAAAATGTGAAATGTAAACAATAATCATCCTTGGAAAAGGTAAGTGTGAATGCAGTAAGTCAGAGAAACGGGATGAAGTTGTACTTCAATCCAGGCTGAGACAAGGAGACATTGGACTCAGGTGAAGCTTGAAGGACTTTGTAATATTATTGTCGTTGCACCTTTAACAGAACTACATCTTTGTGTCAAAAACTTAACTCCCCTCAACAGAGCATCATTTTAATATAGGCGTAAAAACTGGTACATGTTAACCGAAAACAGCACACACACACACACACACACACACACACACACACACACACACACACACTGTCTCACTACATGTATGCACGTGGCGTACCATGCTGCTCACGATCACTGTCCCATGTTCCTGTGTGTGCAACAGTAAATCAGACTAGAACTATTAATCCTGGACAGAAAGAGCAGAAAGGTTTCTGCTTGGTGAGAATTATCTCCATAAATGTATTTTGCTGTAACAATTCTACGTCGCTACAACATCTGCACGCGGTACATTCATGTTCTTAGAATAAAGCTCATCACGTTGCATCATGATAAGGTCCCATTCTAACATTTTAGTGGCAGCTTCACACTTCTGTGATTAGATACCGTGTTAGCAAAGCCAAGCCAACTTTATTTAGAAAACACTAACGGCAAGAACACATAAACATGTAAAATACATTTGTTTATTTGAGTTTACACTTTAAAAGTAACAGCAGAACATTTATAGAGAAAAAAGTAAGAGGAAAAGTTCAAATGATTGACAATACGCGTAAAAATAATGATATAATATAACATAAATTACAGTGCTGGGGAGGTTGGAAACCCTATAAGGGCTTATCAAGAACCTCACCATAATCTACATGAAAGAACCTTAAGAACTTAAATAAAATAATGTAAAATAAGTCCAAAGTAACAGAATACATTTTTAACATAATTACAATCCAGCATACTTACACTTATGCATGATGGATTTGCTCAGGTGAAGCTGTATGCAATATATATTTATAACTTTTCGTAAAATCCTCTGCGCTGAATGCCTGAATTCAACACAAATCTTCAAAATGATTTGTAATCAAGAAAATGACCTTTTCTTAAAAAAAAACAAAAAAAAAACAACTTTATTATTATTCTGATGAAGATTTGCTTAAATGTGATCGGTTGAGATGATCTCATCAATGCCCAGCTGATCTTTCAGCTCAGCTCCACAAAAACATCCAAACAAAGACAAAAAGGGAAAAAAAGAATTGACATCTTAAAAGTGGATTTCATGATAACCCTTGTCTTTTTCCTTGATTGAACACTGCCTACATGGCGTGTCTCATTCCACTGGGGTATTGGTTTTGTGAATGAAGTGGCCAAACTCCCAGATGGCTGTATTGATACGGCCGGGAGAAGAGGGCCGTGTTTTTCAGCCATCCTGCTCTTGCATCCTTTGTCGTCCATTAAGCCCATCTCCTCGTAACGCATGGGTAATGGCCTATCTGTGCACCATAATCAGACACACACACACACAGACCTACCGACTGTAAAAAGCCATCAAAATAAGACACACAAACAAGCACACACACACACATACACACAGTTTGCTGCTACATTGACACAGCTGCAGTCATTATTCACAGGGGGAGGTCTAAAGGGGGGGTTGAGGGATGAAAAATGGTGAGCAGAACTACTATATCTCTGCGTCACAAAGACCTGCGTGCCTAACATATTCAGCACAACCATCGATCCAACTTATGGCAGGATGAGTTATCTGCTCACGCTTTCCACCATTTGAGTGCAATTTGCTTTAATCTGCACCAATAAGCAATTTCTGTCATGCCATCTTGTTTGTTTGTTTTGTCGTGTGGGTTTTGTCCTCTGCCGTCTCCGTAATTCTGAATCTACAATGACAGCTCACCAAAAATAACAACCCATAACACCTACTATCACATGCACGGACACCCACAGTGACATGTTCTGTGTGTTTTCCCTATAATTTAAGTCTGATGACAAAAAGATTCTGACAATTTAGGGTTTTCTGTCAAGGGCACACTTACTTCCAGTTTTTAATCGTTGTCCTTGCAAATATAGGAACTTTTTTTTTTATGACAGGCAGATTTGTGTTGATAGGTTTTGTGCACAGTGGGAGGGGATTCAGTTTTAAGTACTACAAGCTGCAGTCTCTTCTCTCTTATAATCTGGAGCACAGCTTGTTTTGCTTTAAGAAGAGGATATTTTGCAATGAATTTATAAAGTGTGCATTAAACCCCTGCAGCTTAGCCTCAACAGACACACATATGCATCTCAAACTTGAGAGGAAATCAAGTTTTATTTGTATCTCTGAATGCCATGCGCTTACATACGGAAGAGTATTAGGGCAACTGAATAAAAAAAATCTAATTCTGAGAAAAAAGTCAGAATTCTGACTTTAATCTCAGAATTCTGACTTTTTTCTCAGAATTCTGACTTTAATCTCAGAATTCTGACTTTTAATCTCAGAATTCTGACTTTGATCTCAGAATTCTAAGTTTTTCGTTAGAATTCTGACTTTTTTCTCAGAATTCTGACTTTAATCTCAGAATTAGATTTTTTTTTTTTTTTTCATTCAGTGGCCCTAATACTCTTCCGTACTTACATTCAGGGTACTATTTCCACAGAAAAGTGTCCACAGTGTAAACTGATGTATCTTTAGACACACAGCTGAAATAAAACATATCTAACCAACTGTATAAAAGATCTCATGTGGCAACCACAGCATCATGGCAGCTGACTGCAAAGCTCCCACACAAGAATATTTACAGAAAGAGATAAAAGAGCAAAGCTGACAGAATCATCCCTGATCTCCACCAAAGCATCCACCTGTTTGCACCTTGCAACCAGGTAGGAGGTTCTGCTTCAGCATCTTTCCAAACCCCCACTTCCTCCACAAGCAGACACTGACTGGGATTCTGTCAGCCATGATTCTGTCTGACAAGTGTGTGAATATTATAGCACAAACATTTTTTCAATATTACTTCTGACAGAAATAACCCATTCCTCTGATTCATTTTTATTCAGCAGGTATGTCTTCTTTTTTTTTTTTTTTTTTTTTTACTATATGTTGTTTTTACAAAACTGAGACTCTCATACAAACTGTGCAGTACAACAGAAACACTAGTACATCAAGTTGAAGAGAATAAAAAGATTCCTAGTTTGTCTTGAAAGTGTGTCACAAAATATTGCAAAAACAGAAGTGGTTTAATTATAACGGATTAGATTTTTGTACAGTACCATGGTACCAACACAATTTTACAGTGAGTCCAACAGTCATTAGTGCTACATACAAAACCTCTGATGGAAAAAGTAGCAGCCAATCTGCACCAACAGTCTCTCCGTCCACCATCAAACGTTCATACACACACGATGCAAACACTGGAGGCAACAGTGTTGTGTTGCATAACACCGGGTTGACTAAGAGCAGGATTCAAACTTCAAACCTCCTGGTTATTATCAAACAGCTCAACCACCTGAGCCACTGCTTTCCCAGCCAACAAATCTATCCACAATGATTTCTATTTCTTTTTACCTTTGCTTTCTCTGTGAGGACATTTCAGGCGGAAGTTAGGGCATGAATATGGAGTACAACTAAAATAATGAGCTTTAAACATCAGTTAAATCATGAGGTTATGACCTTTCTTTTTATTTAGTGCTGAAGTGTCACAAATCTTTGAAAAGAAAAATTTGCATGTCTATTTTCATTTGCATGCATGTAAATGGTTGAAACAGCAAAAGAAAGTGATAGAAGCAGCAGAACAAGAGGCTGCAAAGCTACAGGTGAGGTTTATCTGATGCTCCAGCTGCTTGTTTTTAATTATGAGCTGCAGTAGCTTGGCCCTTCAGGCTGCTAGATGACAGGGGCCCATTAAGGAAAGGTAAATCTAATTTGGGGTCCTCACAGCCACCCAGCTCTGTGTCACTGCTGGAGGGAAATGGCCAATGTTACGGCATCAGTTTGTTGCTTCTGTGACCCTTTCACCACCCAATGAGATATAACCTACAAGCAGGTTCATGTTTCTCTGCAAGTCCAATGAGTCAATCTAATGGGGGTTTGCAGGAAATGCTGCGCTAAAAGCAAACATGCAAATTGTTTTACATTTGCATATATTCTTCATTTATTTAAAATGAACATATGTAAATGTGTATAGAGTTAGCATAGCAGCTAATATCCATCTGTTGTCTCTACAACAATACACACATAATACATGTAAACACTACATTCATAAATATGGGCTCATTATGTGCCCCCCCCACCACTTTAAAAAACAGCTTATTTTTAAAGCCAGGAATGCAGCCTTGTATCCCATTTGCCAGCATTCATATTTGACCATGATGATCAATGCAAAGCACCTTGTAAAATAATTAGTCTGCTCATCAGAAGTTCATTAGGATGGATTAAAGCAACAACAGTCCATTGTCACACTAATGTCAGCCAGTGTGTGTCACTCACACTGACTGATAAATGTATCAAAATGTGGTAATAAATTATAACTAAAAACGTGCCAGTGAATGAACAAAGCAAACAAACAGAATAAAAAGCCTACATGAATAAAATCACCAGTGCAGCAGAGCCGTTTCTTGCTAAACTTGACTGTGTAAATGCACCAGGCCCCACAAGCTGTTAAGGGGCCCTGAAGTTCCTCAGTTCCTCCTCATCCGAGGAGAATTAAAAATATGAAATAAATAAAAGTACCATATTTATTATGACTTTATGTCATCACTATTTCCAGATGTTTCTGATTTACACAATTCATATGAGAAGGTAGTGAAGCAGTTGTGGATCATGTGACTGGAGATGGAAGAGTGTGACGTCTCTGGTGCATAGATAGATAAATGGTAAATGGACTTGTACTTCTATAGTGCTTTTCTAGTCATGCAGACCACTCAAAGCGCTTTACACTACTTGTCACATTCACCCATTCACGCACACACTCATCCAACACACTCATACCCCAATAGGCACATCGGGGGGGCAGCTTGGGGTTCAGTGTCTTGCCCTAGGACACTTCGGCCTGTTAGGGGAAGCCTGGAATCGATCCCCCAACTTTCCAGTTGAAGGAAAGCTACAGCTGCCCCAAGATAGATAGATAGATAGATAGATAGATAGATAGATAGATAGACAGACAGATAGATAGATAGATACTTTATTAATCTTGTGCTCGTGCACTCATAAAAGTAACTTACATACAAGGTAAATAGGTCGATGAAAACGCCTATTTAACACACAAAACTATCATCTAAAATCCCATTTTGTCTGATATTCACAGCATTAGGAGTAACTGTCTGATATTATTTACTGTTTTCCACTATTCTTTATTGTCAACAAACTTATTTTACCACTTAACCTCATTAAAAAATAACATACATCATATGATATGACTCTGGTCGACACTTTCCTGTAACATGATTTGAACCTGTCTATGGGAAGTCACATAGACCTCTCTCATGTCCAGGATTTTGATTACACGATGCTTATTTGTATCTTGTGGCCCATAAACAAGAAAACATTCTATTTGTGCCGTGTGTGACCAGTTCGTTCTCAGACCACTTATAGTAATCAATGGAAATCATTGCTGAATTGTGTATAAAAACACTTTGAATGTTCCTCCTGCTGGGCATGGCTCAGAAACACAGAAGATATTTGGATGTTTCCGGAGCAGGATCAGAATGATCAGATATGACATTTAGAAAAGCACAGGATGCCTGCGAAACAAAGACTGAGTGAGAGGCGCAGCGTCTGTGTAGCCTTAAGCTGTGATAATGAATGATGTAGAATCATCAATGAATAGTTTCAAAGGTTAAAGTCACTTTTTCCTTCAAACTGCTCCTGACACTATGATGTGCTCTTTTAAAGCACATCATTTCCTTTTAATCACAATTATAAAAGCTTTTTTTGGTCTTTTTTCTTCATCGTTTCCTGTTTGTCATCACAGCTTGTTGTTCCTCTAACTTTTTCCTGACAGGAATATCACAAGAAGAAATGATCAATCAGCTTGCTCCATTCAGTCAGAATGCAATAACATCAAATTACATTTGCAAATTGAATGAATGTTTGTACTTTTGTCAGAACAAACTAAAGCTGAGGCTGGTAGCATACATGCTAACAAACCAGGCATGGGCTAAATTGTGAGATGGAAAATTATACTTTAGGGTCACAGCAGGTTGCAGGAAATGGTGGATATGTCTGCGGTCATGTCAGGCACACAGCTGTACTTACAGGCCACCATGGCACTGGTGTGATGACGGCATCGTCATGAACCATTGAGCATCAGTCCCTCAACCACTCACCCACCCCAGGAACACTTTATGCCACCGCTGTCATTACACATGTAGACAACAGCACTGGAAGGGCACTCTGTGTGATTACTCATTCCACTTGGCAGCTGTATTTTGTCACATGCAAAAAACAATCACAGTCATCAACACAGACACTGTTACAAAGGGGGGGGTGGGGGGGTTAACATGGGAAGCTACAGAGGATAAAGAAACTACCTCAAGACTCTTTGCAATCCTCTCATAATATGACACGTTTAATCATACTTGTCCAAAATCCTTTAGCGTTTCTGCATTCACATGGTTTACATTTCGCTAAAGCGGAGTTCACATGTCAAGTCTGGAGACATTATGAGCCAGAGGTGTTCACCAAGGCGCCATCTTGGGGCTACTGCTGTTCAACATCTACAAATTCCAGAATTCTCAAATGAAATAAAACAAGAAAATATGTTACCGTAGCTACGCAGATGACACACTAATTTACATAAACATCTCACAAGGAGGCTGCATGGTGGCATAGTGGTTAGCACTGTGGCCTCACTGCAAGAAGGTTGCTGGTTTGATCCTCAGCTGGGGCAGGGTTTGGGCAGTGTGGAGTTTGCATGTCCTCCTCGTGTGTGCGTGGGTTCTCTCCGGGTTCTCCGGCTTTCTCCCACCGTCCAAAGACATGCATGTTAGGTTAATTGGTTACTCTAAATTGCCCATAGGAGTGAGTGTGTGAGTGAGTGGTTGTTTGTCTCTGTGTGGCCCTGCGATGGACTGGCGAGCTGTCCAAAGACTGCTAAGACAGACTCCAGCTTTCCTGCGACCCTTAATCGGACTAAGCGGTTAGGAAAATGAATGAATCTCACAAGGAGATATGGTCCAAACTCTGAAATGCACTGATCACATTATTAATTTGGATGTGCCAGAATTTACCTCTGTGAAATGAAGACAAAACTGAAATAGTAGTTTTTAGAGCAAAAGAAGAAAGATTAAAAGTCATCAAACAGCTACGTTAAAAAAAAAACACCACAAAGTTCAGGAATCTTGGTTATGTCCTGATCTCAGACCTGAAAATTCAGACAGTTGTGAAGTCAACATGTTAAAAAACTGATGTCTCTGTTGGGGTTTTTGAAACTTGTCCCTACATTCATATTTAGCAGACTAGACTACTGTAACGCTGTCCTTACAGGTCTGCAGTTAGTCCAGAATGCTGCTGCTCCAGTCCTCACCAAGACCAAGAAAGTGGATCATAAAACTCCAGTCCTGACACTGGCTTCATGTTTGGCAGAGAACTGACCTCAAACTCCTGTTGTCAGCTGATGAATCACTGAACAATTTTCTTCTGGTTTGTTATAAACCAGATCCCTCAGGTCGCCAGGGTCAGGTCTACGTCCTGTTCCCAGAGTTAAGCTTTATGAAAAGCACTTGGAATCGTTTTGTACACTCATTCATTCATTTTATATTATCCTAACCACTTAGTCTGATGAAGGGTCGCGGGGAAGCTGGAGCCTATCCCAGCAGTCTTTGGGGCGAAAGGCAGGGTACACCCTGGACAGCTCGCCAGTCCAGCGCAGGGCCTTGCACACAAATTGTTCAATGCAAATAAACTTGCTGAACTCATTTGTTTTTAAAGATCTACTGAAAAGATGAGCACAATTTTACAAAACATGCTTTTTGTGAATCGTGAAGATGATCTAATAAATCAAATTCATCAATTTAAAAGTGAGAAACACAAATGATGGGAACGCTGGTTTCAGTCTCCCCTGACTGAGAGGCAGACTGAGCTGTAGTCACCTCTTTTCTGACCTGGGTTCAGGTATCACTTTAAATACCAACATAGTTTTTATTGGGCTGTTTATGAAAAGGTCTCAGGATGTATTTGTCGATTTTCTTTCATGGACATAAATTTTCAATTTTTATGCATGTGTATGGACACAAAAAGACAACATATTGACATGTTCTCACTCAATTTAGTTTCTCAGTAGTTTGTCAAACAGGGAGAAAATGGAAGCTATTGATTCCCGCCTTTCTCTAACGCTCTCTCTCTCATTCATTGGCTTCAGCTGTGCAGTTTCACACAATCATACCCAAAGTCAAGTTTTATTTATTTACAGCTGTCTCAAACATCAAAGCAAAGTGCTACCCAAAGTCATTTACATGCAAAAACAAAAATAAATACATAAATAAACAAATGAATAAATGAATAGATAAATAAATAAATTACACAACCAGTGAAATAAAAAACATTATAAATCATGAAAACACATTTTGCAAATAAAATAGGAACGTAAGCAATAAAACCAAAACACACACACACACACACACACACACACACACACCAACACACACAGAGAGAGAGAGAGAGAGAGAGAGAGAGAGAGAGAGAAATGAGTTGCTGAATGTTTCACCAAATCACTAAAGTCATACAAACTCAATTTGAACATGTTTATCCAACAATATTACAGTAAATAGGATATTTATTTTGGGGTTTCTTCTCATCAAACTGAATGAGTCTGATGAACACACAGAGGTGACTGGCATTGTTCAGCTGAGACTGAAAGAAAAGAAATGTGGTTGATGACGAATAATAGCCCAGCTGGTCGCGTTAGCTGCAATTAGTCCAAGTGAAGTCCCACAATTATGCAGGAAAAAGCTGCCACAAAGCCACCGTGTTGCAGCTGAATCAATGCATAATTGTAATAATTACCGTCCCTGGTGTCATTTGTGGACGTGTCCGACTCTTCCTGGAAAGAAGATGGAATTGGATAAACGCTGAGGGCTGAATGGCAGAGAGGCGTCAGGTGTGACGTTTTAGACAAAAGGTGGTCTTGATACCTGGTGTGAGTGACATGCAGCTCAGTGGGGACAACTACGCAACTTTTTCCATGAGCTTATGTTGTGCGTGGCACACCAGAGTCGAGCAGGAGACTGCTTATTGTGGTTTAAACTTGTTGAAACTTGGGATTAGATCTTATATTGAACTACAGAAACTTAGTAAATGTATGATCGGGGGGATTGCATTTTTTATGACTCCCTTTATAAATTGAGAAACAGCAGTTTTCTCTAATTTCCCTTCTATTTAGTCAAAAATAGACTCGAGAACATGTAACTGCCAAGCAGTCATTAAAATTACATCATGAACACAGTCTTAGATTAGAACAGTTTGACTAACACTCCATCCAGGTTTGATGAGATTAAACTAATATCATATTATAACATCTTATTTAACAAAAGTATAAGTTCCTATCTGACAGCACCTGAAACAATCCAACACCTCGCAGCAGGGTGCAAGATGTAGTAGCCGGCCTGGTGTACAGAAACATCTGTGCAGAACTGGAGAACACTGGGAAACACCTCCCAAGGTGGTGCATGGAGAATGTGAAGGCTGAGATCTAGTGGGATATCCAGAGGCAGACTTACAAAGTGCTGGTGGCCAGAGTTATTGTGGATTAGTGGGAAAGGAAAGCCGTAGTGATGTAGCAATCCCCAATGATGGCAACACCAGAAGCAGGGACGACAGAAAGGGGAAAAATGCAAAGGACTCGAGGAAGAACTGGAAACGCCTGGAAAGTAAAGCACTGGGAGCCATGTCCCCAATGATGGAGAAGTGGCTCCAGCAGATCCCGAACAGAACAGTCAGAACAGTCAGTAAAAACAGGACAAAAGGTATCATACTGTAAATATTTGAAGACATTTTCTGTTTAAACTTTTACAGTAGGTTTATCTGCATATTTTCTAACTTGTGCGTCGCATCTGGGGACCACAAACTTCTTCTTAAACCTGAACAAATCTGAAGTTCTGTGTTCTGGAGCAATCTGAGGTTGTTTTTCTACTCTCAAAGCTCTACATTAAACGTTGCTTTAGTTTTCTAATGATAAACACACAGTCACAGATCCACAGTGCCAACTGTGTAAAGACAGCAAAGGCTCATGGGAAATCCACATTCAGAAGGAGTTTAACATTTGTGTTTTTATCCTATAAAGTTGAGTTATCAATCAATCAATCAAACTTCATTTATGAAGCTCTTTTCAACATAAAACATGTGACTCAAAGCGCTTTACAGTTAAAAATAAGACAAAAAGAAAACACAAACAGACAGACACATAAAATAAAAGACACTTCTAACACCCCCCCCCCCCCTTTAAATATATCTATATGAAGGAAATAAGTTCAGACAGACTAGTAGTCTTTACTGTCTGTTATGTTCACATTTAGCCAATGCTGATATATTCTGGTCTGTTTGGATGCTAAAGTTGGCACTCAACATACATTGCTATGTAACATACAAATCATGTATATAACGTGATTTGATAGCAGATTAATTAAGATGAGTTTTGTTCAAGCTTCTTCAGATTTAAACTACATGTTTCACATGTATTTTTCTTTTTTTTTGTTCTGATTTGTTTAAAAAAAAAACTAGAATCTTTATATATATATATATATATATATATATATATATATATATATATATATATATATATATATATATATATGTATGTGTGTGTGAATGTGGGATTTCTTGTTATTTCACAGAATGTGTTTTAGGATCATTTCACTCATAAATTGGGGCAGCCAGTCATGTTTTTCCCCTTGTTTCTTATCATCTGTATCTGATTTCCTTAAAAACTACTAAACTACTTGAAAGAGATGGATGGAAGAAGGCATAAAATTGATAATTGTTCCTATCTCTGGGTAAATGTCAAGCTTCTGTCTGTTGCTCGGTCTATTATGTCATAACACTTTCTAAAAAAGGTCAAGATAAAAAGGGGGGGTGGGGTGGGTGGGGTCTAAACATACACCAATTTATTCTGTTTCCATGCAGAAAATAGGCTTAAACCAAGTGGAGAGTTTCTATTTTACTGTCAGTTTGCATTATCTGTCACCCATCAGACTAGCACTGTGGCCCGCCAATGCAGGAAACAGCCTCCGTTTGCTGTGCCCAGGGCTACATCAGTGCTCTTTAGCATTTTCAGCCTTGTTCAGGTTGAGGTAAGAGCCACACCGGACCCCATCTGCCTCCTCTGCACCTTTGCGAGGTTGCTGCTGTGGCAGCATGTGGCCATAGGTCCACAAATAATCCTTTTACCTGCTCTTGCCTTCAGGGCACCGTACATCACTCACAATCATGTTAACCGCCAAAGTCGTCACCTAAACGCGCTGCAAATTCACTTGATGTGGTTGTTGCTGAGGTAAGAAACAGGCACAGTGCCTGAAAGGGGAGAACAGAAAAGAGTGTGTTGTTCTCTCTCCGTGCTGCATTCACACTTTTTCTTTTATTTTCCTTTCTTTCTTTTCTTTTTCTTTTTACCTACAATCAAATTTCATTTGCGAGGAGCTGTGGAGATTAGATTGAGCTGATAAAGTGACTTAATTTCCTACAGTTGACTTTTCTTTGGTCTAACCTTTAAATAAAGCCCTGAGGTCACAGCTTTGATCATTGTCTGAGGATGACTGCAGTAAATCGAGAATCCAACTAGTGGTGGAGACAACCAAACTTCAAATTTCTGACATAACTCATGTTTTTAATCCAAAAAATAATAGAAAATTATAATTTAAAAAAAAAAAAAAAAATGTATATGAATACATATTACATGTGAGCAAAGCCTTGTATGATCTTAAGTTCAGACAAACCAAACATTAATGATAATATATATCTATATGTATGTATATGTATATGCATATCTATCTATCTATCTATCTATCTATCTATCTATCTATCTATCTATCTATCTATCTATATATATTATAAAATATACTATATACTACATATATATATATATATATATATATATATATATATATATATATATATATATATATATATATATATATATATATATATATATATATATATATACATATTATTTTAGCAAATATATATGGATTTACTTGTAATTTCACACAATGTGTTTTAGGATTATAACGTGCATGTAACATAAATGTTGGCATGAGTGCCAACTTTAACATTTGTTTGTTACATTTATGTTACATGCATGTTATAATCCTAAAACACATTGTGTGAAATTACAAGTAAATCATGTATATTTGCGAAAATTACATATATATATATATATATATATATATATATATATATATATATATATATATATATATATATATATATATATATATATATATATATAGCTACAGGTTGTGATTCGTCTGATAGAAGCAGCACAGTGATTGATTAGAGTGAGATAAGCGCGCTTGACGTCAGAAACTGCAAACAAATGATCCCATAAAAAGAGGAAACCTGTCTGGGGAAAAAAGGGAAACTGTGGCCACAAAGCACAGCCTGAGACGTCTGAAGGGTGCACGTTGTCATCCACTGTCACACGCATAGTCGGAAAGAGAAAACTTCTGAGCGCAAAGATGCCCCTCTCAAGCAGCTCCACGTCCTCCACGAAGAGCATCCGCAGAGCAGCATCCGAGCTGGAGAGGTCGGATTCAATCACGGTAAGAAGTTTTCATGGCAAATTCACAGATAGACAGACACAATTTTACATCTGTTGTTGGGTTTTCACATGATTGGTAAAAATTGGAAGACTACATTTGGAAAAGTGTGCGCGGAAACGTCCGTGGATTGCGCAGCGCCGCGTCTGTTGCGCAACATGATTAGATCGCAAATGACACAAACGCACATCGAACACCCCGTCATATATATGCTGAAATGTGTGCTGTGGTAGCTATGTTTTAGGGTTTACCTTGAATGCATTGCTGTTCCAATGCGCATTTGGAGATGTAAACTGCTCCCATCAAATACCCAAAGAGACATCCAAAAAGTAAGAGAAGCCCAGCAGTTACCTCTCTCTGGAGTTGTGTCTGTGTTCTCCGCCGGAGAGTTAAATCAAGACAACCAGGACTGTGGTTTCTCTGTTTCTGAAACAGTCTCCACGGTTCGTGGGAAGACGCCAGAGCTTGATCGAGGACGCGCGGAAGGAGAGAGAAGCTGCGGCTGCTGCGGCTGCTGCGGCGGAGGCTGCTGAGGCCAGTGAGCACATCGTGTTTGAAGAGGAAGATGGAAAAGCGCTTCTGAACATCTTCTTCACGCTGAGGAACTCCAAGACGCCCGCGCTGTCCCGGACACTTAAGGTTTTCGAGGTAACATACAGCAAATAAAGAAAAAAATATATATATTTGTCTTTAAGAATAAAAATAATGAAGCTGTAAATGATGGAACTATGAATATGAGTCTTATTTTCTGATAAGTAAGTCGTCAAGAAATATCAGCAAGTTTAGAAATTAATCTGGTATTTTCAAAAACCATATTTTCTCCAAATATACTTATTTATTTGAATTCTTATTAATAAAAAAAAAAAAAAGGAATCAGTTATTATTGACTATCAATAATCTTCCTTTCACTAAGTGACAAAAAGGACCATAAAATCTGTCATAAGACAAAGAATGTGTGAAATGCACCCAAACCAGAGGAAAACTATATAACCTCTAATGCATATTTTCAGATCATGATCTTTTACTGTTGTGTTTACTGTTTTATAGACTTTTGAAGCTAAAATTCACCACTTGGAGACGCGTCCATCCCGGAAACTGAAGGAGATCCTTGAGGGCCTGGAGTACTTTGTTCGCTGTGAGGTGCATCTCTCAGACGTCAGTACTCTGGTCAGCTCCCTGAAGAGGAACGCAGAGGATGTCAAAACCACCAAAGAAGTCAAATGTGACAGCTTTATCTATGTTTCTCAAATATATTTATCAGAAAAACAAAGACATTCATTTAGTGAAGTAGGTTTGGAAACAGAACAACTCAATTATATTTTTATTGCTTCCTGTTGCAGTTCACTGGTTTCCAAAGAAAATTGCAGATCTGGACAGATGTCATCATCTGGTCACAAAATTTGATCCAGACTTAGATCAAGACCATCCTGTGAGTCCTGCCTCTGCCTGTAGCATGCATGAGGAATCATCCTCATTACTAGGCTGGTTATGCTTTTGGACCAATATGCCATGACACAGAAAATGTGATCAGCTCTTGATACAACTGATTTAACAGGGATACAGAGACCCGGCCTACAGACAGAGGAGGAAGATGATTGGCGACATCGCTTTTGGTTACAAACAGTGAGATACAGTCTTTAGTCTGGATGTTGTTCAGCACAGTCAGCCTTAAAAGTAAACATACAACTAAAATTTGATCACGCCTGACAAATGTTTACGTATGTTTATCCCCAGTGGGCAGTCGATACCCCGAGTAGAATACACAGAGGAGGAGATTGGGACATGGTAAGAAATGCTGCATGCTTCAAAAAAGCTTGAAGGAACAGGCATGAAACCAGATGTCAAACCGAACGCAAATGTTCACTTTCATTTAAATAATCTGCCGTTTTGGAGTCAGGAGACTGTTGACCCTCTCATCTTCAGCGCTGGGTTAATCTTGTTTCTGAAACAATCAAATGCAGCTTATCTCTCATGCGTATTTTGGTAAATTTCAGATGAAAGCAGCAAAGATGTGACACTGTCGGGAACGTTAGTGGTCTGGAGGCAAATTCTTTTACACGAGCAGCTGATAAGTCTAAAGGTTTTCCTCTGGATCACCGTATTAACCGGACGGTTTGAGACATGAAAAGCCCTTTTAGTTTCAGTCACTTACCAACATGAGGGGAAATATTTGGAAACGGGAGGAGGGATGATCTTCCTATGCAAAAGTAATAAGAATATTGAACAAAACAGGGGTTTGAAGAGTGTTAATATGCACAGACAAATCCTGCTTTCTGTCTCCTGTGTTGGGTATGTTTTTGACTGTGTGTGTTCATGTTTCCAACCAGGCGAGAAGTCTATATGACCCTAAGGGACCTGTACAATACCCATGCCTGCAACGAGCACCTCGAGGCCTTTCGTCTGCTCGAGAGGCATTGTGGGTACAGTCCAAACAACATTCCCCAGTTGGAAGATGTGTCACGCTTCCTCAAAGGTAACATCTGGATGGGAAGAAATGAAAGGAATGATACCTAAACACAGACAGTCCGACCATCGCGGTTTGATTCTTTCTTCCTCTTCAAACTCACCCAGAGCGCACCGGCTTTCAGCTGCGTCCGGTGGCGGGTCTGCTTTCAGCTCGAGACTTTCTGGCCAGTCTGGCATTCCGTGTGTTCCAGTGCACCCAGTACATCCGACACGCCTCCTCTCCTATGCACTCCCCAGAACCGTGAGTACTCCCCGTGACTCCTCTGGCTTCGTTTCTTACACTGAATTCTGAACACATAAAACCATATGGTTGCAGAATCTTATGCATTAAAGATAGAGTATGTAAGATTTTCAATGTTTTCAAAATAAATTAACTAAAAAAAATAACTACAATCATAATTAGATAGTTTTTTAAACATGCAGGTTCCAGTCTGTCCATATTTGATGCGTTATGAAATTACGAGTTTAATTAATGACAAAGACCCTTCTTGAATGTTTTCTGACCAGTAAAAAAAAAAAAGTACTTTTTTTCCACCAGTAGGGGGAGTATAAGCCCATTTATTGCAGAGCGGTTTTGAGCTACAGCTCACAAGCGATTTCTGCCCTCATTGGAGCTGGCAGGGAGGAGGGGTGAGGGGTGAGTTTTGCTCATTACTGCCAACCTGTGGTCGTTTGTGGAGGTAGCAGTTTTGTGGTTTTGCTCACAACCTGGTGTTTGCCTCCTGGTGGTGGAAAGAATCGCCTTGAAATCTTACATACTCTGCCTTTAATTAATTTGGTATCACAGCTCAATTAAGTGAAACTTCATGTTTGTAAAATATGCTGAATCATCTCCAAAGATGTCTGTTTTCAGTCCAAATCAGCTTCCCACTGTGATCAACATGCTTCCAACGTGTATGTATTAGGTTTCCAGCTGACTTTCAGTCATAAAAGACTTTATTTTCAGGGACTGTGTCCATGAGCTTCTGGGTCACGTCCCCATGCTGGCCAACCGCACTTTTGCACAGTTTTCACAGGTTAGAGTCACACGTCCTTGCAGTCTGACCGAGTATTACCTCCCATGTTGCACTGTTTTGGCAAAAATGATTATTACACTTCTTTTTTTTTTTTTTTTTTGCAGAATCTTGGTCTGGCATCACTGGGAGCATCAGATGAAGATATTGAGAAATTGTCCACGGTAAAACTCTGGCCCTAATACCAACCACAATGAATGAGCAGACGTGAGGGAGTGAAGCTTGTGTTGGACCTTTTAGCAAACAAGATCTTGGAAGGGTTATTAGCAGTGGTGTACAGAAATTATAACAGGCTGCAAATCAATGTAATTACACAGTGTACGACCCCCATTCTTTCCATAACTTTTCTCCAAGGTTTCTGATCTAAATTGCTACACATAAATAATAAAATGGTTATGCATCCCATTCTCCCTTTTTCAATCACCCCACTGTGTGTTTCTCCCATCAGCTCTACTGGTTCACCGTCGAGTATGGCCTGTGTAAGCAAAATGGTGAGATAAAGGCTTACGGGGCTGGACTGCTCTCCTCTTACGGAGAACTTGTGGTATGTTCCAGCATGGTTTTTTTTCTTCAAATCAAGAACAAAAACCAACTGAGTCCTCATCTAATTTTCTTTCTTTTTTTCATCAACCTCCTCTTAGCACTCTCTGTCTGATGAACCAGAGACACGAGAGTTTGATCCAGACTCTGCGGCAGTGCAGCCCTATCAAGACCAGACCTACCAGCCTGTTTACTTTGTATCTGAGAGTTTTACCGATGCCAAGGATAAATTCAGGTACTTTCTCTTTATTAAATGTGACAAACACATTAAAAAAAAACAAAAAAACAAAACATGAGGCAGTGAGAAGAGAAGGCGAAAGAAGGAGGAAGAGAGAGCGGTTATGCAAGGACAAGGTTAGAGAACAGCCGGCCAACCCCTGAGGCCACAAACCTTTGTAGGTCAGCCACAGCAGCCAGAATACAGCTGTTACCAATGTAGTCTGTCTTACCACGGCAAAACGCTGGAGTTTTAGTTGGCAAACACATCAAATGTTGCTCTGCAAAACAAGTAGCTTTAGTGAGTGTTTTGACAGTCTTCAGTCTCCGGTGGACTACGGCGCATGACATCCCTGCCACTCTGGATGAGAAAATAATCATTATGGAGGTGTTTTGTAAAGCATAGTGAATACGATGGGTTATAGGGCAATGTTATGTGTGCTACTCTGTACCAGTGTGTTTTCCTGCATGTAATAAACATGGGATCTTGTTCTTGGGCATTTTAAGGAAAGTTTGTTTAGGCTAAATGAAATATTCAGCTTTTGTTCTCTCTGATCTTGTAACATCTTGAATTTCCCCTGCAGGAGGTATGTAGCCAGTATCAAACGCCCCTTCTCTGTCAGGTTTGATCCGTACACCTGCAGTGTCGAAGTCCTGGACAATCCCCTGAAAATCCAAGGGGGCCTGGAATGTGTGAAGGATGAGCTCAAGGCCCTGACAGACGCCCTCAGCGTTTTATTATGATGAAGCTCCGGTTTGAAAATCATCCTGCTATTATTTGCTTCCTCCTTGCAGAGATCTGCGATGTCCAACATGTGACAGACCAATGTGTTCATCTTTGTGTGCTGTACGTCCAGTTTGACGCCGAGTTGTTGCTTGTTGTGGCTGCCTGGTTGGCTGACAAGGTTGTAATCTTAAAAACCTCAAAATGCAGCCGCGGCAAAGTCTCCAAAGATGTAAAATGCTTTGCTGGGTGTGGATGCATTTGTAAAATGATTAGATTTTACTTGACTGGGTTGTTGTGCAAAATATATGAACATTAGAGCCAAAACTAAAAGGAACTGTGATTATGAATGTATTAAAAAAAAAACAAAAAAAAAAACTAATTGACTATTTTAAAATCCAATAAACATAACTGTATAGTGGAGATTGAAGTGTATATTTTAATAGTTTATTTTAACAGAAAAAAAAGCCCATAACTGCCTATTAAAAGCTTTATTTTATACCTATGTAAGATGAATATTTCAGTAGTTATATATGTAGATTAATTTGGTTTTAAGTTGTTTTGGTGTTGTTGTGTATGTGATGCTGTTTCTGTCTCTCAGTGTAAATGCATAATAAAAAGAAATAAAAAATATAAATAGATATATATTCCATGTTACAAATAGTTGAGGACAGTGCATTAAATATATATAAAAAAAGAATTGTAAATAAAGTATTTAATTGAAACTGTTGATTGATCAGAGTAACTTTGCAGATGAAATTGAATTTGTTTTTATATCGCTTGACATTTAATAAATCCTAGCTGTGGACCACGAGAGGGAGCAGTTCCACTTGAGCTTAAAATCAACTTCTTCTTCTCTCAGTGTGCAAGTGTACCTGCATGATGGCGTTAAAAATAATATGCATAGACAATTACACTGCTTGTGTGTGTGTTTTGGAGGGATGTCCGGACATGTTTGCTGCTAGTTCAGTGAGCCCCCCCACCCCTCCGTCTGGACCAGCAGGTCAGTGTTAAGGTGCCTGTTTAAAAGCAACAAGACAAATAAACAGAAGTTCTGTGATCGGTCCAGTAGGTGTCAGCCTGAGTCTGAAGGCACGTTCACATTTCTACCTTCTGCAGCAGACACGCTTATATAAAGGAGCCCTCATACAGTTTTAAACAAAAAAAAAAAAAAAAAAAAAAAGGAAGGTGATTGCTTTATGCATTTAGTAGTTTTTTCCCCCCCTAGTACCTCTATTTGCAACAGCATCACCAGATCAGCATCTTTATAACGCAGAGTTTATGAAGCTTTCATCCTGACAATAAGAGCCTGTGGCGCAACATTTTGTGTGAAATATGAGTTTTAAATATTCAGATTTCTTCTGAATCTTCTGCTGCTTGCATCCTCCTTCTCTGCGTCCACATCAGTTTCTGCGGCATCCCGCTGTGGAAACCAGTTAGTTTCCACTCCACTGTCACACACCTTTGACCTCAGCGACAACATCTACACCTGAGTCAGAGGACAGCCGCAGACCTTGGCCGAACTGATTTTACTGGATGCTAATCTTAATTGCAGCAGGGCGGAGACATTGACATTTTCTTGGAGACGAAGGCATTACGGCTGTTCTGGTTCAGTCTGCGCCCTGTGTGTGTAAACACACTGATTGTAGGTTACAGTGCGTAAACGTGGAAAATGCCAGTGGAAGTGTTCCATACTGTGTGACTCTAAGCCTCTCCCTCTCTTTGTCATCTTCCTTAAAGCACTTTTCTATAAAAACATCTTATGCTTTTTTCTTTCTTTTCTTTTTTTTTTTTTTTTTTTTTTTGTATCAGCCGTGAAGAGGAGGAGCGAGGGGGTGGGTGAGTGTAAGGGGCGTGTTTTAGTATAAAATACTTCTCGCTGAGAAGTTTTGCCTGTCGCCTGGTCTTTGGGACAGCCTCTCACACATCACCTCTATAGCCTCACCAACAGGGAAACTAACTCACCTGCAGTCTCTCCAACCAAATACCTCCCAGCACGTTGACTACTGCCATCTGACATGGAAACCCAGCAAAGACACGGACACCACTCAGTTTGCCACACCTGCCAGAGAACAGAGGACAGCAGAATAAAGGTAACCACAAGAGCTAAATCATTTCCTATCTCCTTTTTTTTTCTGGCTTCATTCCTTGGCTGTCAGTGCGCGTAAAGAAGTAGCTTTGACAGCACTGCAGCAACGCTTCACTGGCTGGTTTTTCTTAAGGAGATTAAACAGTTTCGGGTTACTAGATGCTTGCTCGCATCAGTTTTTTGTACAGTTTGAAGAGCCAGACATCTCTAAATTTGCATGCAGCAGAGAAAGTTGAGAATGCAAAAGCTGCAAAGAGAGGCTTTGCGCGTTCGGACCGCGGCGCTTCTGCGTTGGGACAGAAATTAGAGGTCTTTCTCTTTTTCTCCGGTGTGATGGGGAGCTGCTGGGTGGACACAGGGCAAAAACAGCTGGTCTTCCTGCCGGTAGGTAGGGGGCGGTAAGTCTGAGGGTCATTGAGCTCACTTCGGGGTGAGCAAGGGGAAAATATCTGCTGAGTCTGGCTTTTTCTGCAAGTTAACTATCGAGCTGCCGGCTTTGCAACTTTCTGAGGAGTTGTGTAAGAGACTGAGAGGAGCAGATACTGGCGACTTTTTTCCTTCAGAATAAGCACTTCTCCCAGGTGCCACGCACATGACAGCACCTGATAAAAATCTGTGGGGGGGGGGGGGGGGGGGTAGTTCATATGATTCCTCCTCGCGCAGGAGATCAGTGCACACAAGGCTTTTGACACTGGACGTACGCGCTGCACATGCATGAGGAAAAAGTTGGACTTTAATCTCTTCCAGTACTGATCACACTTCTTTCTGCCATTCCCAGCTCTATGCAGTGGATCTCATTCTGCAGTGTGTGTGTGTGTGTTTTCCTCTACAGGTCAAGAAGATGTCTTCGAGCAGCCGCGCGCTGCTGTTCGCCTTGGCTCTCGCGCTCTACGTGGTGGAGATGGCCTCAGCGGAGACGTTGTGTGGGGGAGAACTGGTGGATGCGCTGCAGTTTGTCTGTGAAGACAGAGGCTTCTACTTCAGTAGGTTTCAGATCAACTTCTCCCAAACGCCGCTTCGCCTTTTGTCTCCCCTCCTCTCCAGTCTCTCTGTTGTTCATTCGCACACATCTGTTTGGATAGCTGAGGCTGTCTGTGGCCGTGTGGTATGCGTGTTTGCTATTTTTCTTTCTCACGCACTGACGCCCATACACGCGCGTGCGCGCACGCAGTGAGCGAGCGAGAGGGAGGGGAGGGAGATTATAGCCAGCTGTGAGTCTCAGGACCTGGTCCTGTGCTGTGCTGAGTCTGCTTCCAGCCCGTACTTCTCATTGCATATGAAAGGCCGGCGAGCTGCGAAGGCACACACACCACTTGGTGACACAATGGCTCGCTTGTTTACCAGCAAAGTAATAGCAGCCCAAGAGGCATACCAGTCACCTCAGCACCAGTGTTCCCAGGCCAGGAGACCACACTGATGAGTTGGATAGGTGGGGGTGAGGGGTGATCTTGATGTCAGGCTGAGAGGAAAGATCATTAACATGAAGTCTGATCATTGTGGCGATGATGGAGTAGCTGGAAAGCTTTATGTGAAAGCATTGTTTTTAATCCTCCACTGGATAAGCTTCTGTTTGCTCAGGCCGCCGTGTTTGTGACAAACATGACGTCTCCTGACTGGTGAAGAGTTTGTTCCAGAAAGTACTTGCCGCGTCCCGGCCTCTGCTTGTTGCCTCTGATGGACAAGCGGCTTCTTTGTTGTTTCCGCTCGCCTCTCCCAAAGCTTCTCGCCAATCAGAAGGATCATTATCCATTTTGGGCCATCAGAGATGAGCTCTACCTCCTCCCCCCTGGATCACTCGCTCTTGCTCTCTCGTGTTCCTCTTCCTGCCGTACAATCTAGCCATCCCTCTCAAGAGATTTCTCCAACATTATGTGGGTCGCAGGGCTTCCGACAAGGCCTTTGTTGATCATGTATTATGTTACCCTTTGCAACATGCAAACCATCCGCCCCCTCATTTTATTTGTCTTCACTTTCATGTCTCCACTCTCCTCCTCTTTTGTTTTGGATTCCTCCTGCCGGTTAAGACCCCATGCTCCCTTCAGGTCATTGATTCCTTTCGCTTGTTTTCCCCACCTCTCTGCCCTTTCTCTCTCCTCTCTCGCTGCTAACTTGACAAAGCTCAAGGTCATAGAAGAGTTGTCAATTTATGTATTTATTACACCAAGTTGTTAGAGAGAGCTTTGCTGCTTCTGTTGCTCTCCTTTGGTGGCCAGAGCACAGGGTGTTTACTTGTGAGTTCCCTCATTTAAGGACTTCCAGATATCCCTAATCAGATTATCTCCTACAAACAAAAAGATTTGTTGCAGTTGATCATAGATTTCCTTTTATCCTCTTTTCTCCAAGGGCTGCTATGATTGTTGGAATAATCCTGTAAAAACAACCTAGATTCATTACTGATGCCAGTGTTGTGTTTTCAGCCCTAAACCTGACCTTCCTTTTTGCCCTTCTTCAATTGTTGCTGTGTTTCTCTTCAGGTAGGCCAACCAGCAGGGGTCACAGAGGGCGCAGCCAGAACCGTGGGATCGTAGAGGAGTGTTGTTTCCGTAGCTGTGACCTCAACCTGCTGGAGCAGTACTGTGCCAAACCTGCCAAGTCTGAAAGGGACGTTTCGGCCACCTCTCTACAAGTCATACCAGTGATGCCCACACTAAAACAGGTGCGTCTAAACCAGCAACAACATACCAGTATGGGAAAATGTTCAAATCTTCAATTTCTATCTGCCGTCCCATCTCTTTTGCCTCCATTCATCCTACCCCTATGTCAAAGACATAGTACAGACTGAAATCCACAGAGACCGGTTTATCTCGTTAAAGGGTCAATGCTAAGCAGTTACCTTCCATGCAAAGTGCTGACCATTACGGAAAACGTCAAGGCAGTTGCAGCACTCTTAATTCAGGAAATGGCAGAGTCATAGTCACAGTGTGTGTGTGTGTCTGACAGATGGTGAAGACTGCTGAACCATAACAAAATAGCATGTTTTCATTGCTTTATTGTTAGTCTTCCTTATAAAAACATGAATAAATCCAACAAAATGACTGGTCAGAAAAAGCTCTTCTGGCCAGCGGCGCTTCACTGAAGTCCTAGCTTGTCACCACAGTCACCATAAAGTCCATTGAAATGTTCTTTTGAAGATTGGAAATGTGTTCAATTAGCTTTTGCTTTGACTGTAATTAAGCCAACATTCAATGCATCATATTTATATGAAAACACACTTTTCTTGTAAATGTCAGAAGAAAATAGATGGCTTCCGTCCCTGAAAGGCAAAGAAAAGAGAAAAAAATGGGCTTCTAGGGAATTAGTTTGGACATGCTCCTTGTTTGTCTCAGTGGGGAGAGCTGGTGGGTACAACATGCTCTGAGGCCCAGCTGTTCTTCGGCTATTGAGCAGTCCTGGAGTGAATGAAGGGGGATAAACACTGTTCAAGTGGCAGGAGCAAAACAAGCCATTCAGATGGAGCACTAGCTACTCATGCATAAACCCTAGCTTCGATGCGATCATTCCCACCTTTTCTCCACCTCTGGTACTCAACACAACACTTATCACTGCAATGTTAGCGTAGGTGCTGTGAAATGGCAGTGTTTTATTTGGTGTGTGGAGTTAACACTTTAGTAGATTGTCGGCTGAATGATGAGTTGCTTGTCATATGTATACGAGGCGAGTGACCGCCCTTCCCTTTGACAGTATGTTAAACAGGCTGAACTAAGTACTTGTTGACAGCTTCTCTCAGCCAAGGAAACCAAAACAAGGGCAAGCTGGAGGCGAGGCGAGGCTGTTATGACGTTCAGCACCATAAGAATGACTTTTTGATTTTACTGGCCCAACAATGACTGAATGTTTTCCCAAAATAAACAAGGCTTTCCTCCATTGTAATGAGTACTTGCAGAGTATCTTATCACTCCTAATGAACTGACTCCCTCTTTTCCCTTTTTCCTCTGTTTTTGCCTGCACGCCACAATAGGAAGTCCCGAGGAAGCAGCATATGACCGTGAAATATTCCAAATACGAGGTGTGGGATAGGAAGGCGGCCCAGCGGCTCCGAAGGGGCGTCCCTGCAATCTTGAGGGCCAAAAAGTTTCGGAGGCAGGCGGAGAAGATTAAAGCCCAGGAGCAGTCGATCTTCCACAGGCCCTTGATCAGCCTTCCCAGCAAACTGCCCCCCGTGTTGCTTACTACGGACAACTTTGTCAACCATAAATGAGCCGCTGCCAGCCCTTTGCACAGACAAGAGTTTGAGGGTGACAAAAAAAGACTAGGGGATTATAGCTTTGTCTCTGACGTCATTTCTGTGGCAGTCCTCTTTGACCTCCCCTGCCCTGTCCGAGCCCACCAGTCCCTCCCCCAGCTCTCGTCCACTACGTCTTGAACCCCTGGCCCTTTTTCTTATGGGCCCCCCCTCCTCCGCCCTTCCGCCACCCTCTCCCCTCCCAACCTCAGCCTCATCCACCCACCCTCTTCCAGCACACAAACATGCCTTCACATTCTTCCTGTCTGAACTCTTTCGCTCCTTTTCTTTCAGTCACTGATACAAAAGGCACAAACGCAAACGATGAACAAAAAGTTAACAATTCGGCTGAATGCAATTCAGGTGGATCCTTAAGCAAAAGAGAAAAGGGATGGGGGAAAAGAAGATGAAATAGATCTGTGGTTTGCAAGTGTCAAGAGGACACCTAATGGAATGTTTTTGTCCTGGTGGAAGACAACTGAAGTGAAGAGCGACTTGCATGAAAGAACCATTCCACACCATTTTTCCTGAGGGAAAAGAAAATCTCTGTTAGTTATTTTTTTCTTATTAGTTTGCACCTCTACCTATAAAGGGACTTCCACACTGTAAGGAATTATTTTGCAAAATTAGATTCCTGTTCCAGCACCTTTTTGATGACAAACAAAAAGCAGAAGAGTCTGCAAAATTGCACATTGCCACGGATTACGTCAAAGTAAAGAAAAAATGGCACTATTTTTTTATGAACAATGAACGTGTAGCTTAAAAAATGTCATGGTGCTAGCTTTGGGAATGGACTCAAAGAAGAGGTTGAAAAGCACGTTTCTTTTTTTTGTTTGGTTTTTTTTTTTTTGGAATGAATATTAAACTTTCCGTTTTAAGGAAAGTGTGACTTTTAAAAAAAGGAAAATAAAGGATATGGGGGAGCTCCTGGCAGCGGCACTGTCAAGGGGGAAGAGTCACTGAGGAAAATATGGGCTGTGTTGGCATCTAGGCTCATGGCAAGTACTGGTGGCTGCTCATTACTAGTTTGCCAGCATAAGCAGCAAGGGGCTGGGGTGGGTGGGGGGGAACTTGAGACCTAGTCCCTGTTCCTCCTGTCCCTCGGAGGCTGCTGGACACACGAAGCAGTGTGAGGACACATGTGGGACACCGTGGACCGCCTGGATTGGGACAGTACTATAGCTGTGGGACAGTACTTCCAGTTTGCAATGGCTTTGCAGACTGCTCTGACAGGAAGTAACATGGCATGGACAAAGAATGAGTGGGATAATGATTCTATTTTATTTTGTCTTTTTTCATATCAATGTGTCAATGGAAAAAAAAAAAAAAAAAGAGGAAAACCCTGTCAGTTTCTGGTACCGTGACATTCCTGTTTTTCCAAGTTAGGTTTTTATTTTAATGGTTATTATGTTGATGTTCTTTTACAGTTTCAATGAAAGGCACAAAACCTTCAATTCAAAGGGAAAAAAAACAGCAATAATGTCAACTAACATTTTATTTTTATTTTATATCAGTAGTATTCACATGCTTCTGCCTGAAAACAAATACTTGAAAATACAGTATATATATATATATATATATATATATATATATATATATATATATATATATATATATATATATATATATATATATATATATGTATGTGTATATATATATGTGTGTGTATATGTATATATATATATATATATATATATATATATATATATATATATGTGTATGTGTGTATATATATATATGTGTGTGTATATGTGTATATATATATATATATATATATATATATATATATATATATATATATATATATATATATATATATATATATATATATATATAAATGCATATAAAGATATATATAAAGATATATAATTAGTTTCCAGGGACGTTGTGTTATTTTCCTTTAGTCTGAGCTGTATCTTGCGTAATGAGCCGCCAAGCTTTTTTGTTTGTTTGTTGAAATACAAATAAGGGCACTGTATAAAGGCATTATTTATTTTGTTATAAAATATATTTGAAAAAATTGGTCCAAATAATATACGTAGCACTGATGCTCAACTGACGGATTTATTTTGTATGATCTCTGTTTTCCAATTGGAGTTGTAAGGCTTTTTGTAGATGCTTTGTACCAAAAATAATGTTGTTTTTTTTTTGTTGTTTTTTTTTTTTTTTTTCCTTTTTCATTTGCAATAGTTACCATAAATTAATCTTTTAACAGCAGCATAGTCTGGATTACTTAGGCATGTTATGTCACAGAAATAGGCACATACTCTGAATAGGATGGTCTGCATGGATTTCCAGAAGCCTGTCAGGGTTGTCTGAGAAAAGAAAAGCATCAACGAGTGACTTTTTCATTATTGGTTAAAAAAAAAAAAAGTAAAAAAAAAAAAAAAAAAAAGAAACAAAAACAAGAAAAAAAACTGTTCAACATTGATTGTACTCAAACCCACTATGTTTCTGAAGCCACTTTAGTATTGATGGCGGAGAAATGATCAGTCCTTCATTAAATCATGTCTATGTAATTGTGCATGGTGTCCTATGATCTTCTAAGGAGCATCTTGGGTGTGCCAGTGACAGTGGTAGGGTGTCGGGTGGCTCATAAGGCCGTTAAAGTCTGCTCAGCTGTAGAATTTGGGTTTCGCTTACATGTGACCCACAAATCATCATCATATTGATGCCCTAATGATGTCACTTATGATGGAAGCAACAACTAAGAGTCAATTCTTTCTATCTATCTATCTATCTATCTATCTATCTATCTATCTATCTATCTATCTATCTATCTATCTATCTATCTATCTATCTATCTATCTATCTATCTATCTATCTATCTATCTATCTATCTATCTCTGAAAGACAGTGACTCTGATCATCTCTGGCTTATGTGTTGGGGTTTGGTTTCATTCACCCCTCGCAATCTTCCAGTAATGCATCCATAATGCATTTGATGAAGGGCTATCACGCTGAACCATTTCTGAAGCACTCAGGAAGAAGAAAAAAAAAAGACGACTCTGTGGTCTCTGCAGGAGAAGTGGAGTTGTTGCTGAGTTAAAGCGATTGTCTTGCTGTGGAAGGGCAGCTGAGGCTGTCGCCTGTACACCTGTACCTGCCCACAATGATACATCTCTCTGTGACAAACCGCTCAAGCCCATCTCAGAAACAAGGTCAATCTGTGCCACGTTGTAGTCTCTCCCGCTGCTGTGTCATGCACCGCCCCATGGAGTAGACACTTAATGGATACTTGCCATATAGGACTGTGGTGTAGAGTCAAGAGAAAACTTTTTATCTGTCAGAGAGATCTCCATTATCAAGGCTGCATCTGGTCTCTTAATTATATTCTACTTCAGTTGTGCAACAAAGCAGGCAGTGCAATTATTATTATTATTATATTATTATTATTATATTTTATATTTTCCTGCTAGGACTGCATTCATTCACTATTGTAATGTTCAACCAGGCTACTCTAGTGTTCTTACAAAATGGCGTGAAAGACAACCACTTCTTTTCGCTGAATATGAAGAGATCATTTGCCGGGCAATGGCAACTTTTTCTGTGTCAGTAGCTCACTCAGCCTGTGTGTATTTTATTGATTTAACCTCTGCACGCTAGAACGTCCGAAATGCACAATTCATGTACTTTCATTTTTAATATCAATAAAAAAAAAACATTTTATCGACCATAAATCGTCTAGAAGATTTACTGCTTTGTTCAGTTTTGTTTGCTCATCTTTGATGTGTGCTGGCACTGTCTCAAGCTTGAGGGCCATTTTTGAAATATTTTTATATCAATGAAACCTTCTGTACCCAGCAAATGATTTATGACATGGTGAGGCTTTGCAAAGAAGCTGCTCCAGCTGCTTTTAGCTCCCTCTTTTTTCCTCCCTGTCAGTTTGGCTGCACGAGCAGCTGCCGGCCTTTCTTCTGCTCTTCTATGGTGGTGCTGAAGGGAAATCAGTACCCGCAGTTCCAGACAGACAGATAATAACTCCTCGGTCTTTTTCTAAATCTGATCAGTTTGACACACTAATTCTCTATTTTCTTTAACTACTAGAGCAAACTTCCCTTCGGTGGCTTAGTTTAGCAACTGATATGTTTCAAATTATCACACGGCTCCTGAAAATAGAGTCATGCCTCCATTGTTGGGTATGGAGGCACACACCCTCCCATGAGATGTCTGTTACTAGGCAGATTTACAGCATCTGTGTTCCCAGAATGGAACAGTTTGGGGTGCTGAGGTTATCTTGGTTCAAGAGAGTTTACTGGAGCCTTCTGAAATGTTTTAGGTTGGCATCAAAGAGTTTAAACTTTACAACCAGAAGTGCAAAAATTTCTTTTTCTTTGGCTTTAATGCAAAGTTTTGTCTTACAGTGATGAGATGCACATGTGTTGCCTCTGGCATAGTGGGGAGCCTGGTAGGCTGTCGTTGTAGAGGAGCTCATGTTCTGTGTTTTATGGTCATAAATCGCTCTATTAAATCACCTTTGCCTGTCTCATGAAACCTTATTGCCCTGCTAAGGGGTCCTTTCCACTGCAAAACAGAGGAGAAACACTGGAATTGGATGCTGTCAAAAAAAAAGATAGCTTCTATTAGCTGGAAGCTGCACAAGTCCCCACAAACCATGCGCATATTGAACGCTTGCATGCAAATGTTGGGATATTTTCATCCTTTCTCCTCTTTATGCAACTGAACTTTGCAGTGTAACTCACTTTCCTTGGTTGATAAACTAATCATGCAGTCATTAATGCATCACTCCCAACAAAGAGCTTATCTTGCGCCGTGTGTGCTTGCTATGGGACCACACATGCTCCCTGCGGGTGTTTGGTATGACTCTAAAACCTGGAGATGATATCATGCTCTCCCTTTCCCTCAGGGCTCATCATGTCATCATTGTTGCTGAAAGGACACTGTCTGGCACATAATAAGTCAACCAAAATGAGTCAGTCTCGATCACTGAAGGCGATACCATGGCATAACCTCAAAGAAAAGATCTGAATGTAGATAAAGCGTGAATCACTTGTCAGGAAAATATTTAATAAGAATTAAATATGTGGAAGGATCAAACATTTTTTTCTCTTATAACTTGAGTGGTTTTTAATGTGAAGGTGCGTCTGCAGGATTTCTCAGTCTCGTCACAGATTGAGAAGTGATCATCACCGAACAACGGAAAGATCGCAGAGGTACCAATCCCGGCCGAAACAGATGTATCCAACAAATCATGAACCCACGTATCCATCCCCATAGGAGAGGCCTCCTGAACTGTGGAGCAGATTGTAGATGTGGGTGGCACAACTCTCCCAGGCTTGACATTGGAAACTGCCAAAGAGCACACTAGAGTTAGTTGTGGTTGGCCGGATGCACGGGATGCATGTAAGGCCAGGCCAACTATTGAGGCACAGGGTTTGGCAAGCCCAGACCATCACAGCCCAGTGTGGCCACACAGGCCAATTAAGACAGCCCTTCTCCTTTCCTTTCTTCTCCTCCCCTCCTCTGTCTATCCCTCATCTCCCTCTTTATCTCTCACTTTCTCTCTTGTACTGCCCCCTCTTTCTCTCGATCCTGACAAAGCGTGCTCACACATTCCTCTTTTCCCACTTTGCCTCTCTAATTGCTGTGGACTGAAAAGAGGATGGAGAGAAGGCAATGAGATTGAGAGAAAGAGACAGTGAGAGGGAGAATTAGAGAGAAAGGGGGTCATACCACAGAACCTCAATGGCCAGGACAAGCTGTACTAGCCCCCCTGGTACAGCCAACTCCTGTGGGTGGTGTACATAAGCGCAAGCATCCACTGCTCACTCTCGTTAATTACATGGAAACATAACCATTTGGCTGATTTCCCCCCAGAGTTTCAGTTCATAATGTAAAGTATAAATCAGTCTACATGTTTGCATGGACTCTGTGGTGGTTACAGCCGAGCCAGAGTATAAAGAGGGGATTGTGTTTCTTCAGCGCCCCACAAAACTACCTAATTGTTGATTCCTAATCAACCAGGAGCTGCAACAAGGCCTTTCTAATTATGTAACCGTAGGTTCTGACATATTAACAGTGTGGTGGAAATTTTACTGGATTTTCAACGGAGTTAAACTATGAAGGAGGAAGCGAAGAAGTTCATGGGTACCAGACCACCTTTCTGGTCATTTTCATACGTTTGTGTTTAAGTCTTCTTCTTCTCGGATGTCTTATTTAAGCTGCCTCAGCTTATAAGATGTAAATTGAAACATTTCAAGTCAAAGACGAGAGGGAAAAAGAAACTTTTTAGGCAAACAAAAACAACTTCACAATGCCAGTGTTTGTCTTCGGTTTATGCATGATCATCTCTTAAAAAGCCATGAGAATCCATACAGCCCACTCACATGCTAAACATAGAAAGCCTTGAATGCTAAATTTGTAAAGTTTTGCAATTTTGAGGCTTTGGGTGTTTTTGTCAACACACACTGAAAGGTCAAAGAACCAGTCTAGTGATGTGGATGTGACCGAACGCGTTGGGTAGACTGTATTTCAGTGGGTCAAAACATAGGAAAGGAGGTGGTTTAGTCGTACAGAACCATAACAAAGGGGGAAGTGGTTTCCAGTGTGGTCACTGGGTCATTGCATGACAATTTCCTCCTGCTGGAAAACAAGGGGGTCACAACTTTACACTGAAACACACTCTGCGTGTGGTGCAGCCTGGCCTATTCTTATTCACAGGGGTCAAATGTTACACACTGTGGCCTCTCATTTTCATCCAAACAAAATCAGTACACACTGCCTTTGCTTTCCAGCAGAGGTGCCCCCCCCCCCCTGACATTTTGAAAAATTCATGAACTGGTTTTGGGGTTAAAATAAATTGAAGGTGCTTCAGGAAGAGTGAAGTGGGTGGCAGTAAATGTTTTAAAGCAAAACGCTGCACTTAATTAAACAAGGAGGTCAGCATCTTGTAACATTTAAGGTTTCTTTAACATTAGCTTTAACATTATCCAGGTGGGTCCTTACTTCCCTCTCACAGGGCATTCATCATTGTTGCACGTCAGTGTCACTATTTGGAGGTCACTGGGGCACGACTTGGAACTATAGACTTACAGACTCACACACAGGCGGTGCCTTCCTGCCATGATCTGTCAGGTACATGAGAGGCAGGACAGTAAGAGAGCAAAACTGCTGCAAACATATGCATTTGTATACTTTACTGTTAGTAATTAATAAGGACTGGAGCTGCAAAGACAGACAATAGGTGATGCTGGCTGTACTGTCAGTGGAGACACAATACAGCAGCCTGCACAGTCTCTAGAGACACTCCCCTCGATGTTTGAACAACATATAATTACAGATCAGGATAGGAGAGCCCATTCTGAGGGGAAAATAGCAATCTCTCTTAATTACAAGGCAGGCCATGATCCATACCTATCCCTCACTTCAAATAACTGTTGGATGTCGGAGTGGTTGGCAATAATATTTCTGTTTAGGCAGAGATAAACAGCACAAGCGGTGAGGGGGCTGCGAGCTAAAAAAAGAACTTCATACACTTACAGCAGAATAAACAAACAAGTCTAAAATATAAAAGATACTAAATTTAGCTAGTTCAAAAACACAAATAGCATCTATTGCATCCACTAACTTCTATTCAGCATGTTTTTTTTAAACAGTTATTTACCACAGATTGATCTCTGTGCACGTTATTTGCCTTTTTTATGGCAAGCGTTGAGGAGCAACATTTGAGTGAGTTCCAGTGTGTGTCCAGCTGTCATGCTCTCAAATACACAAACAGGCTTCTATACTTCCCAGTGAAACGTGTCCACATGGTAGAGGTTTCTCTTGCCGGCCAGATGAGGATTCTAGTTATCTTCCCCACATAAACAAGATAAGCTCCATTTCTTTGGCCCTGGACATGGCCAAAGGGTTATAAGGTTCATTCCTTCTCTCTTTCTCTTCCTCGCCCTGATTTTTTGTTGTTTTGTGCAACTTCTGTTTTCTGTGTTGCAAGGACTTCTGCAAAACTGTCGCCCTTTTCGAAGCTGTTAAAACATCCTGACACATGCAGTCCTTGATATAATATAAATGAGTTACTCTGTTCCCTTGTCGTTTATCTCGCCACCTTTTCAAGGAATGACAGAAATTTCTGATTTCGTCAGAGCCCATGCAACAAAACACAAAAACACGCACATACCCATTCATGGTCAGCAACAAGGGAGACGAGTGAAACTATTCGTGAGGAAATTGCCTGAAGAAGGACACTGCAACTGTGCCATTTGGCTGCACCAAACTATTGTCCTCACAGACTTGCCATGGAAGCTGGCAGCAGTTGTTTGTGTCTGCGGTGCCATCGTTCATCCCAAGACTGTCAATTTTAATCTCATGCTTCAGTGACGTGGACGGGAAGATGTCCAAAAGTGCCACAGCTGAAAGACGATGCATACAAACTGTACTTGAGAACATGCATATTTTCTATGGCAGCAAATAAATATATATTGTCATGTGATGACAACGTTTTTTTTTATTTTGGAAAAAGTCACACTTCTGCTCACGTGCAAAGACAAATAAACAAATAGGCATGAACAGGACACCTGCATGCACGAAAGCAAATATGCATGTTTCCACATATCTTAATGTGAATTACTACACACACACATACGAACACCGGTTTGTGTTCACGGAGGCCTGCTAATGATGGGTGGCAGTTTGATGTTTATGTGTGCTCTGAAAGAATTGGCATTACAACTTGGGCCAAATCAGCAGCCAACAGCAGCAGGCTATTAAAAAAACAATTTCTTTGTTTGCTTTCTCTGTTTTTCTTTTTTCTTGAGAGGCGCCAAGCAATTAATGGTTTGCTTATGGGTGACTTGTAAACTACGCCACTGTGGAGAACATATGTGGGATAATGCGAGACGTGGTGGAAGAGCAAATTATATCATGATGTAAACATCTGAAAAAAAACGAACAAACAAAAAAAGGTCAAGTGTAGCTGACATCCAGAAGACCTTTGGTGCTGTTTAACTTTTTTTTAAATTTTTTTTTTTTTAAACCAAATCTAACATTTCTCACCACCAAACACAAATGAAAATGCATGTATTTAATAGATGAAATGAATATTTGCAGCATTTTGCTCACGTGTTGCCTCAGTCAGGTCTTCATTCAGCATACTGGAAATGGTCATCTTAATGGTGCAGTACTGTGTCTCTATCACAGTGGGATGAGATAACACCCTGGGAGGAAAAGCTGCGTCGTTCATGGTCGCGACGTGGTAAAACTGTGGCCTTCATATCTAAACAACTTCTGTTGGATAATGTTTATCAGCTGTTATATAGTACTGTGTAAACAAAGCTGATACACAGTAGAAATGACATAGAGAAGAGAAAAAAATTACAGTGTTTTGTTTACCTCAGAAATAAACACTTTATAACACTTTGTAATACTAGTCTCATCATCTTATAAATGTCTCTGTCAGAGGATTCAGGGTTGTGATGCTGCAATAAATCTGAGCTTCTTTGGATAATAAAATGTCCAATTTAATCATAAATATAAGTATCAGATGCAATCCAGCAGCATTTTCAATGGTTTTGTTTTGGGTTTTATTGAATTGAAACACACACATTAAAATGACAAAAAGAAGTCTAAAGTCTCTGTATTTCATGCTTGTGAATAGATCTTGCCCTTCTCCCTACGTTCCATTAGTAAGTGCTGACATTTAACAGCATGCTGCCTGTAATTTCACAGGCCATCGGTCCATGGTTCAGGATCTACACCTGCTCTGTCCAATGGTTCAAAAATCACTCATCATGCAAGATCATCTGAGATAAATAGAGCAAGTGTGCGTGTGGATGGTCCTGATTAATGTTCAGCCACATAATACTAACTTAGAGGATGTACCTGAGCCATAAAAGTGGCAGAATGAGAGATAATAAGGCTTTATTGACCATCAGTGGTAATAAGTACACAGGCTCATGTGATTATTTGATAAGTTTTGCTGTTTGACACAGGCTGTGACGCTTTAGGTTTATCTTTGAGGAACATGTGTGTGTGTGTGTAAATGTGTTGTTGTATCCCCTGTTGGGATACATACACTAACTGCAGCAGAACAATCATCACTGTTCTGTGAAGCCAAAAGTTTTCACTGACAAAGAAAAGCCAAATGATGAGAAAAACAACTTCTGATCCGCTGAACAGAGTTTTAGCTGTGCATAATAAGGAAGAAGAAGCTCTTATCTGTCACAGGGAGAGCCTTTCTTTTCACATATCCCAGATTATTGGGGGCAGAGGTTACAGCATGTGAGACCCTGCAACAGCAGCTCACTTCTTTACTCTCTGAGCCTACACCGTTCAGCCCCCGTCATAATAACGGTGCAAGAAACACAAAGCTTTAAAACACTTGAGAATGACTTTGTTTGATTGAAATGGACCCAGAAGATCATAAATAACTTCCTGTTCTCACTGTTCTCACATTCTCTGGGGTTTTGGATGATCCTCACAGATGATGTAACAGCAGTGGTTTTCACTTAACTAGGCATTTTGGGCAAGTAAATTAGCTGCATATCCATGTTTGGCTCACTTTGCATGTTGGCTAATTCATTTTGTGGTAAGTGCATGTTCCTGAATGCATGTCTGTGCATGTGTTTCTTTTCTAAGTTAGTGTTCACAACCAGAAAAGTTCTCTTTTTGCTCAACATTAGTTTGTTAGTTTGCGTTTGTGACAAGTGTCTAGGCCAGGTAACCAAGAATTAGTCAGTGGCCTGCTCTGCAGACAGACAGTGCGTACACAGTGTACCAGGCTAGTAATTGTGGGATCGCAGGGAGCGAGGCTAAACCCAGTTAGTCTTATTATTGTCATTAAAGCGAGAGTTAGCAAGCTGACTGAGGTCAGGTCGAACTGGGAGATGTTCCTGCAGACAAACGGCTACTCACAAGCCTCCTCCACGTGTGCCTGGTGAATCAAGTGCCCGCTAGCAATTACTGCCAGGTCATCGCTGCAAATAACAATTAGTGTTCATTCGACCTGCAAGCTGAAACAAATTTTTTAAAATGTGAAAATGAAAGGTCTTCCTCTCCTGCAGCCACACAGTGTGTGTTCAGAAGTTTCAGCTTATTAGTGCCGTAGGTTTAGCCACCTGCAGCCCTCAATCTGATAAACAATGAGGGCCGCTCAGCTTCCACTGCTGACGGCAAACTGTGAGTTTAGTGTCTGATAAACTGCATTTCAGCTCTGGACCCTCATAACACATACAACTGCTCGGACAGGTGTTCAGCTGCACAGAGACAGGAGGGAGGTGGACGGGAGTTGTCTGTCCTGACAGGAACAGTTAAGACTGAGAACATTTATTTCTCACCTAAACCTTTTTAAAGCTGCTGTTAAAACAATAACAATGGAAACACATCAGCAAAGTTAAAAAAAAAAAAAAAAAGTTTAAAAAATGCAAAATAAAAAAAGATAATAAAGGTGATCTAAAATTCTTCTTCTAATTATTATTATTATTATTATTTATAATATTATTGAGCAAAACTTTAACTTTTCTAAACTGTTGCTTGCTGTGATCAATTTAATTGAATTATTTTATATGATTTTTATAATGTTTGTAGCTTTGTAATATAATAGCTTGTTTTCTTTGTCTCCCATTAATTTTAACCTGATAGCTCATGGCGCTCTTGACACTTGATAGTTTAGTCCTCTGCAGGGGGAATAAGAATCTAAGATTGGCTTGTTTGTGTCTATGTGTGTGAATATGTAGGTACATGCATCTATATAGGCAAATGCGTATGGGTGTATATGCGTACGTTTATGCAGATGTCTGTCTTTCCTTCTTTCTCTTTCTATCTCTTTCTTTTTCTCTAGCTCTACGAGGGGTTTTCTTTCTCTTTCCATTTATCTTTCTGTTTCTCCTATCCTCTCTGTCTGGTCCAGCAGTAGAAACTCAAAAATTTACACAAAATAAATAAAGAATTAAAATAAAAAATCTAGAAAATCAAGGGGATCATCATACCATTAATGCTCCCCTTGGCAAAGTATATTTGCTCAGCAGAACACAGCATCCAGACCATCATTCTGCTTGCTTAAATGCTGGACAAGACAAAAAAAAAAAAAAAGAGTTGTTATATAATTCTATTTTATTACATTATTTTATGTGCTTTGTTAAATATTATTATTATTATTATTATTATTATTATTATTATTATTATTATTATTATTATTATTATTATTATTATTATTATTAATAATAATAATAATTAATAATAATAATAATAATAATAATAATGTTGTTGTTGTTGATGATGTTGTTACAAGCAGTTCGAGTGAACATTTCTTTGAAAATGAGCATAATTTTCCAGAAAAAGAAAAAAAAAAATCCCCATTACTTTGAATGCCCCCCGGGTCAGTCAGAGGGAGACAGAGTTCTTGCCACAGACTGGCAAACCAAACAGAAAAGTGAGCAAAACAGGTCCGGACAAGAGACAAAAGTTTTATCAATAAAGATGTTCTTTCTGTGAAAATAATCTAAGCTGCCAAACAAAACACAACACAGGGTCCAGAGTTGTTGTCGGACTTTTGCCAGCAGACGTGCTTGAAGGAAAGCGTGCAGCGCAGGGGACAGGCAATGACGCTATAGGACCCTTTCCCCCCTTAGAAGACCCCTCCACCTGTCCTAGTCCACATTCCAACAGTATCATCTGCTCATCTGTATACCCCACAGGGAGGGTCCAGAGGGTCTCAATGTCCTGGACTTTCCAGCAGTCTGATAATAAGGGATGATGAGTCTGCAGGCTCAGCTTGGCTCCCACGTGTCAACTGTGTGTGTGTGTGTGTGTGTGTGTGTTCGTGTGTGTTTGTGAAGTGGGGGAGGGTGTCAACAGGAGAAAAACAGGGAGATTAAAACACTTAGTAACACAGTTTTTTTTTGTTTGTTTTCTTTTCTTACATGATGCACTATGTTGGCTTGATGTGTGAAAATGAGTTCTGCTCCACACAAAGGCCATTAAAACAACACTCTGCAGGGTTCAAACACTTTTCATTGTTCAGCTAGCCTTGTGGTTTCAGGATGTCAGCAATTTCAACTTTTCTCCTTAAAGAAATTTGATTTTCTCCAATAAACACACAAAAAATTAGTAACAACTAATAATCACTGTTACAAATCTAACAATAATTTAAATGTTTGCTGAAACATATCCCGAGGATTCACAAAGGATTTATTCACAAATCCTTTGGCACTGGTCTCTATAAAGATATGGAAAGAATTTTGATATCTTCAGTTTATTAATAGAAAATGGCAAAGAAAGTGTGTGAGACTGTGTGTGTGTGTGCATGATAAACGCACAACAGGTGCCAAACATAACAGAGAAGATGAGAAAAACATGGTGGGGTTAGCTCACAGCCGGGCTTCCCGCTAATGCAATGTCACAAACAAAAATGGGACAGTGCGTAACTTTGAGCATACCAGTGCGATTTTGTGACTATGTGTGATGTTATGAGTGTGTGTGTTTGATAAAAAAAAAAAAAAAAAGTGTGCCTAAGAGGATGCACGTGTGTGTGTGTGTGGCGTCTGCAGCTGTTTGTGTGTGACGAAGGGAAACAGTACAGGGAAATGAATGAGGCATGTGTAATGGCTTGCTGCTCTGCTTTGTTCATTAGGCTCCAGTGTGTGTGTGTGTGTGTGTGTGTGTGTGTGTGTTTGCGTCTGTCTGCTGGAGTTTGTTTGCTGTGCTTAAACACAAATTCCTCAGAAACAGCAGGAGGCACGGAAAGCGTTCCCTGCGCAGCGTTTAAGGTTTGGTTGTCAACATGGTCCCGTGGAACATCCCTGAAAGAAACATGGAAAACAGACGCTGACACTGCAGCAGATTACGCTACATTTGTTTGGATTAATCAGTCGACAGATCACATTGATCTTTTCTCTGCTGAGAGTAACATAAATGTGGGATCTCACATGTTTTGTGGTAAAAAAAAAAAAAAAAAAAAAAAAGTTCTTTGGAGAGGACAAATTCAGCATGTTCTTACTCTGTTGGAGTGACATAATACACACACATGTTTTTGAGGCATTTATTTCCCCACAATATTCAGATATGATTCCTATATTAGCTTCATTAACTCCAAAACATGTTTAGCAACAAAACTTTTTGCTTAAAGTTCATTTCTCTCTGTTTTTGAAACCCCTCCCCTCCCATCCTGTTACCTGCTCTTTCACACATCATCATTGCATGACGGTTTTCTCTGATGTAACTGAGCTTTATGATATGCATGCGGTTGTAATTGAGGTAAGTGGGGAAATGTGGCTCCAGTCCAGAAAATAATTTACAACCCTGTAAGAAGGTAAAGTGTATATGAAAAGCCTAATGGGCTGTGACAGGTCTGGCAAGCCCCGTTTTACGCACAACACGTATATTTCCAGAGAATATGCTGAGACACACTCTTTAAATTCGCTCAGATTCATAGATCTTGTGTGAAAGATCAAACAATAAACACTCTTTTACAACCTCAAACTTAGGTAGTCATTAAATGCATGGTCCTTGTTAAAGAAGCCGTCATATTGACGTTATAGAAATCATTTTCCATATGTGGTTGTATGTTTCCCAGTACACATCTGGCTGTCCTTACATAGCTGGACTGACCTCCAGCACAGTTTACTGGGAGTTTCACTTCTACAGCAGTTCCCAAAAAGCTTTCTGACACAGACAGCAGCACAAATGATTTTTTACCAGAACCTCCTGTTTCTGAGTTTCTGCACATGGACTGAAGATACAAAGTGCACAAGTATTCAGCAGTGGGCTCGGTCCACAGCAGAACATCAGTCATGAATTATGTCTTGCTGAGCAGGTGGATACAAAAACAGCCTGGAGCACCAGGGAATGATGTTAAAGTTAGATGTTTTCTTACTCTCAGGCTGACGGCAGACTGAGGTTAAAACTGAATTTGGTTTTTGTTTTAGACAAATGTGTTGGTGCTGCGATAAAGATACTTAGTGCAGCTTGCCTTCTAGAAGGAGCAGATACAGCCTTCAGTGGGGATAATAAACAAAAATCACTATTAACTGGATTAATTGGTTTGAAACCAGCATCATATAGAGGATGGGACGTTAAGGATTCAAACTTGCTGAGGATTTGATTTTCTGTGAGAAAATTCACAAGTCTTGTGAATTTGATCATCATAATTTAGAAAAAAAAAAAGGAATCTAGAGGTTTTAGTAAATGTTCATTCATTCATTTACTGAACCGCTTATTCCAATTCAGGGTCGCGGGGAAGCTGGAGCCTATCCCAGCCGGCTTTGGGCGACAGGCAGGGTACACCCTGGACAGCTCGCCAGTCCATCGCAGGGCCACACACAGAGAGACGAACAACCACACTCATGCTCACACTCACTCCTAGGGGCAATTTAGAGTGACCAATTAACCTATCATGCATGTCTTTGGATGGTGGGAGGAAGCCGGAGTACCTGGAGAGAACCCACGCATACATGGGGAGAACATGCAAACTCCACACAGAAAGGCCACTGACCAAACCAGCCAACGATTGAACCAGTGACCTTCTTGCTGTGAGGCCACAGTGCTAACCACTGCGCCACCGTGCAGCCCGTTTTAGTAAATGTCAAGATCGGAAATGATTGGAGGCTTTAGGCGGAGCTGCACTTAAATCAGACATGATTCTGTGGAGCAAACATTTGCACGGGCTCTAACTTCCAAAAATATAAATTTAGAGAACCGACAGATTGTTTCTTCCCCTGAAAATGCAATCCACAACTCTGCAGCTGCCATGTCTGAGTCCAAACTCACTTGTTACTCAGTGGTCTGTGGTCTGAGGAAAACTGTCACTAAATGAAAAAATCTGAAAATCATCCAGGATGCCGTGTGTAGACGCAGACGCAGATCAGGTGCATGACAAAAGGAAAACAATACACATCCTAGTCCTAAAGTTATGGGTTGTTTGACATCCTGCATCAGGAAATAACAGGAGCAAATGGTCTTGAAAAACTGTTCTATGGATTTAGTATTTGGCATTTAAATCATTTTTGGTTTTAAGCCATACTTAGTAATGCGCTTCAATGAAGTGGTAATGACAATGTCAGAGTGCAAGAAGAGAAGACATCAATCCATCCATCTGAGGCTTGCAATCACTGGATTTTTCTGTGCAAAACAAGCCTCCGAACTATAATTTGCATGAAAGAACTTGCAGCAGCTTCATCTGATAGTGTGAGAGTAATGTGATTGGTTGAAAACTTGTTGCTTGCAGCAAATTCCTTTTAACTGGCCTGAGCGTATTGAGTCAATACTTTAGTTACAAAAGCTATTTCCTCACACCGGCCAGTGGAATATCAAGGATGTGAGTGTGTTTTGGCGAATAGTTTAAGGTGGGATTGCAAATAAATGTCCTGACCTCGGGGTGTGGAATTCCAGGGTCGGCATTCGAGGAACATGCCCAGCCCTAAGAGCAGGCGAGCCCATACCCCCCTCTGGGCAACTTCACCCTTACACAACACATTTCCAACACACACACATTCACGCATGCACTCGCACACAATAAGCAGACAGTCCCCTACCCCCTTCCTTTTGTTGTTGTTTTCTCCTCTCCCCCTCTCACAATGGAAAGGCATCTCCACTTTCTGAGAGGCCACAGTGAGAGATCTGCTCCACAGCGGAACAATAAACAGAATGGGCTACACTCATACCTTGGACTTAAGTCGACAAATGACTCTCAGAGACAAGATAAGAGAGAGGCATGCATACTCTCACAGGAGGAGAAAAACAAGCACAAACAGGAGTAGCCGATGAAGCCACTTTTAGGCCGCTTCAAACAGCGTCAGCCTCTCTGGACGCGAAACTTCATCGCTGAGGCCCCAGCGGCATCGATCGCATCACTGAGTTGCCGGCTGTCAGTACAAAGCTCCTTTGAGCTTCAGCATTGTGTCCTGTCCATTTTGTTCTCTATGATTAGTCAGCAATCTGCTATCGTACAGGGCCCTGGCCTACTTCTGCACAGGAATTCGACCTATGACATCAGTCTGCTGCAAAGAGGCCAAAGTCTGTCCGGCATGGGCCTTATGCAGTCCAGGTGGAACAGACTGAAGATTTAGCTTTTTTGTATCAGACCCCCGGAAAATGATAAGAACCCCACTTTCTCTGTGTCCTTCATTAACACGCATTAATTAAACAAAGGCACAACTTTTGATCATATATCTAAAGATAGAAACGATAATGTGACTGAACAAAACAGAAGCAGACAAAAGTTTAAAAAACTAGTTTTTCTCTTTCTTTTTAGTGTAACGTAACCATTACTGAGGCCTTGGAATCCTAAACCACGAGCTTAAATCCTAAGTGTTTACCAAATTGTTGTAGTTTCTTAGCCTGAACCAAACTTTAACCACCTGAATCTCACGTTAACCTTAACCATTCGGAAACCATTAATGTGATGAATACAAGATGTCAGATCTGTGCTGTCGCATAATCTAATTTGTGGTGGGAAATGTATTTCGTGTGCAACACATAATTTGCATTTCAAACTTTGCGCTCATTTCCTCAAAATTTTACGAGCTCTTGATGGTGCGCTCACGGTTGTGCACGCACACAGGTTCCCTCCAAACACACACACACACACACACACACACACACACGCACGCAAGAAAGATGAAAAAAACATGGATGGAGGAGGGGTGCAAAAGAAAGAAAACAGAAAACCTGAGAACAGAAATGGGGAGGAAAGACTAATTAATCCTCCCTTCGGTGGCATTCCCCCTTCTCCAAACCTGCCTTCTTTATTCTGCGAGGTGGTTTGATGTCTCGTTCTTTCTTATCAATAGCACCTTTGCATCAATTATCCTACAAAAACATCCTTCAGGGAGAAGGGGTTGAGGAAGAACAGGGAGGAGGGGTGGAGTGGGTTTTCTGAGGGAGTGTGGGAGACAACCTCCTTGTAGCACATTCCAGGCTTTTGTCATCCCTGGGAATTTGTTTCCTGTCAACGTCTTAAGCCAATAGATAATATGTTATCAGGATTGAGAGGACCCTCACCCCCACACACGCGATTTGAGAGGAAAATACATATGAGGAAAATGCCTTTTAAGTGAGATGTCTTCTTCTGTGATAAATGTTTGCTGGTTTATGTCTGAAGAATGGGGAGACTCAGTTTTGTGGGGTCAAGATCTAAAGTATGAGAGAACAGAAAGGAGGAAAGACTGAGCAGTTCTTTGAGACACCCCCTAAAATAATTATCAAGTCAATAGGCTGCCAGGTTCTTACTCGAAGTGACATAAAGAATGTTTACAGATTTCTCTTCATTATGGATGTTTTGGGGTATTATTTCATAGCTATTAGGCCTAATTTATGAGGCACTCCACACACAAGCTTTTGGTTTTACAATGCTGCATTTCCCAGTCTCTGCAAAGAGATGTGTGGACCCTGTAGACGGGCAGCCTGGGGCCAGTAAACCTCTCTCTGTACAGGCAACCGCAACCATTCTCTCTGAATTACATCACCTTTCCAGGTCCCAACTGTGAAACCAATGCTCAGCTGTTGCTGGATTCCCTTTCCTACTTTCCTGTCTGCCTCCGACTTTCTGGAGTTTTAACATTCATTCGTAAGAAGTCTCCTTCTTTCTCTGACTTCTGTAACACTCAGAGTAACTTCGTAGGGCGCAGCTACCAAAAAAAATGTCACACTTTTCCTGCTTTAATTGCCCACTGCGACTTGGAGGCGGTGTCATTTCTAAACGTCTATCATCTCTTTCATCGTTCTCCATCTTTGAGACAAACTTGGAAGGAAGTGACTGCGGGTCAGTGGTATGTCTGCAGAGTAAATAGTAGCCAACAGAGCCCTGGACCAAGCTTATCAAGTCTGTCTGATTGACCCTCCATTCCCTCTTTGTTTAGACGCCCCGAAAGGCGGGTCACCGCTCCACATCCTTCTCCGCCTCTCATCCATTATTCCCACAATTTCATGTTGTAAAAGTGAAAGGCCATGTTTTGCTTCTTTACTTGAAGGGCAAACAAGTCACCGGAGGTGCTTTTGGGGAAACCAAACACTTCAATAAAGGGACTGGCGTCCACCTGAGACGCTGCGAGGTCTTGAAGCGCAGACAGGCATTTCTGATATGCGGCTCATTGAGTAGAAGCAGTGGGAAAAGGTAAAGACACGTCGTGGGCCGCTGAGAAATATTTACAGCTTGCTTGGACAACAGAAGGAATGCAGAGGACGTCTCTATCTGAGGTCACTTACCCCCCACCTTCGTCTTCCTCCACTGTGTGTGGCACCAGTGTGTTTTTCAGCTGTGCTCCGGGTCTGTCTGAGACTGCTGTGGCCTGTCAGCCTGTCAGATTAAAGGTTCACTCTCCCAGTCTTCTTTAAATGCCACACGCTTTGTTTTAACTGAGAAGTGTGGTGCAGAATGTGTGTGATCTCTTGTCGGCCTCCTTCTCATCCATCTCTGCCAGAAACCGAGGGGGCATAGGGGGTAAAAGGGGTTCAGGAGGGGCCAAGGGGCAGGGTCACACAGGGGGAAAAGGAGGGTCGGAGGTTAAGCTAGGTTACCCCTCGCTTCTGCACTAGACCAGGGAGGACCTGAGGGGAAAGGCCTCGCAGACACACACACACAAACACACACTTCTCTGCCCATGAGTAATAAAGTCTTTCACTGACATTTCGCTCATGTCTGCAACACTGCTGTTATTCATGCAGAGTGTGGCTTGTTATTGAGTGCAGATGTGGGACTGTAATGAGCAGTCGCTCTGGCACTGGCTTCTCTGTGATGAACAGCGGGCTGCTCTGTGGAGAAACAGAGGCAGAGACGGATGAAGAAAGTGAAAATGCCCGAGCTGAATGAGATGAGACCGTTGTTTCAGAACTCTGAGAAACGAGGAGTTGCAGTCTTTCTTGCAGGTGCAGAAAGTGTTGTCCTGAGCCACCTGCAGCTCTGTGAAACTCTCCTCCAGTACGTCTTTTAAAGCAGGTCTTGTGCAGGACACCCGGGTATCCTTAGGGCTCAGCATGAGGAAGACATCGCAACCAGACTGGATAAATGAGAGAAACACCAGCAGAAATGTAGAAAAAAGAGAAGAAAAAGACAAATAGATTTTTAAAAAAAAGTTAAAAAAAAGAAAAGAAAGCAATTTTAATTTAGCATCTTTTTTAACCTTGGACGAGCTGACTTGAACCTTGAATTTCCCCTCGGGGATAAATAAAGTATCTTTGATTTTGATTTGATTTGATTTTTCTAACTATATCATTTGTTTCTGATGTTCAGCAGTTCAGGTTGCACAGTTTTAACCCTCCTGTCGTGTTCGGGTCAAATCAGACCGATTTACAACTTAAAACCTTTATAAAAATTTTGTTTTACATCTGATTGCCTCAAGGCCTCACGATATCCTCCATACTATGTAATTAAACATGTAAAAGTGATGATCACCACTTTCATTGAATTTTGAGTGTTTTAATCAACCTTGTTACATCTGTTGTGTTCCCGGTCAAAAGTGACCGCCATAAGAAATGAATGGGAAACCAGAATATATTCATCCATCAGACAGAAAATATGCCCATAAACAACTCACTCACTCACTCTTCTGACCGAACAATGTCTTTTGTGGGTACACATCTCTTTCCGGCGCTTATGTGCCATTCCTCCCACATGAACCAAAACGATCTACAAATCTTCACACAGATTAGACGGGTGTCTGTTATGTGAACCCATCTCTTTCCCGCGCCTTTTTGCCTTACTCCCACATGAACCACACCTTCCAGACTAATCAATGCATCAATCAGTGTATCAAAACATTGGCATCAATGTATCATCTTCACACAGACCCCATATATATAGCTTGAAGTCTGCCTTGCACTCCTTTTACTCTGAGCACAATGAGTAGGCGGCTGACCAAGAGGTTCTCTGTTGAAGAGGTTCTGGTCCAGATTTTTGGACAGGATGAAGAGGGCACTGAAACTGAGCCAGAGATAGAGGAGGATGTCTCAGAAGAGGAAGACAACACAGATTTTGATCCAGACGTTGAGGAGACAGACCAGTCAACCGATGGCATCTGAAGACACCTGAGGAAACTTTCCGGTCCAAAAGTGGACACTTGCTCTGGTCTTCAGTCCACCAAGACAGAGGAAGTAGAGCGAGAGTGGAAAATATCATAAAGATGATGCCAGGGCCAACTCGCTACGCAACATCTCGTGTGGATGACATCAACTCCAGCTTCCAACTGTTTTTTTTTTACCAGAGTCCATTGAGGAAGTTATACTGGACGTGACAAACCTGGAGGGGAAGCGTATGTTTGGGGACACCTGGAGAGAAATCCACCTGGTAGACCTCCTAGCCTATTTAGGTCTGTTGATTTTAGCGGGAGTACATCGCTCAAGCAATAAGGCTACAAAAAGTCTGTTTTGACAACAGAGATATGCGACATATCTGCTAGCGAAATGACAAACTGGCTGCCATCAGGAACATTTGGGACAGATGGGTGGAGCGCCTCCCTCTCATGTACAATCCAGACCCTGAGGTAACAGTTGACGAGCGCCTGGTTCCTTTCAGAGGTCGCTGTTCGTTCAAGGTGTACATTCCAAGCAAACCAGGGAAATACGGCGTAAAGATCTGGGCAGCCTGCGATGCCAGGAGCAGCTATGCCTGGAATATGCAGGTGTACATGGTGAAAACCAGTACTGGAAGGGATAAAAAAAAAACCAAGGCATGCCTGTTGTGCTGGACATGACAACCGGTCTCCAAGGGCATAATATCACATGTGACAACTTCTTCACATCATATGCCCATGTACACACACACATGCACACACACATTCATGTTGAGTTTCATTTTTGGGTTTCCATTTATTTTTTACAGTACACATTCATAATTGTAATACATTTCTGTGCCTGTTTGTATTTTTACTGCAGTTGTTTTAAGTCTATTTCCATAAATTCATGTTAAATGTCACTTGTTCACAGTTAAAAAATGTTGAATAAAAGTTTGCTGGTGAAAAATTATTTTTGTTCTATTTTAAAAGCTGTTAAAACAGATCGGTCAATTTTGACCGGGAACACTGAAGTAAGGGGCAGGAGGCGAACACGACAGGAGGGTTAAATGAGCAGAAATGTTATTGGAGCCCATCTTGGTCTGACCTAAACTGATAGAAACAAATCGTATGATCCACTGCTGTACGACACACAAGTCCGAAGATATGTCAAATAAACGTGCATTCATTGCAAATGGTTTGTAAATATATATATTAAATTCTGAAATGACTTAAAACACTGAAATCCTGCAGATTGACTGAAAGCTCATAAGATAAAGCTGATTTATTTTCTTTCAAGGAAGATTTCTTTCCTGCAGCTGCATTTTTTAAACTGTGAGATCACCAAAATCCAGTTCTTGTAGAAACTATTGAGTAACTACAAAGTAATCACTTAAACATGTTTTCACTTCCCCAGTAGCTGGTTAGTCAGTGCCACGCTGGTGCAACCCACGAGGCCAAAGATAGCACAAATCACCCAGTGATTCATCATGTGAGAGAAGGACGTTTGGCAATAATGAAATCCTGTTGTGCTTTTGTATGACTATATTTGCAATGAAAGTGTCACAACATTTGAGGATATGACTTTCTCTAAGACAGAGAGCAAGCGACACTTTAAGGCAAATCCCTGCATGTCTGGATGAAAGAACTTTTGGCATAAACTCTGGTCCCACGTGGTGCTTTCCAAACAGAAGGTGAGCACAGACCAGGGTTCAGTACAAATATCTTATCTGAGTTTGTTCCAATTCCACAAGTCCGACTGACTGTCTGGGAAAATGTGGACATTACTATCTCTGGCGCCATGACACATGCTCTCCATAAAACACACACATCTCACTCAGAGAAAGGAATGTTCCTATTAATAATATAAAGCTCTATAATCACCAATAATAATAATGATAATATCTAAAAAAAAAATAAAAAGAATAAATTATGATGATAATAATAATAATAATAATAATAATAATAATAATAATAATAATAATAATAATAATAATAATAATAATAATAATTCAGAGGTTTGGCTTAACCTCAGAGAGATTGTCAGACTCGGAGCTGGAACACATTAAAGTGACGTCTTTAAACGTTCAGTAGGAACACATGATGACATTAGAGACAGAGATAAGGAGGAAGAGGGAGGTTCCAGCAGCAGAACATCCAATAACAAGCTGTGCGATTGCCTGAGCCTCTGTCCATGGTCCTGAAGCACTCATCTACACCCTATAGATCTGGAGCAAGTAGAGCAGACATCAACACACTGCCTAAACAGACGAGGAAGACATTAAAACACAAGCTTTGTTTTTATTTTTTTCCCCCAGAAAACATTTAGGCGTATTTGTAATTTTGGATGCATTTTTGAATCCACATAAAAAAGAAAGTGACCCGAAACGTGCATTTTACGCGGGCCAACAAAAACTAAACTTCTTTCAGTTTGATGCTGAGAGCCGTGCTTGCTGAAACATCACTGCTGTGTGGATACAAAGTACGAAGAAGTGCAGATTCTCCTCAAATCTCATGAAAAATGGAAGAGCTATTTAAACTTTAAAAGTTAAAAGTTGGAGTAAACAGATCGAGCTGACTAATAGGAGGCCTCAAATCGTCCTCTGTCCTCTTCCTTTGACTAAACACAGTGTCCTCCTTTGTTTTCATAGTTTCTTCCTCTCTCCTGAGATGTCAAAGGAATAAGTGCGCCAGTAAGAACAGAGCACTCATCTCAAATGGCATCCACTCACATAATGCATGAGGAGACAGCCTCGGTAAACTCTGCAACAGGAAGTGTTTGAATCTGCAAAACATCCTGCATTCTGAAAGTTAAATGACATGTTGTAAATATGCTGCCTGGTGAGACGGCTTGTGTGTGTGACTAATACAAATACGAGCCACCAGCTTGCAGGATGTGCTGCACGCAACCGAACATGTCAGTCAGGCAGATTTTTTACAGTTTTTACAAGGTGACTCCCTCCAGATGTGCAAAGGTTTCCACCTCACTTCAAGCCAAAGCCATAAACCTGCTGCCCTAACAACATCCATCTCAATCAAATTCAGTTCAACGTGCGCTTAATGACAGTGATAATAAGTATCACTGGTCCATATGGTTGCCTGCCAGCAGTGTCTTTTTAGTCACAAAGACATTATTAACAATAAGAACTTCATTTCTTGGCAATTTTCTATGTTGTGCAAACAAAAGCTTGACAGAAACAGGACAAAATCTATAAATTATCTTCCTTTTTTTTTTAACAAATGGAAGTTAACTTAAATATATAGATATCTATTTATTAAAAATAAATAAGTAACTAAAAGTACACTAAGTAAAACAACCAAAATTTACAAGTAAATAAAATAAAGTTTAGCTTTAAAGGCAGTTGTTGAGTCTCTTTTTAAATGCAGCCTTGAGGCTCTCTGGTAGAAAGAGGCCTCGCCGTAGGTTTTGGTCCCAACTTCCACACTGGAAAGTGTGTGTTCTTTTAAAAGTTTTTTTATCTCTTGACTGGAAGCCCCCCTGGTCCCAGAAAAGATCAGGCTTAGATTTCCTGTATGATGAAAACCCAGAGTTGAATCTGAATTAACTTTACTGCGGTACAGGCTTGTGGTCTCGCTCCCGGCGCTGAACAGCGATGGATTGGGACCAATTGGTACCACAGTAAAGCAGCTCCAGAACCTTTTACTGTTCACACTAAGAATAAACACAAAATAAAGGTGGACACCTTTTTGAAGGCTGTTTTCTAGAGCATTCATGGGTCAGGATGGTATATTTGTAATTTTGCCACTTCAGCGGACATTAGGAGAGTCACTCAACACACTGCCACTCACAGAAGTATGAACAGAAATAGAATTTCATATAAACACGTTCATGTAATTAACAACTTTGCCTGAGTGATAAACGGAACAAAAAACGATACAAGTCAATTTTTATTAAATATTTCTATTAAGAAATATGACAATGTATTATTTTATAAATATTTCTGGAGAAAAGGTAAAATAAAAAAATGAAATTAAAAGTTTAAATAGTATTAAAGACAAAGAATAATGTCTCTGTTCACATCTGTAGAAGTTAAATATTGCATGTGCAAAAAATGTGGAATTGTTTGAATTAATTCATACATCAGATGCTTAAAATAAGAATAAATCCTTTTTTTCATAAAATGGTCCAGATGACAGATATTAAAATAATAAAAACATTAGATTAGAAGGTCATATGTTACTTTAAAGTTTGACCTGTCAGAGGTGAAGCTCTGAAAACTTGCTTGCAAAAGCTGAAACAAAGGAAAAGTTAAAAAAAAAAAACACACACACTAAGACTGGACCACTGGAGTTTATGCTTTGACCGTATAACTTATGATTGTAGTCTTATATTTCAAACCAAAAGACAGAATTACAGTATTGTTTACACTTTCTATTCTAAAAATATATCTATTCCATTTTGAACCATCTCCCAGCTGTGACACAACTGTGACAGTTTGCTTTGCTAAATGATCCTGGGTTGTTTTTTGTTTTTTTTAACACTGGTAGGGCAAAACTCTGAATTTTAAAGTAAAATGTCAGAATATACAGAATGTCTGTGATTTAAAAAATCCCTCCAAGCAGAAATATCTAGCTGCACTCGTTGCTACATAAATGGATCCCACCATATATTTACACCCTCTAACATACTTCTACTAATACTGGATAAATCTCAATAAACAGAAATACCAATACAAAAAAAAAAGTTAAAGTAAAAGCAGTGAAATGGTCAGAATTAGAAACAGTAACGAAAAAAACAAACACTTGCTTTTGACATTAAACCCAAAGCAGGTGTTAGGCATTGCTCCAGCAGGTTTATTTCTACAAACCTTCATTAGAATTCATGAAAGCAGCTGAAAAACGTGTTCTGTCAAAACGTAGAGCAGGCTGTAAAAGAGTTCAGGCCATTTGTCACTGATGTTTCCCCAAACATAATGAGGTAGTTCTGGTGTCTGAGCAAAACCAAATGTATGTGTCCAACATGAAGACATGGCAGAGATGAAATGATAGTTTTCAGGAGGAAATAGGAGGACATCATTGGATGCTGTGGGGTTTTTAAAAAGCTTATAATCCGTCACATCGGATTATTTTGCTGCGATTTCAGCTGAAAAAGCATGAAACATGAGGAAAACCTTTCCTTTCAGAGCTCAGAGTTTTTCTGACCTCAAACAGTCCTGCTTGACATCCCGCACACTTCCTCTGAAGCTGACTGCTTGGGGCCTCTGTGAATTCAGCTGATTTTTGTGAGCCTTCAATGAGGATAAAAGTTCTCAGGACTGACCCTTTCAATATCATAAGCTCCAACTAGCTGTGGCCGATCACTGATTAACCAGACTGTTGATAAGATCTGTTGGCTGAGCTAAGTCAAACATCAGAGGAGATCATTGACACTCGAACCGCATTATGAAACACCAATACTTCTGCAGCAACCAGTCTTTCGCAGAAGTGGAAGATTGATTGACTCTGTCCTGTCTCTGTTTGAGATGTTCTGTCTGATGATTATTCTTTTATTCAGACCTTTTAACCGTAACATCCTTATGCAAAACGAACCTTGTGCATTCAGTTCATATCATGCACACGAACCCATGTCCAAAAGGAAGGGCATGCTGCTGAGTTTACTGCACAGAAGCATTACTTTACAAAGCTGAAACAATTAAATTCATATTTATTTTACATTGTGCATACTGTGTACATGTTCATGCCTTGTTGCCTTAGCATCTAAAATGCATTTAGTACAATTCACTGTGTGTTTTTAAAACTGCAAACATCAAAAGAGTCTTATTTGTAATGAAAGTCATCAATATGATTTAAAGGTAACATCTTTAGTCTTAAAACATCGGCAGATCACTTAGTAACTTTGTTTCATGCAGTCGAAATGAGCTGTCCTCCTTGTCTGTAAAAAGCCCTGCTCTGCAGAGTTTTGTTGAAACTACAGTCTGAACAAGTTAAAGGAAAGTTGCATTTTAAATCTTCTGTTTTGAAGATGGAAACAGAAAACCTCATGCAGATTTCATGAATGACAAGCAGTGTAGACAGGACAAAGGTCACCATTCATTCAGAGCTTAGTGTCCTTCCTCTGGAGTACATGGCGTGAAATGACACCCAAGGACACAACAAAAGAAGCTGTTATAATGAGTGAAATTATTTATTATCTAATTTCTACCCTGTTTCCTGACAACGGGCTGGAATACGTACATAAACATGTGATTTTAGTGTTTAGAAAACATTCAAGCATTAACTAAATGTTCCTTAAAATAGAAATTGGTATGTAGAATTAAAATATTTCTCAAAATGATTATTCTTTCTGTCTGTTTTTTTTCGTAATCCTGTCTTGATTGGCTTTTTCTATTGGCTGCACGTTTAACACTGAATAGATCTGTCCACAATAGATCTGCAGTCCATATGTATTCCTCTGAAACTGACAGCAAGAGTCTGGATCTTGTTCCTGGGATGCAGGTGTGTAAGACGTTCAGATACCACGATGCTGTGCACGGACCTTATCATTAACAGCGAACCACCAAAAAGGTGAAAAACCAAACATCACAGTGAGTAGACAGCAGGAATTTAAATTCCTGGAAACCATGCCACTAACATCCAACCCTTCCCACTCCTAACCCCTTCCAACTGTTCACACTCCAGTCCAACATCCCTGCCAGGGGCCTGAACTTTGACCTTTATTTGATTTCTCAAAGCCTTTCATTCATGAATTCAAGTCCATTGATGAATAGAAAAGCACACGGGAGCGCAGACCTCTACCAAGCAGCTTATTCCACCAAAACTGTGAAGAATCCTTTTAAAGAATACCTGTCCACAGTTCCCAACAGGTCACTGATGGAATTTAAGTTTGACCAATACTCATTCATTCATTCATTCATTCATTTTCTAAACATCTTAATCCAATTCAGGGTTGTGGGGAAGCTGGAGCCTATCCCAATCCATTTATTTAGAAAAAAAAAAAGTTTTTATATAAAGTTGCAAACAAACAGACAGATAAACTGGGACAAAAACAACCTCATTGGTAGATGTAATGAAAACCTTTAGAGACGTCCCCCAAACATCATAACAACGTGTTTCTACACAGCTGCACAAAGTCCATCATTCAGACAAGAGATGAAGCTACTCTTCACCATTAAATGAAATGTTGTAATGAATCAGTTTACTGGTTATGAGATGTAAATAAACTGGAGTGAAATGGTCAACGAAGGCCTGTTGTTAACACTTCCACCGTCTTTACAACTAACAATAAACACTTTCACACAAAACAATGTCAAAGAAACCTGGACAGGGTTTTGGGACAGTTGTCCTGATTTTCCTGTGCAGAGAAACTTTCATTTGCACTGTCATTTTTCATTCTAGATTTTCTCACTTTAGCTGACTGTCCCAGACTTTCATGCAAAAACAGTTATGTACGTGCACACCTGCACAACAACACCTACATTCCTCGCATACATGCACAAGAACAAAACTCATGCGAACAGTTTCATGTGAATTATGTTTCCGAGGAGGGAGCAAAAAACTTTACTTAGTAAAGAATGCCCTTGAGCAGATAACAGATAACCATGTTTGGTTTGTTAGAATTTGGACTTTAGGTCGGGCGATGTCCTGGGAAAAAGAAAAAAAGAAAAAACACACCAAAATCACGTGGATCAACAGAACAACTTTATCTCATCATGATGTCATTGTACTGCCACTGTTCTTTCATTCAGATGAAATTAATAGAACAAAGTGAATCTGAGATCGCAATGAATAAAAGAAGAAATTTCAGCAGGCAGAGCTGACTCTTGGAATTGGTTGTATAGACATAAAGTGCCACACACTGGAGGGAGGCCACGGCGGTGAGATGTCAAAAAAAAAAAAAAAAAAAAAAAAAAAAAGAAAAAGCATAAATGATCCCAAACAACAAAATAAAAAAGTCCCAGCAGGCAACCTTTTGGTGTGTGCGGTCTTTAGAATAAAAAGGAGTAGATACAGTAAAATGAATTATTGTGTGTTACTTCATCTGAGCCACTTTAGGAAAGGTTAGAAAAGAAAAGAAAAGAAAAGAAAAGAAAAGAAAAGAAAAGAAAAGGAAAGAAAAGGAAAAATATTCCGGTGTTCAGATATGTGTTTTTATTGAACATTAAAGGGGTGCTATTATGGTATTTCAAGTTTTCTGAGCTTTCTACAGTGTTACAGTGTTGAATCCTCATCAGACATGTGACTGTTTTTTATCACCTAAACGCATGTTTGAGTTTGAATTTGAGTTCCAGCACGCTCTCCGTTCGGTTTCCATGGCAACGAAAAACGCCTAATGCCTAATCTTTCTGTTTATGAGACGTTACAATGACGGCGAAAGCAGGTGCGGTGCGCGCTCCCGATGTAGTGCAGTGGCTGGAGGCGGGGCTTAATGCGGAAGAGTCTCAATCCACTCATTTTGCCCACAGGCTGATCTGACAGCCTACGGAGAGGGTCGGTCTGAAGTAAATAAAGCCATTTGTGACAATAACTCCATCAATCCCAGCCCTTCTGGTCTCAGAAATAAAAATAAATTAGCCTGAAATGTACATAACTATGAACAATGAACATAATAGTTCCACTTTAAAGTGGAACTATTATGTTCCACTTATATTATTATGAATTATGCTAATATGAACTCAATAAAAAAAAAAACAAAATACAATGTCAACACATAGCATACAGCCCTACATGTTGGAACCTGAATCAGAGCCTGAAAACGAAGTGGAAAACAGCAACCCACAGCAACGAATGCAGCAGGATGTCTCTCTTTGGTAAACTCACCAGCCATCGTTGGAAATAACTTTATCCCACGTTTTCCACCCGCCTGATGTATTTGTACATGCCCTTGTTAACCAGTAGAAGGTAACCAATCACCGAACCTTATCCCCCGGGACGTCACAAGGATTTCCAAGTAGAAAAAACTCTCTAAAACAACACGTTTTTCATCGCCATGGAAACCGAATGGAGAGCGTGCTGGAACTCAAACTCAAACATGCGTTTAGGTGATAAAAAACAGTGCCGTTCACATGTCTGATGAGGATTCAACACTGTAACACTGTAGAAAGCTCAGAAAACTTGAAATACCATAATAGTACCCCTTTAAAAATGCTGTTTCACTTTAAATCAGTACCAACCAGAGGTAAGCTCAGCTGGAGTGAAGCAGCTTTTCCACACACTGATGCTCTGCATCATGGGTCTCAGGTTCGCCCAGGGAGACAATTAAACGGTACTTTTATTCGAGTCATGCTTTCACCGATCAAACATACCTTTGCAGTCACATGACCACAAACTGAAGACGAGCACATCTGGACTTGAATACAAAGCATGTTCTGAAGATTCTGATCACCATGGTGACAAGGCACCAACGTGACAAAATCAGCTTCTCAGTGATAGACACAACCTTGTCAGCGCTTCTTCAGGTGGACTCTGTGTCTTTTAGGGAACATATGAAATGTTGTTCTCTACCACAGGTCAGAGTATGGGGCCAAACTTACTGATGAGCATCTTCAAGCCAGACTGGGTCTTAACCTCTGCCTCCCTCAAACTGTTTGATCAGTTATCAATTAAACCAGAAAGACCTTTCTATGACTGATTATTAATGGTTGTGGTGATGTGTGAAGGGGGTGGGGACCTAACTTTAAACTTGTCCAAGGAACCAAAGTGGCTAGGACCGGCTCAGTCAGCTGGAATGAAAACCAGGATCATCTGTTGTTTTGTCCTATAACAGGCTTTCAATGCCCTCATTCTTTTTTGGAGTGTATTACAGCAATATTTAGAGATGAAGTCATCCTTTCCCATTAATACTAGGAGATATTTGTTCAGTGAAAGGATTGTGATATAATGTCATGACCTCAAACAGCTCGAATGACATAATTGCTATCACCTGCTCGATGCCCAGACATTCCTGAGTCTGGTTGCTGTCGAGTCAGAGATAATATCATCATTGCACAAAAACATACTCCACTCTAAGCTCGGTGAGTGGATCTCATCAAACTGTGAAAAGTGACAGCACTTCCTACCCACTTCACTGTTGTTTCCAGAGGATTTCCATGCAGAGCAGGTCGTCCTTGGCTGCTGCTGGGAGTTTTGCCTGGATCACAGTGGCATGAAAAGTCTCAGGAGTCTCACAAGAGAAGCAGAGCAGCAAACCAGTTTAACTGCTTTGAAAGAGAATAGCAACACAAATGTATGAACATGCATGACATGTTGGTGTGTGATGACTTAGCTGCTTGGTTGGAGAGGCTTCAGAGGTATGCTGCCATCTGCAGTTTTGTCTTTCGCAGTGTGATCATTTGTCAGCATGGGCATGCAGGTGTATGCTCGGGAACTCCTGCATGCTGAATCCAGATGTGCCTGTTCTATGGATTTGATCTGTGCTGCACAGAACCGCTTATTATTATAGGATATGTCAGTTACAGAAACTGGTCCTGGCCAAAAACACTGGCAAGTTTTCATGGAAGTTAAATGTTTTTCTTCGGTACAAAGTTTCTTTTGTTAAGTGAAACTTGCTGCACAGAAGAAATTTGAGAGAAATTAACAAAATATTTGATCTTTTCTTTACATTACAGATCAGAGGAATCTTCCAGCTGTGATTATATTAACTCATAAAACTCCAATGCAGAAAGAACTTTGGGCTTCTCAAGCACAGTCAACATCCATCCTTTCATCCATCCATCTGTTTTTTACCATTTATCCAGAATCGGATCATGGGATCAGCAGGCTAAGCAGGGAAGCCCACATTTCCCTCTGCCCAGCCATATTTACCAGCTCTGCGGGGGGGATCCCGAGGCATTCCCAGGCTAGAGATATATTCCCTCCCGGGGACTCTCCCAGGGACTCCTCCCAGAGGGACGTACCCGGAACACCTCACCAGACGTCCAGGAGGCATCTTAACCAGATGCTCTAGCCACCTCCACTGGCTCCTCTTGATGCAGAGGAGCAGCGGCTCTACTCTGATCTCCTCCTGGATGGCCGAGCGCCTCACCCATCTCTAAGGGAGAGCCCGGCCACCCTGCGGAGGAAACTAATTTCATCTAAATCTAGATTCATTTTTTAGGACAGGCTGAGTTGTCAGATTACAAAGCAAACATTATGTAAAATGAATTTATTGATGGATGAAAGCTGACTTTATAACTAAAAGTATTTTGAACTAACGACACACAGATCAACAGTGACCAAGCATTTCATCATCTGCAGATCATTCTCTCACATCTGAAACAAACACACAACAGAAGCTATTTACATATTTACACCCTTTTTCCTCCTGGGGTTTTCTTTTTGCTTTTCAGTTATTTACTTTTCACGTGCCATCAGCTTGTTTATGGAACCACTGTGGCTTAAAAAATGTCTTTTTGGCTTTATTCCAGCCACCATTATGTTTACTTCTTCTCAGACACACATCAAACTTTCTACTTACTTGACCATCTCTGGCTGCTCCTGATTGGACGTTGTCATAATTTTAAGCTACCTGATTGGTGGAAATTTGACCTGAAGTGGTTTAATCTTAATTTACAGGTCAAAACAGAGGACTCTTATGGCAACAAAGCAGTGGTACAGATTAGTTTTATTATGAAAATTTGACAAATAATGGCGTTACAATGGACCACTCATTGTGGATTTACCATAAAGTCTGAATAAACACCACATTTTCCCCCTCCTGGATGGGATGTAAATGCCTGGGAAACATCTGTAGATCAGCTAAAGGGCAAGATGTCCATCACAAGTTACTCCACAGAGGTGCACACCACCATTCAATGAGGAAGTCTTGACAATAGAAGTTTTAAGGGTCAGTTAAATCGTGCAACTAGATTCCCACGGTGATCATTTCCTGCCAAGGATGCGGCCAGTGTATCTAATCTAATCTAATCTAATCTAATCTAATCTAATCTAATCTAATCTAATCTAATCTAATCTAATCTAATCGAATCCAAGTGAAAGTGTGAAAGCTGCAATAGCTGTATAACTGTAGAGTGAAAAGTGAAGCACCAAGGCTCTGCATACAGTTTAGCAAGTGTCTTCTGACAATTGCAACAGCTCCAATTCAGTTCTCTCAGAAGATGTTTAGTCTCAGCAGTGTGATGTTAGCGCTTCAGTAAACTAATCCACAGTGTGTAACTCAAGTATGTGTACATACAGTCCCGTGACAACCATAGTATGCGATTGTTTTAAGGCCTTTAAATCTACCGAGCTTAAATCAGATTTTCTGAGTAGGCTTATGGTCCTTCCAACATCAGCTGGACCACATTTCTCACATAATTAGTCGAGTTCTTTTTCTTCTTCCTATTCCACCTTGGGGACCCAAGCTCAGTGAATTCTGGCACTCAGGAAAGATGCATGTTAATGATCAAGGCAGAACAAGTAGCTGTGTAGTTGTCAGATACACGTCTAGACCAGACTGGCTCTTAAAGTCTTCTAAAACAAAAGTTTAACTGTCTAATTTCACAGCAATGCAACATAGTTTCTAAACATGACATAAGCACCTACTTTGTAGTCTCAGTATCTCAGGAATAATGGCCAAAAAAGAGTGAACAGAGGTCATGTGCGTCTCAGGTGTTTTTGTTTATTTTGCTGTTACCCTCTGTAGCAATGTTATCCTTGGACAGATGATCGCAATATGTTTCATACATCAATAGAAAATGTGATTTGAATGCTTTGATGCTCTATGGTACGCTAGCTTCACCCAGTAGAGTTCACACCCATTTTAATGGCTTTTTTCAAGGAGTTTGACACAGAACTATTTCAAGGTTGTCTTTTATACAGTTTTATCTGTAAGCCTTTAGTAAGTAAGCATACAACACTACTCATGTTGTACCAAAGCCGGTCGAAGTGAAGAATTCTTCTGTTGTTGTTTCAAGGCAGCTGGTTAACTACCGGCTGCATTTCCAAAGAAAACTGTCCGAAATCAAGATGATTATCTGAAACATCTGAATTATTGTTACTATTAGAACAACTGTGTAGATTATTGGTGCCAAATCTTTTAGCCATTTCAAGCCCAATCAAATAAAAATAATACATTTTTCTGTATATCTTGTGACTTTTAGAAAAAAATAAAAAATAAAAATTTTAACAGATGTAAAAATAAATATTTGAATAAATTAATTAATTAAATAATAATAATGATAACATTTATTATTATTATAAACCAGCATATTTTTATAGATACTTTTTACTATTTACTGTTTATTGTGAAGTCCTATTTACTGTAATGCTAAAGGTATCCACCAGGGGCAGAAGACAAGAATCAGGTCATGAACAACAAGGTTTTGAGCCATAAAGTTTTTACCATAAAGTAATGCAAAAGGTCTCAGAAACTATATGTCTCACATAGAATACTGTCTGTCTTAAAGAGTTAATATATTTTTGAAAATGTCAAAATTTCCACCCATTCTTAAACTTTAATGTTATAATTATTCAAGAATGTTATTTTAATATTCTAGTCCAAAAACCACAGAACTGTCAATCCTGGAGGATATTTAACAGAACTTTTATCTAAAGATTAGATTAAATTCAAGTCATTACAAGTGTACTAGCAGTAGTCGGTGGCCAAATGTGAATAGTAAAAGGTAATCAGTGAGCTGCTGTCCTGTCTGACCAGCTTCAAGCCACATCAAATGTCAGCAGTTTGGAATGTCTCGTTTATAGGTCAAAACAATGATTCATGGTGACCCCTGCCTCCCTGTAAGTGGAAGAAATAAGCAGAGCTTTTCCAAGAACTAATTCCCTTCTGAACAGAAGACTTAAGAATGCCTCTAGAGTGGAAGAGGGGACAAAAGGAATAAAAAGAAGAAAAACTAAACCCTGCAACAACAAGATGAGCAGGAACAGCACCTACAAACACTTCCCTGAGCTGCTACATATTCCTCGCAGGAGTTCCCTCAAAGTTCGAGTGTAGGTAGCAAAAAAACCAGCGAAAGTGGCCTCATTGCTCATTGCTTCTGCAATTACTCTGCTCTTATGTGTTTAACAGGTCTGTCAGATAAGAACAGAGAGCCATAACCCCCCACCCCCATCCCCTCCCCCTTAAACAAACAGCTTTTACTCAGAGTTTACTGCTTGTTCTTTGTCTTTCATAATTCCCTTGGAAGTCTGAGTCAAAATTTCCGTTGATGAAGATATTTCATACACACACTCACGCACACACATACAGTAGATACACATTAAAAAAAAAGCTTATATCTGGGTTTGCCCAATCAGAAACACCCAGGTCAGGGGACAGTGTAGAGAACAAAATGAAGTTTAAACACATTTAAAATGTAAAAAAGCAAAACAAAAATTTAAATCACTGCAGTTTGTGCAAACACATGCAAACTGTTTTAGTGAAGGTCAGAGATTAACGTGATTTTTAATTCTAAAGTCTAAGAAATAAAGCTATATCAGTTAAAAGTTTGGACACGCTTTCCCATTAAATCTAATGGGACTAATTAATTAATTAGGTGAAGTGCTGCAATGAAAATAACAAATGATGAGAAGAAATTATGATTATGTTCAGGAAATTGTAATCTTTGTGCTCTTCTTATGAAAGACCACAGAGAATATCATGCTGTGGAAGATAATATTATTCCATGCATTGCATATTTAAATAATTTTACAATGAGGTCAAAGTGATTTCCAACTGATGTGCTTCAGCATTAGTTGTATATAAAAGTTGTATATCTTTTCTTATTTGTCTCTGTTTGATGAACTGATGTCTTTAAAAAAAAAAAAAAACACAGTCATGAAGACAACTTTGTTAGATGATCCACATTTCTCCGTTTGCAAAATACTCACCAAGAGACAGCGAGATGGGACAGATGCTCTTAAAAAAATAGCAAAGTTAGAGACAACTTTCTGACATTAGATCAGATTTACAGAAATGTTTCTCAGGGTCTCAATCAGACAAAAACAACTGCAAAGACGGGGACTCAAATTTCAAGAATGTTATCGACCATTTACCCAAGATTTAATAATTTATCAAGCGATGCATGATAATTAGCTTTTGCTTTGCATCATTCAACACAAACATACATGCTTAGTAAAACATGCAGGCAGTAGACGCTAGCAGCTGAAAAGCTGTGAGGAGGAAAAACTGAGGCAAAGGCAGGGCTCTGGGTGCCACTTCCTCACCACATCACAAACCAGCAAATGAGGTAGAAGCCTGGACTGGTGCGTGAAGGATCGCAGGATCCACTACATGTAGTTTGTCTTGTTGGACTGTGGAACCAAATTTGTGCAGAAGGTCTGGACTGACTGAACACCACAGCGTTGGAGTTCTCCCCAGTGAGTAACAGGGTCACCAGTCACAGGAAAGAAGGTTCTGAATGCAGTTGGAGCTCGTGCACTGAACGGCAACTCCAATCATCCAGACTCCATAGAATCCATTGGTCTCCTGGGGGACCTCCGCGGAGTGATGCAGTGATTTGGAGAGGTTACGGCAGGGGTGTCCAGCTCCAGTCCCTTAAGGGCCACAATCCTTTTCAACACACATGAATTACAGAACTGAATATGATGTGTTGGAGCAGGGATACACTGAAAACCTGCAAGATTTGGGCCCTTGAGGACTGACTGGACAATCCTGGGCTAGTGGACAGATCAAAAATAAATTATACTTATACAAGGTGATGGCTTGGCGGCCTGTCCAGGGTGTACCCTGCCTCTTGCCCAAAGAATGCTGGGATAGACTTCTGTTTCCCAGCAACCTTTAATCTGACAAGGTGGTTTGGAAATGAACAAATGAGTGAATGAATGAATGACTTATACAAGGTTATTTTAACTGTTTCTGCCTCCTGTGGTGGCCTGACACCTGTTTTGTGTTAAACTGATAACCTCACACCTCTGTGCTCTGTTATCCACCAATCACCTTGGTTTCATGTGTTCCCTGCCGGATTGTATGTCTACCTATCATCAAGCTTTCCATTAACTTGTTCTTGTCTCCTGTTGGGTATGATCTCCTTGGTTGTTGTTATTCATGTCCTTTCCTACATTGTCTTCATGCTGGTTGTGATGGGAATCATGGACTGTGTCTGGACCCTGGTTTTTCCTTCCTGTGTTTCTGTATGTAATAATTATTTATTTTGTTTTTGTTCGTTTGGTTAACTTTTCCTGCTGCTTTACCTTGCTGTGAGCTGTAAAAAGTCAGGCATTCAGCACATTGTCACAGCACAAAAGCTGCTCTACTGATGCCAGCGCTGGGGACGTTTTAATATTCATGCAGGACAAGATTTATACTTTACTTCTACATAAACTTTCCTTTTTAGCAATCAGCAGACTGCATCATCATGTTGAGACTCACAACTGTATCTTGTTTGCCCCAATGGTAACATTAGCCCCAAAATAACAAAGTGTTATGAAACAACAAAGTGTGTTCAGTCAGAGGCTTCTTCAGGTCTGCTGTCGAACTGAAAGATACAGAAGATGACTCCTGCAAGCAGCCATCAGCCTCTGGAACAAGACCTCCTCTAGTTAATTATCTACTACAATAGTGAATTTTCCTTTGGGGATTAATAAAGTATTCTTCATTCATTTTCATTTTCATTTCATTTCAAATCACTAGGCAGACTCCCAAACTCTGTCCGTTCTGCAGAGTCCTTGTCTACTTTTAAGAGCAAGCTGAAGACTCAGCACTTCCACACTTAGTTATATTTGGTGGAAAGTTGGAGAACTTAGTCCAGTTCTTTGCAACAAATATTATGATATTCATTCTTTGTATCTTAACATAGGTAACAAAAAAAAGCTTCTCGCACTTCATGTAAGGACCTGCGTCCAACTGGACAGTCCACCAGCACCTTCCTACGATGTCCTCTACTGTTTGATTTTGTGCTTGTGTTGTTTTCACTCATATGTAAGTCGCTTTGGATAAAATCATCTGCTAAATAACTGTAGAAGAGAATAATGTTGCAAAGGGCATCTCTTTTTATGGTGGAAAAATCAAAAGTCCTCTCATACCAGGATGTAACATGAAGGTTTCAATGTTTGTTTTTTCCAGTTATCCTTTAACTTGGATGCCCTCAAATGTGGATTTCAGGAGGCCAGAAACAAAGAAACACTGTTTCAGCTCACATTCATCACAATAACTGATAACTTTACCAAGAGATCCTCAAACCTCCCACTATACAAAAACACATACTGACACACACACCTGCTCATTACCAGACCCCTTGACACTCTTAGCTGTACTCCCCTCAAAAAGAGGAGACATCTCTTCTGTCTCCAATGGCATAACTGCATAAATAGCAGAGTAAACCAAACTACATCAGCACCATGGGAAAGCACGTTTCACACTACTTGTTTCTGCACATGGAGATGACTCTAATGCACAAACTTTCCTTTTATTTTGAAGTTTGAGAAAATTCATAAGCTTTCTTGAATAAAACGATCTAAACACCAATTTCACTTCATATACTTTTTATTGAAACTTGCATATTTTTTTGTCATTGACAGTGCTGAATCTGTTTTGCTTCTGAACTTTTTAACACATTTATGAAACTATCTTACACCACTTCAGAAATATTGCCACTTTTAACCCTCAGTGCAAAAACTATTTTAAAAAGTGCTTGAAAATTGTATATATCAATATTTTATTTTCACTTTTACTGCATTACATCTTTAGACCAACTTCAGTCCTCATCATAACTCAGATCTTAAACTTGATAAACAAGTTAATGCGGTTGTGAAAAGTAGTTTTTATCATCTTCGCCTTTTAGCTAAAGTTAAATCTTTTTTAACCTTCTCTGATATTTGAGCACATCGTGCATGCTGTTATTTCCTCACGTCTGGACTACTGCAAGGCCCTATATTGTGGAAATAATCACAGAGCACTTTATTGACTGTGGGTAGTCCAAAATGCTGCTGCGCACCTCTTAACAGGAACTAAAAAACATGAGCACATCTCCCCGATTCTTGTGTCTTTGCACTGGCTTCCTGTTGGTTTTAGAGTTCATTTTAAGATTTTATTGTTTGTTTTTAAGGCATTGAATGGACTGGCCCCTAAATACATTTCTGACCTCATCCAAATTTACACTCCGCCTTGTGCTCTGAGGTCAGAGCTCCAGCTTATGGTCCCGAAGACGAGGCTTAAAACTCGGGGGGACGGGGCCTTTTCTGTGGCTGGACCAAAGCTGTGGAATGCCCTGCCCCCCCTGGTAAAAAACAGCCCCCACCCTGGAGTGTTTTAAGTCTTGTCTTAAGACTCACTTTTATTCTCTGGCTTTTAATACCGCGTGAGTTGTGTCGTACTTATTTTATTATTTCATATTTATTCAATTATTTATTGGTTTTTACCTGTTTGTTGGGATTAATTTTAAGTTTGTTACTGTGTATTTATGGATATTTTAGTATTGTGACATTGTTTTTGTTTTATTCTGTGCAGCAATTTGGAAACTGTTTACGTTTATATAATGTGCTATATAAATAAAGTGGATTGGATTGGAAGTGGGTTTTAAATACATGTCAATTTCTTACAGAATTGAACCTTTAATGTCTTTTTGGAAATATAAAGCCACATGTTTTGAATAACAAACATGTGAAATATAAAAAAAATAATAAATAATCCTAAATAATAAATCCTAATTAAAAATTTCATTGCAATATCATTATTGAAGCAGTGTGAGTTCATGAAGAAATATGCCACCTTTTACTATTATTAAAAAAAAAGCTGTTTAGTTCCTACAAAGTATGATAAAAACATGATGTTCAATTTTTTCACTGATTTAAGCATTTTATTAATGCCTATATATAAAAATATATAGGCATTAATGAATAAAAGCTTCAGACAGTTATGTTAAAACCTAATGACGAAGCTAGAGATCTGGATGGAGTCCTGGACTCAGACCGGAATTTCAGCATCACATTAAGACAGTTGTGAAGTCGCCTTTTATCACTTAAAGAACATTATCCATCCATTTATCTTTAGGCGTCCCCAAAATGTCCATCAGACAGTTGCAGTTGGTCCATAATGCTGCTGCTCACATCCTCACTAAGACTAAGAACGTGGATCATATAACTCCAGTCCTTATATCCATCCAGCACTGAATGGTTTAGGACAGGGGTGTCAGAATCCAGTCCTCGAGGGTCGGAATCCTGCAGGTTTTTGTTGTTTCCCTCCACCAACACAGCTGATTCAAATCAATGGATTCAGCAGCTTCTTGTCAACCTGTTTGAGTGTCGGTCAGGTTTGTGTTGGAGCATGGAGACAACAAAAACCTGCAGGATACCGGCCCTCCAGAACTGCAGTTTGGGACCAACACAGCCTCTTGGCCAATGATTGCTGGGATAAGCTCCAGGTTCCAGCAACCCTGAACTGGACTAAGTGGTTACGAAAAAGGATGATCGATGGGTTTAGGACCAAAATACTGAAGGATCTTTTAGTTTGTTATGAACCAACCAGATCCCACGGGTCATCAGGAACAGGTCTACCTTCTGTTCCAAGAGTCAGAACCGAACACGGTAACACAGTAACTACACACTATGAAGCATTGATTAAGCATTAACATATACTGAATTCTTCATTTATTCTTCATTTCTGACAGAAATATGATTGTATATGATTTGTGAGTTTGTATAGAATATTTCCTGTGATTTTTACAAACCACTAGCACACACCTTAACCCTGTCAGTGCAAGCATACATAAAAATAAGTAATAACTGGATGGTAAATGATGCAATGCTAGATTCTGAAATGCTGAATATATGTTACATAATATGAAAATACAATCATTAAACATTGTAGATGAGTTTATAAATAAAGTGTAAAACATTTATAAATCTGTTTATAAAGTATCTACCAATGAGTATTAATGTCAGAAACTTGCTTTATAATTGATGATTTCAGGAATTTTCAACTCCTAACTAATGTGCACTCCTCAATGAGCCACCACTTTATCATGGAGGAGGGGACCAGACTAAGGGCAACTCAAAGACCCCTGTGATGACAGCGACCATGGGTGGAAATGTTCCCTTGCATGGACACGAGTCACCCTGGAGCTAGGCCTGGGGGTGGGGCACAAGAGCGAATGTCTGGTGGCCAGGCCTTTGCCTGTGGGGCCCTGTTAGGCTCAGTCCGAAAGGGTTACATGGACCCCACCTCCCGTGGGCTCACCATCTGCGGGAGGAGCTGTAGGGGTTGGGTGCAATGTGCGCTGGGTAGCAGCAAGAGGCGGGGACCCTGGTGATCTGATCCAATGGCTGCAGAAACTGGCTCTAGGGATGTGGAATGTCACCTCTCTGGTGGGGAAAAAGCCTTAGTTTTTGAGCGATGTTGAGCGGTTCTGGCTAGATATAGTTGGACTTGACGTTTGGCTTGAACTCTGAACCAGTCCCCTTGGGAGGGGCTGGAACTTCTCCCACTCGGGAGTTGCTCATAGTGAGAGGCGCCAAGCAGGTGTGGGCATTCTCATTAACCCTCGGCTTGGTGCCTGTATAGTAGGGTTTTCCCTGGTGGACAAAAGGGTAGTTTGACTCCGCCTTTGGGTGGGGGGATGGGTCCTGACTGTTGTATGTGCTTATGCACTGAACACCAGTTCAGAGTATCCACCCTTTCTGGAATCCTAGGAAGGGAGTGTTGGAGTGCTCCTTCTGGGGACTCCATTGTTCTGCTGGGGGACTTCAATGCTCACATGGGCAATGACCATGAGACCTGGAGGGGAGTGATTGGGGGGCATGGTCCCTCCCTCTGAACCCAAATGTTACTGGACTTCTATACTCGTCATGGATTATCCATAACAAACACCATGTTCGAACATTAGAGCATCCATATGTACACTTGGACTCCTTGGGCCGCAGTTTGATTATCAATTTTGTAATTGTATTTTCAGACTTGTGGTCACATGCCTTGGACACTTGGGTGAAGAGGGGGGCGGAGTTGTCCACTAATCACTACCTGGTGGTGAGTTGGCTCAGGTGGTGGAGGAGGAAGCTGGCCCTAACCTGTTGTGAGGGTCTGCTGGGAACGTCTGGCAGAGTCCCCCGTCAGAGCGAGCTTCAACTCCCACCTTCAGCAGAGCTTTGAACATGTCCCGAGTGAGGCGGAGGACATTGAGTCCGAATGGGCTGTGTTCTATGCCTCTATTGTTGAGGTGGCCAGTGTAATCCCAGAATTCGTTGGTGGACACCAGCAGTGAGGTATTCCGTCAAGCTGAAGAAGGAGTGCTTTCGGGCCTTCTTGGCCTGTGGGACTCTGGTGGCAGCTGATAGGTACCAACAGGCTAAGCGACATGTGGCTTCAGCTTCGGCTGTCACCAAGGCAAAAACTCGGGCATGGGGGGAATTCAGCGGGGCCATGGAGAATGACTTCTGGACGGAGTTCCTTAAGGCTCTGGATACTGTGGGACTGTCCTGGCTGACACACCTCTGCAGCATCTCATGGACATTGGGGACAGTGCCTCTGAAATGGCAGACTGGGGTGGTGGTCCCCCTTTTTAAGAAGGGGAATCGGAGGGTGTGTTCCAATTACAGGGGGAACCCACTCCTCAGCCTCCTCAGTAAGGTCTATTCAGGGGTCCTGGAGATTAGGGTCTGTCAAATAGTCAAATCTCGGATTGAGAAGGAGCAGTGTAGTTTTGGTCCTAGCCGTGGAACAGTGAACCAGCTCTATACCCTCTTTGGGGTCTTGGAGGGGGCATGGGAATTTGCCCAACCAGTTTACATGTGCTTTGTGGACCCGAAGAAGGTTCCCCCGGGGACTCCTGTGGGGCTACTCTGGGAATATGGGGTACCAGACCCCCTTGTACGAGCTGTCTGGTCCCTGTACGACAGGCGTCAAAGCTTGGCCCACATTGCCGGGAGTAAGTCGGACTCATTTCCATTGAGGGTTGGACTCTGCCAAAGCTGCCCTTAATCAACGATTCCATCAATAACTTATATGGACAGAATTTCTAGGTGCTGCCGAGGTGTTGAGGGGATCCGGTTTGGTGGCCTCAGGATTGGTTCTCTACTTTTTGCGGATGATGTGGTCCTGTTGGCTTCATCTGGCTGTGATCTCCAGCTCTCGCTTGAGCGATTTGCAGTCAAGTGTGATGCTGCCCGGATGAGAATCAGCACTTAAAAATCTGAGACCATGGTCCTCAGCCAGAATAGGGTGGATTGCCCTCTCCGGGTTGGGAGTGAGGTCCTGCCTCAAGTGGAGGAGTTTAAATATCTCAGGGTCTTGTTCACGAGTGAGGGAAGGAAGGAGAGTGAGATCGACAGACGGATCAGTGTGGCGTCTACAGTAATGTGGACTCTGCGCCGGTCTGTTGTGAAGAAGGAGGTGAGCTAGAAGACAAAGCTCTCGATTTACCAGTCAATCTATGTTCCTACCCTCACCTATGGTCATGAGCTGTGGGTCGTGACCGAAAGAATGAGATCTCGTAAATAGGTGGCTGAAATTAGTTTCCTCCGCAGGGTGGCCGGGCTCTCCCTCAGATATAGGGTGAGGAGCTCGGTCAACCCCGGAGGGGCTCAGAGTAGAGCCTCTGCTCCTCGAGAGGAACCCCCCCACCCCCACAGAGTTGGCAAATGTGGATGGGGAAAGGGAAATTTGGGCTTCCCTACTTAGGCTGCTGCCCCTGCGACTCGACCCCGGATGAGTGGTAGAAGATGGATAACGAATGTGCACATCAATGATGAGGAAAACATTGACAACTGTCAACCATATACAAATGAGTTTTACAGTGAGAAATATGATTTGTAAATAAAGAATTCAGTATTCGTTAATGCTTAACCAATGCTTCATAGTGTGTAGTTATTACAAAGTGTTACCCTAAATATGGAGACAGCATTCAGTTTTTATGCTCCTCACATGTGGAACAAACCTCCAGAAACCTAGAGGCCAAAATTGCTTCAATATGAGTCATATACTGAATTATTAATTTAGACTTTGCCCTGTTATAAATTCACAGCTCACTTGCTAAATCGGGCCTGTCTAAAGCAATCAGCTGCCCAGCCTGTTCCTGTGTCCTGACCTGCTCTGTTTATTAGTAAATGTATCTCCAAAGAAATCTTTCCAGAGAAAGAAGTATTTTCAGGGCAGTGAAGTCCTAACTGACCATTAACAACAATGACAAGACTAGTCTTCCCTTCAGATTGCTATAGAAAGCTTTAAGAATGCTGCAGCTGCAGCTAATGCTCCAACTAGTTAATGTGTTTGTGCAGCACTCAGAGAGCTGCAGAGGCCTGCTGGATACAGATACATAGACTTGCCATGTTTGAAAGAAAGTTGCAAACAATTCATTTTAAGCATTGACACAAAGCAACAATGAAACTGTAGGTGCAGACAATGAATGTGTGCATTGTTTCTGCATCTGCCTGACTGAAGAGTTTCAGTCCATCTGTGAACATGGATATCTTCATAATCTTTTCTAATGTGTAAGTGTTTTTGTAAATGGAGAAAAAAGCATATGTAGCTGGTGCATCAGTCAGCAGAATTTCAGGCCCTTCAGTTAGTCACAGAAGGGCCTGTGGACCCCTGCATACTGGTCGGGAAAGTGAAACACTTATCACACAAGTTGTCACATCACATGTGGTCATGCCTTCAGGACCAGCTCAAAGACCCATGTAATGTTACGTCTGAAATCTCCCATAATGTGGAGGGAAGTCACTGAGCACCTGCTCAACACTAGCTACAGCGCAGAAGTGATTCTTCAGACAAAATGCATGTGACTTCAAACCAGAAGGCAAACAAAATTAACTCCAGCTGGTAATAGTCTAAGTGTTTTAAATGTGTTAAGTAAATGCTTTTCATCTCTGTAATATGTTAGTTAAAACTTACACCTTTGTACTATTACTAAAATCTAGCCAGGAAGCAGGGAGTCACTCTTAAAGAGAATATATCCCCTTGTGGTATGGGCTGCAATTACTCGGTCATCAACATTTAATCACAAAATCAAAAACAAAAGTAAAGATCTGAGAAAAAGTCTGACATGTTCTGAGAGGCAAGCTCAGTGCAAGAAAAAGAAGTTAAGTCAAACCATAGGAATGGTGTATATACGAATGCAGATGTGCACTTTTGTAACCTGATGTGCCACATGGTTTGTTAAACTACACCATCTGGGAAGCTTTTGTTTGAAGCTGTTTGGAAAACTGCTCTCAGAAAAACTTGGCAGATCATTTGAAGAACCATCTGTCCATCAATACCTATCGAGAACTAGCTAATTTGGTTAAAACCAGTAGAGCAGAAAATATCGACAATAACTTTCTATTGAAAAAAAGTCTTTAAGAGGCTCTTTCTGTGGTTGGTCCAACACAGCTTGCCATGGCAACAAGCTCTCTCAAGATCTTATGAATTTCATGGGAATTCAATAATTTCCCATGCGCAGAAGAATCCATGCTATGGCAGGGGCCGTTTTAATGCAAAGGTAGTGTTTTGATGGAGAGTGCATTAGAATATCGGACCGCTTTTTACTAAAGATATCAATGTACCCTTTATGTGTTATGATTACACATGTCTGCTGCTTCTGTACATCAACTCTTCTTCTCAAATGCCCATGAAAGAAATCATCCCAAGGGAGAAAATAAAAGGCTAATCTAATGTAATCTAAGGCTGATCATTATAACCGCAGCTCATACTCAGAAAACGACCTGTCTTGTAAAAACATCCCCCACAGAATGACGTAAACACTCCCCACAATTTCCTACTTGGATGAGAAACATCCCAGTTTTTACAAAAGCCACACGCTACAGACTGTAAGCATTAAAATCAAGTGTCGGATGGTGGCAACAAGTGGTGACCGAACATGATGACATCATCTCATTTTGACAGTTGTCCTATTTATGAAAGCGATTAAAGAGGAAGACAAAGAGGGATTTCACCCATTACCCATTAAAGTTAACCACCAAATTACATGGGATTTTATAGGCCATAAATAAGAAAATGCTGCTGGATTTTGCCCTCCTCTAGCCACTGTTGAACCTCCCCTGTGAGTGTGTTTGCGTGTTGCCAAGCTCAGGGGGAGAGACTTCGCCACGGGACTCACCCGACTCATTGCCACACACCAGTTAGTGGAGGTTCGAACAGCAGACAGGGGCTTTAACGCTCACACAGACAAAGACGTACACTATTCCATTTCAACATATTGTACTAAATTCAAGCTTATCAAGTTGCAGCTCTTTCCTAGCCAGCCACCCCTGGCAGGGCTCATGTTAACAGGGCCGACTGCTGAATGCTGTAATTCTTGGAAAGTGATGGGCAAGCTTTTAACAGTTTATTATCTCACGCAGCTCCCTCTCATCCATTCATGCAGCCATAACAGCAAAGGATCTCTCAGCACTTTCTCCATTGCACCACTCACTCTTGAGGCCATTTGGTTGCAATTTACTACCAAGACGTTTACAGCAAATAGTTCCTTCCTCTCTTTTTTTTTTCTTCATCTTCTCTTGCCTCGTGTTCCCTCCCCATTCTGATCTGTATTATGGTATTTCATTGTGTTTTGTTTGTTTCACCGTGACTCCTTTCATCTCCCAGTCTGTCTGGCCTCATATCATTTTTAAAGTGGACCCAAATGCTTTCCCTGGCAGTTGCAAGCATGTGCTTCCAGTAAGTCCGAGACATAAATCGAATATTTGAAAGAAGACAAATAAATACAAGTGTAAATATCCTCTTGGAAATGGCCTTAGCAACTTCTGTGTATAATTAGGCTGTCGGCTGTGAGTGTGCACATATGTGTGTTTGCCTGTTGGTCTTTGCATGTAAGGGTGGGGTGTTTGGGGGGTGGTAAGATGCAAGATGTTAGTAATAGTGTTTGTGTGCGGCTGACTAAATGCCCTTCCTAACCAATGTGTGAAATGTTCTTAGCAGAGCTGGAAATGACTTACAGCCCCCCCAGGGGGCAGTAAAAAATGGTCTTTTTCATGTTGGCAGACGTCAGAGTGACCACCTCTTGACCACCCAACACCCCCATACCGTTGCCACAAGATGAACTATGGGTTGGCATTTTTGTCATGATTTCAGGTCTAACTGATTCACTTCTGTCTGGCTGTGAGTCCAAATGAGCTTCCAGGAAAACAAAAGAACAACGGATAGAAAAAGAGAAAGAGTGACATAGTTGGCATTGGAAAGACGATTCAGAAAGACCAATGCACGTCTGGCATCCGTGAATGTCATAATCCCAATGAGATGACGGGGCAACCCCTCTGTTTTTCCTTCTGTTGTTTGTGTGTACATATGCATGTGTGTGTGTGTGTGTGTGTTTGGTCAAGCACAAGAATGTGTTTCATGCCAGTGTCGCCGGTGGGTTGGTGTATTGGCTGTGTTTATGCGTGGGTATTGTTTTTGGACTGCGTGGTTATTATATTCCAGACATGTGGTACATGTCACGGTAGAGTGATTCACTCCTACCATCATCTGTTGTCTACCTCGCCAGTCTCTTAGAGGTCTGATTAACACCACACCACTGACCCACTGGCCGGATCTGACCACACCTCCGGAAATACCCCAGAGATGACCAAATCAGACCAAGAGGAAGCAATCATCGCTGCTACAAACACATTTCCAACATAGGCACAAATCTTTTTTTTGCTCACCCAACCGTGTTCCAGCCCCTTTTTCTTATTCATCACTGATTTGTCATTGTTGTGAACCATAACTGCGCACACTTACTCATCCAAATGCCCCATACTGCTTTTTTTGCGTTGCACAGTTCATAAGAGGCTGACTTATTTTTTCGTAAATGTATATAAATCAAAAATTCTGTAAAGGGAAGTGCCAGGTTTTGTTCTTGGATCGAAACTTGCAGAACGCTTCACTGACAAAAATGGCCATCAATTCACTGAAAATGGCAAGTTTTTTAGTTTAGAAAGGAAAAACAAGATTCAGGCTTTTGAAAAAATAATCAAGAAAATTTTCCATCTGCTATATTTGTTGATTTTTTTTCTGTCTTTGTGCAAGAACTCCATGACTGAATATAGTAGGGACAAGATCATGAGTGCAGGCTTAACAAACGGTGATTCATTGCTTGTACTTGGAAAGCAATCAGGGAGGCAACCAGGAAGGCTTTTACCCAAGCCTTTAACAATAGACATAAAACGTTAGTCTGAGACATGTTGGGATAACTTGTCATGTAAAATAGCAAGCTTCAAGCTTTCAAGTCTGAAGTTGAAGAAGTTTCCATAAATGGCACTTGTGTGTGTTCAACCTGATGAAAGAAGCAGACTGTTGTTGGGAGACACACCTTTCAGATGTTTTCTCTGTTTTGTTTTGTGTTAAATGAAATCTTGCCGTGTCTCTGTACTTATTGTTCTTGCGGATTGCTGAAGACACAAACACAACCTTTTCTCCGTTTGTTCTCGCTGCAACCTTTTTAGGTGGCTTTGGGAATATGATGCCTTCCATTCACCAGAGATCTTTGTTTCTTATAAGTTGTAGCTTTAGCATCTATAGCTTTAAATGAAAACCACTAAATGACAAAATTGAATTAACTCATCACCAGCCATAAAAAGTCCAATACTTTTCTGTAAAAAAGAGAAATGAATAATAATAAAATTAAACCGTAAACAGAGACATCCTAGCTTAGCCGTACTTTCTGATGTTTTTTAAAAACATTCAAACAAACCGACTGTTGTTACGACACACAAACAAAACAACAAACACAATTCATGCAAACTTTTGACTTTGTTGTTTTTAGATTTTTATGCCTTCCATGCTTTCTTTCACACATTAACGTGAGAGATCAGCATTCCAAAGCTGATCAAGCAATGTCTGCAAAAGCAGGATTATCTTGCCTCATTTCTTCCAGACGCTGTTTGGAGCAAAACAACTGTATTCTCAATTTAAAACAAAGGTCTTGCTCCCTGCAATGCTTGCATGTTAGGGAAAATACCACCATTTCACAGCACTGCTTGCCAGATTGTGCTGTGGTCGGCTCTGTGTATCAATCAGTGTTGTTTGGACTTTCTCAAAGATTTTCATTTAAATAAATACCTGTTGAGTCACAAATGAAGTAACTGAGTGGTGGATGAGCCTGTTTTCTTAAAGTATTATTGCAAAATTGCAATATTCACAATAACCATATTTTTCGGGATTTGAAACTGGGTGTCTTTGGCAACATTCCTCTAGAAGCTGCAGTACTACCAAAGCCAAGAAATACTGTTGCAGCTATCATTTCAAAGCATTTAACAGGCAAAGAACTTATTCAGCCTAATCCTAAAGCAACCACAGGACATGCAACGTGCCTGTCACTGAGCTACAATTCAGCTGCAGTGTGTCTCTGCAAAGTTTGACATACGCAAGTTTGAAATATTGTTTGGAGCAGAAACTAAGAAGAAACACCAACAAGTGCAGGTGAAATGGAGCAAAGATTGTGATTTCTTTGTAGACTCACAACACAAGTTGCATTGAATCTAATCAGGATAGCTCACATCAAAGGTGGGAATCAAAGTAAGGACAGGATGGTCAGAATCCAATCACTGAATTTATTGAAGTTATTAATGCAGGGTGGAAACATCTACCATGTATAAGGTGAAAGGTGTCACAGAAAGTTTCTGTACCTCATCAAATTTTAAATAGTGGTTTGTTTTATCATGCATGCATGATTCTTGGAAACAAAGCAGATGTAAGGCAGGAGGACTGTCATGTCATTAACTAAGGAAATGGACAAACTTAAAGCTCTACCAAGGACACAGAATCAAGACAGTTTTATGTATTATGTGTTATGTGTTTGACATGGCCATGCGATCATATCCCAGAATCGTGTGTCTGTGCATCGCCTCAGGACTGTTTGAGCAGGTCGAAACAACAACAACGTTGCTTCTTCTGCATTCATTTTCCATGAAACTTGCACAGTGAGGCAGACATTTCTGGCCTCCTCCAGCCTAGTTCCCATAGACATGCTAACAGGGGCTTGCAACGCAATACAAGTTAAAAAATGGTAAACTTTTGTCGTTGTCACATAGCTCTGCAACCAATTAGAGAGGGTCTCAGTGACTGATTGGGTAGAACAGGAATCTTTCTAGATCAGCCATCAAATGATGACATTCACCAGGCTGTTTCCTTGTTTATAAAATTTCATGAATCCCGGGTGTCTTTTTCTTTTATACAGTAGTTAACAGTAAGATTTCTGTCAATTTGAGAAAAATCTCCCAATTCTTCATCCTTGATGCCTTTATCTGTCACGAAATGCTTTGAAATGAGCTAAATTCCCCCTAATATAACCAACTGTATTTATTGTAGACAAGCAATCCAAGAACATGCTTCACAAAACTGCCAGTGTTGTCCCCATGCTTTGTCGGTCATTTGTCGCTTCCTGTGTTGAGTTCATTATGAAACATAATGTTAAATTTCACCTGCAAATGGACCACATTGAGTTCTTCTGACCTTCCCTGTAATTCAAACCTTTGGTTGAGGCAACACACCTACTTGGTTGGGTTTAGGGAAAATAACTTTAAGGATCCAGATCAGGAGAAGACCAGATTGAATAACACACACACACACACACACACACACACACACACACACACACACACACACACACACACACACACACACACACACACACACAAGCAAGTTTATTTATATAGCACAATTCAACAACATGGTGATTCAAAGTGCATAACAGAGACAAGAAAAACTAAAACTTATGAAACATAACAGACAGTGTCACTTCACCAGTTTACATCCATACACCACTAAACCCTCATTAGGTTTTGTTGGATTATTTGGTAATAAATGTGATTCTATCTGTTAGCAGATGATGTTGTAACAAGATTATTCAAACATCTGATTTTCATAAATTCCAAGGTTACATGTTCATATTTTCAGTATTACTAATAAAAGGTCACATTTCACTGTATTTAGTCATCATTAGACTGATGATCTCGACTTTTGCATTGATCTTGTTGGTAATACATGCTTCATCCACAGATATGCTGCCTTCTCATCATTATATCAGAGGAAGATCAATCAACAATAGGAATGTCACATCTACAGGTGTGTTTTTACTTTATTTTATTTAACTAACCTTTATTTAACCAGGTAAAATCAGTTGAGAACAACTTCTCATTTACAATGATGACCAAGCAAGAGGCTCATCATGTTCTAAGCATGATTATTGTCAGAGAAATAACCACAATTTTACCATTTATCAGACATATTAAGTGTTTAATTAATTTATGAGCACCATAAATGTGCAAAACTTCACAAACACTCCTTGTGTGCCCTTCAGTTTTAATAAGAGCTCTCACAATCAACATGTTAATTTAAAGACATTAAAATTCTTTAGAAATATCTTTTTAAGTATCAGTGCATAAACAAAGTTATTACTCATGCTATATTTAAAATCCAAATGTGACTTTATCACAACAGTGAAAAACCACTTTATCCTCCTTATTAAAGGAGATTCTGATAGTTTTCAAGCCTTATATTCAGAATTTTATCATTGGATGTGCGGAGACATCCAGTGGTGCCACTTAAATATCTGAATTCGGCTTTATCATGGCGGGAAAGGCTGATTTTGGGCTTGTAGGTACCTTGTGACAAAGGTGAACCAAATACACCAAAAGTCACTTTATCCTCCTTTTATATGAAGATTCTGGCAGTTTTACATTTAGAGGACAGCAGCAGTATGATCCTTCTGATAAATCAAATAACGTTTTCGTTGCTCTGATCAGTCAATGTGAGTCAGACATGATCTTTTACGTCAAGTGACAACATTGAGAAGTCGTTATGATTACTTCGATTAATTGTGAAATCATGTAACCGTGACATTCCCAATCACGAGCACATGCAGAATCTGCAAGTCCTTAAGGAGGGCCATGAAAAAGGCTGCAGTATTTATCCCACTTGTGGCTGTTTTCGGGACTGGGAACCATGCTGTCTTTATGGTGTGGTTTTATCTCTCCGGCCACAGCCAAGAATGGTTGCTGTCTTGAGATGGCCACTGCATAAATCAGTTCTGGTAGCAATGTAGTCAGGCAAGAGTTAGGATGGAAGGAGAGGGAACAGAGGAGGTCATGAAGGCAAGTAGATTTAAAAACTGAACGAGGTGGAAAGATGAGAGCAGAAAAGCAAAGAAAGCAAGCTGGAGGAAAGAGGAGAAGACTTGGCTATCAAACACCAAGTACAGTGTGTGCTTTTAAGAACAACTCATCCCTCCAACCACCGAAGCTGCATTTGAATAACTTACCATAAATAGAGGTTTCTAATCGACTTATTCATCAAAGGGGGGTGTTCTTTCTGCCTCATTGTGAATGAGGGAGAATGAGGTGTTCTTCAAGATAACAACTCCTCAACTTGGTCTTTAAGGATTAGAGGGAGTACAATGGAGTACAATGGAGTCAGCCAGGGTGGGAGCTGCTCAGATAAGTACGCACAGGAATCAGCACAGGGCTGCATGAAAACAACATGTTTTCTTGCCCATGTATTTTCAGCAACTCCAAGTCGAAACTGGATATAAGTGTCTAAACAGTGAACAGCGATGTTTAACTTAGCTAAGAAGATTACTTTTCCAAACGGCACTAAGTGGCTCAGTCAACATTTAGACATTTTTTTTTTCTTTCTCAGACAAACTGTACAGACATAATAGCTGTTGATTTAGATCCAAGACTTGAACAAAGCGCATTTATCTGATTCATTCACAGAAATGCAGATCATAACTTGTGTACATGCTTGGCTTTTTGTGTGTGCGTGTGTGCGTATACACACACGCACACACAAATATTCATTGGGAAGCGGGGATGGAGGTGGGGGCGGGGGGGGGGGGGGGGGGGGGGGGTGCTCCTTGGTGCATCAGTAACCCTTCATTAAGGCTATAAAACACAAGCAAAGTGAGGAGACAGGCCGGGCTTTGTTAAGCTGCCGAGGGAGCGAAGTAGTGCTGCTGAGCGTGTGCGCTTACCGGATCAGTCTTAACTGTCTTTGGCGTTGATGAGATTTATCATAAAGGCACAATGTCATAACCATATCATCAACACAATGGCTCCATGTGATTAAAGGAGATTTGGTGCATCAAGGCCTTTGAAGTCTCAGATAAAGCGATGAAACATTATCCAAGCATAAGTGAGACAGCAGCGCACTGATTCATGAGCTCTCCAAAAAAACAAAAAACACAATGGAAGACAGAAAGGTATGAATGAGAAGCGGGGGGAGGTGGATACCCACAGGAACGCAAGAGGTGCATTCCCATTCATCTTATTACGTCTGTGTGTGCATTTATGTGGCTGCTCAGTGTTATGTCAGAATAATGTGAGGTACACACAGCTGTACTGACAGCAGTGTTATCGCTACCTGCTTCACAGCACCATATGGAAACAAGAGCTCCTTTGTGAACATGTGTGTTTATGTGAACTAGAAAGACATGGAGACTGCTTTTTGGCAGGCCTCATTACTATACAGACCCTCGCTAATCCTGTCTTTCCTCTCTGCACCTATAATATGGCTGCATATCCGTTAGCCAGGCTGCAGACTGAGAGAAATCTGCAGTGGAGGAGAGGGCGATCAGAGGGCGAGTAATTGAAAACACACAAAGAGCACTGACTCAGAAAGCCCTGCTACCAAGGGAAGGAAAGGTGCAATGTGTGTGCTCGGTTTGTGTGTACTGTGTGTGTGTGTATGTATGCACGTCTGTGCAATGCACAGATTGAGGAAACTTTTGTGAACAGTGGTTTGAATTACGAAGGAGACAATCTCACTCTGTGTGACATCTAAATACTCTGATTGTTTCTCCTGCCAAAAGCAAGTATTGAATATCACAGCCAAGAGACAACCTAAACCCCGCAGAAGAATTTTCACTGTAACGTCTTCATTTGAGTTTTCAGGAAGTAACATTTGCTGCTGAACAAACTGCGGCTGCAGTTTTTGCAAACCAGTTTTTACTCATTTCCAGGATGTGAGAGGAATAAAACCTGTGGTTAGTCTCACTTTGAGGCAATTGTTCGGAGAAAATTCTTTAATTTTACAGTAAACCGGTTATTTTTCTCAAAAGTCAAATTTAAATTTGCCATTGAACTGTGTTTTTTGCCGTTTTCTTGCAGTGCGCTTGTCAGTTCACACATATTGTGTAACCTTGTGAGTGTGTCGGTGTCTTTTTAACACAAATTCACCAGCGGCAAGAAGAGAAAATCGTGTTTGAAAACTGTTTATTCATCTGAGGGAGTAAAACAATGTAACCCTTTGCACTAGTACTTGGAAGCATCCTGAGGCCTCTTGGAAGGATCCACTGCTGAGAGACTGATACCGGGGAGAACTTGAGGTTTCTTTTCACCGAGGTCTGAAATATGCCTCCACAAAACAAGCCATGAGGATGAAAAGCTCTCAGACCAGGGGGCTAATCTACATTTTAAAAAATCTGTGGCTATATGGTTAAATTCTATACTCCCCGTACCGCATTTCAAATGCCTGCAGTGCTTGAGTTTGGTTCAGTGTTTGGATTGTTTGATTGTTTGGGCCTGCCTGGGCTTTTACTCATATGGCAGTGCTCCTTGGGACACAGGCCAAACTCATAGCATATGTTGGAAGGGTATGACAGGAGTTCACTGAGTATGTGTTTTTGAAGTGTACACACACACACAGACACCCACACACTGAGAAATGGCCTTTGTTTGAATGATATGTTTTTGGCAAGTATTCACACACATTCATGAATAATGAATACGCATGTGTGCTAACGTCTGCACATTGACACACACACACACTTATTCTCTTGCTGAGCTTTACACACACTTAGGCGCACACAAACTCGATAAATGAACACAAACACTGAGAGTAATTTGTCTTGATTTTGTAATCTTTAATCAGAAAGGTCAGCTGCATTGGCACAACCTCATTTGTGCCAATGAGACTGTGGATGTGTGTGTTGGTCTGTGTGTGGGTTCCCATCCTACACTGTTGCAGCTTTCTGCCAAGGACCCACCATGTAAGGTAATTCATGCATCCTTGACAGTTTTTTATTTCTCCTGAAAATTAATATCGCAAACATCTGTGCATGTCTGTGGTTGTGACTTGGCAGTCCCTCTAAAGTTTGCTGTGGACCCCACGACACAATTTAGAACATATTTGTGCCAGCCTTATCTTAAGACTGGCTTTTATCCGCCATGCTGACTGCTGCTCTGGTATTTCTCTGTTTCCCATTCTTTCTTGCCCTCCCTCTTTTCCCTCCATCACCCGTCTCAAGGATTTCCTCTATTATTCACTTCTTTTTCACCCCTGTTCTCTGCTTTCCCTCTCACTTTCTCGCTGCCTTTCTTCTTCTTGTAGTCTGTTTCGATTCAGGATGTGCCAGTTTGGTTGGTGAGGATGGAGCTCCCCAGACCCTGGAGGGGTATTGGAGCCCTAGGAACACTGGTCTCTGCCTCTCCATGCGTCGGCATTGTGAGTGTAGGCTAATCGTTAGAGTGAGGCCTCAAAGAGGGAGGACAAAAGGTCACAGTAGGTCACTTTGGCGTCCTAACATGAAAGGAGCTCCCAGTTTCAATGAGGATTAACCAAAAATTCCATTGACTAAAACACTCTAGGAGCTCCCAGAATCTTATACATGTGAATTCCCCACACATATGAAAGTGCCTTCTCTCCGCTCCTCACTTCCTTCTTCCACCTCTCCTTTCCTCACAAACACACAACGGACACATCATTCAGCACAGAGTTAAATGAGTTCAGTGTCGGCAGTACTAACGGTCAAATCCTGCCCCTTGACCCTTTGGGTGTCTTTCAGTGTGTCAGGGTGTGTACAATTGAGCATTTGTGTGTGCGTGCAAGTGTTTGTTTGTGTGCGCGTGTGAGGGAATTAAAGAGTCTGTGTGGTCAAAGACAGATTAAGGTCCCCACAGTAGAGCCTATTTAGTGGTTAATGTGTCAGATAATGCATTTAACGTGCATAACACCACGGTGCTGCAAGGTGAGGCTTATCCGGCAATCCCTCCAGAGTCGGTTTAGCCCGCTCACTTGTGACTGAGAGGAGCATTACATCCTTGTCTGCTCTGAGATCAAAATTCAGATCTTTGTTTCACACCATATGAAAGGAGTATGGAGACACTGGGATGAGTGACTGAAAGAATGACAGGATGAATGGGTTGGTGAACCATAGCTGTGCCCTCTGTGTAAATGCAGACCATGGGGACCCACATTCAGCGCCTTTGTGACCTTAAGGCTATACCACACAATGTACATGCATTTTCAGTCATCTTAGCTCTTTGCATCATGTGGAGGCCATCAGCGGGATGCTACTTTACTAGCTTGGCACCCATTTCATGTCATGGGCAGTGCTTCACTGCTACATTCCTGCCTGGCAGTAAAGCTTTATGTACCCAGACATTCAAGGGTAATTATGACAGAAGTTGGATCCCTATTATCGTCCATGTCAAAACGCCTTAGCAAACATGTTCCTTTGAATGGATGGGTTGATCATGCAGAATCGAGTCCCATTCAGGTCCATCCTCTGAGCTCTTTTGTTTACAACATGTTGCCTTTTTTTTTCCATACTTGTTGAATATGAATATGTGCTAGCTTTGTAGAGGGTGGACTGATGACAAATCCTACCATCAAAGACTAAAAGGCCGCAGATCTTCTGTTTGATGTTCATAATCAGGAAATCTGGGCACATTAGGAGAACCTTTTTAATATCCCACATGAGAAAGAATGTGCAGATTATTATTTATATGACAGTGGCTGATTCATATCTTAATAATAATGTCACATCATCTTTTGCATTTGACTGTCATGTAAGAAGCAACAGGATCCCCCAAAAGGACACTAAAGCATTAAAAGTACTACAGAACTCTTAAGGTTTGACTTTAATAACAGTAATAGGTTTTCATCAAATTTTCCCATGCAAATCAGAATAAAATCTGGAAATTCTTTGCTAAGCCTGTTGAAATAAAGGCTCCTGGGAGCTATGTACATGTGTGTCACTGATTACTGCTGCAGACTTTCCAAAAGAAATGTGCGGCAAAAGAATAAAGAAAACACCAACAATCAAAAGGAAAACAAGGATTTCCCATCATCGTTCCCTCGTCACATGCCAATGGCTGAAGTTCTGGGAAGTAAGTCCAGCTGTAAAGCTGGTAGTTATGATTCAGTGGCCGACGGTTTGCCAGACACAAACTCTTTAGTGGACCACTGTTGCGTCATTTACTATCACAGGCTATGTGGAGGCTGAAGATGATAAATTGTTTTAATTCTGATGCCAGTGTCCACACAAGGCGCTAATAAAACGTACCAGCAATCAGAGTCAGAGAAATCGAGGGAAACGTGTCGCTTCTGATACAGGGACAGATCAGAACGATACTGTGCCCCCTTTGTGCACTTGAGGCTGTGTCGGGTGCAGAGTTGGGAATGGGGCCCTGGGAATCCGTGGCACAGGAACAACAGGCACAAAGTAAGAAAACAAAATGTGGGAGTTGCAGTCTGAACTGTGATTACCTCTGATGACTTTCCTACACTGAAGAATGTTTTATTATGTTACAGGTGACGTAGGCAGTCACATTAAAACGTCATTCATGCCTACATGTGTTTGTTCTGGACGATAAGCTCCTGTAGGCATGACACCTTCAGGACACACTCGGTGCCCCACTCTTTCAGAAACGCAGGGCCCCTGAAATATTTGTTTGCTGTTCTCTGCTCATCCTAATACATCTTTCCCACAAGATTCAATCTGCTGCCTTTTGCAGTCCCCCTTATTAACTTTTAATTGCTTCATTTAAGGCTTTCTAAGCCTGGTTTGCGGTCCAGCCTACAACAGACCTTCACCACCGATAGAAGTGGTTCATGTAGTGATGTAGAGGTATGAAACTGCATGGAAAATAGAAACACTTTTGAATGACGTAAAACAGCATTAGAAATTCTATCAGAAATATCTTTTAATTTAGCTTTTATGGATGATTGATTCAGTCTGTTACAATAACAGGACCAACAACCTCAAAAGTACCAAGTCATGACTGAAGATGAGCCGAGTCAACACTCCTAGAAAGAAGAATAAGATAGAAGAACACAAAATGAAAGAAAGCATGGCAGAGATGAACACGTGCACATAGAGTACACACATATTCACACACCAATACCCAAAAGGACAAACAGCTTTTGTTTCTGTCATGCGAGGCTCAGAGAGGCAGAGAGAGAGGCTTTATTGGAAAAAAGGGCTGTGGTGTTTTCCTCTCCAAAATCACTAGGGCTCATTAGAGAAGACATTTTCAGAGCTGGAAAAGAGCACATGACACATCACACTTCAGACAGCTTATTTACAGGGTGACTTGTGGCATATATTTAAAACACACTGCAGCCCTGTCACTGGGGACCCCAATACAATTGGGGAAAATATGAACAAATCATCTTCTGAGGTTACGTACACGGAAGGGAGGAAAAGCTGATTTAGCTGTCAAGTAGAGAAAAACAGGAACTCACACAAGTCAAACATACCTTTAAACACAAGTGATTTACACCCACTGCACAAACACACCGTTTGTGCACTGTGTATCCTATGTGTACTACATTTTTTGTACAACTATAGACTTTTTATGCACGTGTATGAGTCTGCTTACAGTCCACAAGATTCCAGTCGACTCTGATGGCTTCCATATGTGGTATGTCAGTAATAGTATTTACCTTTTCTATGCAGGAGGAAGGGCAACCCGACACAGTGGCATCCCTTCCTACTGAGAAAAAGCCCCCATTGACAAAGAAACCGTAAACCATTTAGGCAGATGAGATCATGCATCAGTGGGCCAAGGGCAGCACGACCTGGAGGTGCACCAGAAAACAGGAATATTCAACTCCTGTTTTAGCTAATCTGTCACTGATGTCCACTATGCCTCTTTCACTGCTCCGTCTGCTCTAAGCACCCAAGCAGAGACTCCCAAGAAAACATCTGACTCTGACTAATCATACTTGCTATAATTAACCAGCTGACTAAACTTTTAATCTAGTTTTCACACCCTTGTGCAAAAACGACACTGAATATATTCCATGCAAACACTTCATCTACACATGGAAACATTACTTTGATACAAATAGGAGCATAATGGTTAACTTGCAATGATTATTTAGTCTAAATAATCTGCTAATGGAGTTGTCCATTATCTTGTGACAAAAAACTGCATCAAAACAACTAAAAAAGTGGCCCATAGCAGGTCCATAAAACCTCACTTTCAAGTCAGAGATTTGTGTGAAAGTACCGGACGAAGGTTTTTAAGTCAGTCAACAGCTGATACCTGTGATGGACAGATGATCTGTTCAGGTGTACCCTGCCTCTAACCTGCTAAATGCTTCTCTATGAAATGAATTAAGAGAACAAATAAATGAATAAATTAAATGGCGATGGAGATAATCACAGAGGTGGAGTCTAAATGACTGACCAAGCTTCTCAGTCCAGTAAACATAGTGGTGTAGTCCAGGGTACCCACTTCTAACCCCCCTGTGATGCTGCTTTTACATTACAACCATCTCTACACATGTACCTACGTCGCCCAGCAGCTCTGCTAAGGTTACCAGTATGCTACACTGGTGCAGTTAGCCATCAGCTGTGTTAACTTTAGCCTGAACATAGACATAATACAGATGTATGTCTAGATGTCTATGTGCCTGTCTCTCACTAGTCTGTGTGCCAGTATGGGTTTATTCATTTCATAACTCTTCCTCCCTGAAACCAAAGAGAAGAAATTATGTGACAAAGAGAAAATATACTGATGGATTTTGGGGTAAACTAAACAGAGAAGTCTTACTATCATTTTTTCTGAAACATTTTTCTGGGCTACTTTTTTTCTGTTATTAAAAAAAAGGGTGAAAATATTTGATCTGTATGAGTAAGCCGAAAGGTACAGTCGTGGGTTGTGTTTTGCTTTGTTGGTTTTTTTAAACCAATGAAACTCAAGAACTGTGTGAAAATGATTTAAAAAGCAAGTATTGCTGATCTATCACTGCTCTTACACCAATCAGTCGCAACATTAAAGGGCCATTTTTAACTTTTATTTCTTCAAGGTTTGTGTGAAATACTAATGAGTACTCAGTGTTTCTGCTCTAGAAAGCAGTTAAAGCTCTCACAGCTCATCACAACTGTCACAGTAAAACAACAGAAACCTTGTTATAAAACATGTTATAATGGTTTTAATAAACTCTGTATTGTGGCTTTCACACTACTTCCATTTTGCGTTAGACTCGGTCCAGCTTGCTTCATGTTGTTGCAGCCCTCACTGTGTTATATGATCCGTAAATAGTGTTGCAACCAAAACATTTTGTGAATGAAAAACATAATGTGACAAACTAAATAACTGATGCAGACGTGACATGGTGTAACAAATCAACATATTGCATTTGCTTTGACCGCTACGGTTTGAGTCGCCTTAGGTGGCAAAAATGTTAGCTTGGCTGTTAGCTTTGCTATTAGTCAGTTTTTTCCTCCATGCTTCTGTAAACTGAAAGTACTAGTTTATAGACACTACTCAGAAGTAGCACATCCCCCAACTCCAGATATCTGCTGTGAAAATCTGGATCCCGATCTTCTCACGGATGTTACTTTGACACTTGACACCTACCTAAACATTTTTTTAGACCAGGCCTTGCGCCTTACATATAGCAACAGCGTCTTATAGTCTCCCGGAGTGAAGCCGCATGGGCCTCACAAAAGCCACTTAGGAACGGCCCAAAGAACAAGATGATGATATTGCTGACAATCTGAGTCTGATAAATTTCTGCAAAGCCGACCTGATCCACAAAGACCCCACCTGACAATCAGCAGAGTACGACGTATCTGTTGCTGTTGTCTTCACAGATGTTCTTTGTCCACATCCTGGCTAATCAGAGCAGTTTTTAGCTGCAGTGGGAGGAATTGGTCCGTACTGAGCAGTTGGCTGACAGATCGGCGTACATACGAAGTGATGAAGAGACAAATATCTGCGACATTTTTCTTTCTTAACCCATCAACTCCCGTAAAAGCAGTCAAACAGCAAGAGCAGCTGATGATACACATTGAAAAGCCTTTCAGTGGATGCAACTTCTAAATTTAAACACACCTTTTAGATGGATATGTCCTGAGCTCTGTTAATGCAACAGTAGTTCAGAAAACCAGAAGAAGAACATAGATAATTATGAAGCATTTGAGTTACTGTTGAGGTGATCTAATGTACATTAGCTTGAATGTAAAATTAGCTATGTGTAAAATAATGTAACTGAATTGTTAGTAATCCTGTACCTGCAATGTATGTTCCAACAACACACAAACCAGAACTACCTGTTATCTTTCCTTGAATCAGCAGTGCGACTCCATCCCTTCCTCTTGTCTCGTTCCCACCTATCCAGTTCAATCCAGTTGTGTTTTGAAAGGGTGGTTATATTCACTGTTATTGTATGATTTCACAGAACCTCTCCTCCCAGCCTTTGAAGCAGAGAAGAGCTGACCAAAGCTCAGAGATCCCTGCTGTAAGCCCCATTCTGGGTAAGACCAGAGTCAGTCCCACCACCAGGACTCTTCTCTTTCTCATGCCTGTCCAAATTCTTCCCACTTCTTCATGCAATGGCTACAAATTTATGTCTGCTCAACAGATTTTCAGGGCACTTTTGAGGCACACACAAGGCTGCTATCCTGTTGAAACTGACCTGAGGGTATTTGCCCTGGTTGAGGCCTTTGAAAATAAACAAGAGGACAGAGGAGCTTAGTCTTGTGAAGTGGCAAGATCTCAGGGGCAGGGGAAAACAGCAATTACCCAAGGCATTATGGACATTAAGTGCTGAATGAGAGCGGTTCAGAGGCAGGACTCTCTGAGTAAATAAGCAAAGTGGGGATACTATCTGGGTGCTGCAGACATCAATGAAAGGGAGTTATAGAAAAACATAAATAAACTTTATCTGACTCGGCACTGACCTCTTTTGTCAAAGTGCTACTGCTAGGTTGGAAGTGTTGGGTTTCCGTCAGCTCGGCTCCCTCTTTGTACTCAGTTTTCACACCATAATTGAAGCCCTGTACTTTCAAATAAAGCTTTTATTAAGTAACAAAAACCTCCTTCCCTGTCAATAACACAGGTGACAAAACAATAGTTTATATGTTTGTAAGATTGTGCAGCTGCACAATCTTACAAACATATAAACAGAACACTGCATGAATGTTCTGCATGTGTCACAGTCAGTGAGTCATCCAGAAAGTTTATTCATTAACAGCAGGTACCTCTCTTTCTGTCTTTTTGATTTAACTTGCTAGTTTCAGGTCCTCCTGATTGTCAATGGTTTTGTTCTCCACAGGGACCATGAATCTAGAGTTGGCTTGTGTGGGTGTATATATTTATGTGTGTAGGTGGGTATGTGTGTGTACATATGTATGTATATATATATATATATATACATATATATATATACATATAAATATATATATATATATATATATATATATATATATATATATATATATATATATATATATATATATATATATATATGTGGGTGTATATATTTATGTGTGTAGGTGGGTATGTGTGTGTACATATGTATGTATATATATATATATACATATAAATATATATACATATAAATATATATATATACATATAAATACATATATATATATATATATATATATATATATATATATATATATATATATATATATATATATATATATATATATATATATATATATATATATATATATGTGTGTGTATGTGTGTATATGTATGTATGTAAATCTATCTATATATATGTATGTATGTATGTATGTGTGTGTGTATACATATATATGTATATATATATAATGTATGTGCGAGTGTATATACATGTATATGTAGGTGGGTATGTATGTGCATATACGTGTATGCATTGATCTCTTTCTTTTGTTTTTTTATGTTCTTTTTTCTGTTCTCTTTCTGCCCCTTTCCTGTCCTTTCCGGTCGGGTCCAGCAGCATAAACTCTGTAATACAAGCTATTATCCAAAACAAATAGAAAAATAAAATAAGAATCAAGAAATACAAGGGGATCATTACATCTATAAAAGTTCGCCTTGGCAAAATAAATTTGCTCAGCAGAACACAGCATCTAGAACATCAGTCTGCTTGCTTAAATGCTGGACAAGACAAAAAAAAAAAAAAAAAAGATTGTGCAGCTGCAAGGAATCGGTGTATCAGCTCAAACAGCATGCAGTAGGGGTTGCAAAACACTGTGTTTACTCTCCAACCGCCCACTTGTCTTGGCTGTTTAATTCCTCTGCTCTTTCGAGGATTTGGCAACAGAGACAACGGGCCTTCCAGTTTAACTTCCAGTGATCTTCATATAAGAAGCTTTTTAAGGCTTTCCATTATCAGAGCTCATTGATAAACTGCCCACTGGCATGCAGACATTTTAGAATAAACACAAGACTTCCAACAATTCTTGTGTTTACCAGTAAAATTATTACTCACCCTAAGGTATGCTCCTGAACTTGTAAATAAACATAAATGGCAAAAGCTGGATCTACTCACCACCACAAAATGCCAAATACCAAAGACAAAATGAGCCCTTGCAAGGTTGGAACAATTTTCAACAAGTTTCTTCATGATCACCTCCCATTACCGCGTTTGATCAGAATTACAAAAGACAGACAGTCAGAAGTGGCCCTCACTCTGCCTCCTGCATGTTATCTGAGGGTCAGCGAACAATAGTTTCTAGGAATTGGGGGATATCACTGCGGGCCAATTGGCTCTGCACATACACGCACAGCTAACCCTACAAGGAAGGGTCTTGGCTTTGTTGCTGCTATAACGCTGCGGCTCACTGGATCACTATGAATTACTAATGACCCAAACAAATACATAATCTATGCCTGTGGGCTTTATCGGCATTGTTTCTCTGCCACAGATTCTGTTCTCCCAGGTCGTGCCTTTGCATGATTAAGCTGATAGGAGAAGTTGATGAGCAATTACCAACAATTACGTTTGTCGGGTTTGCCCCAATTGATTGAGGGTGTTTTATTTTTCTTTTCTTTTTTTCCTATTTGTTGTTTTCTTAATGGGTCTGTGAAAGTTCTGAAGCCTGACGGGTTTGTTTTTTTTTTTACAAGCTGACTGGCTGCTGCCCTCAAATACAGTGACAATAGAAAATGGAGAAAGGCATGCCAAAGGTCAACCTCAGCTTGAATGAAGGCAAATGAACTCCTTTTCTTGAGAAAAAGACATTTTACTTGTCATCTAAAAGGCTTCCTCTCTTGTAACTAGATGGTGGAGAGTTTGCAGGATATAATTTGCAGAGAGGCTGCTTGTGAGGACCAGTTAAGATATAATGTGACCATTGTTTGGGTCACTTAAGTGCTTGTTGACTGTGATTGGTTTACCCTTCCTGATTAAACAAGTTTCACTAAAAAGATCTGAATGATTTTTCAGCAACATGAAAATGACTGAACATCTACACCAATAGTATCCCAAGGTCAATACACAAATCTGTTTTCACCGTACTCTGCTTCAACTCCAACGTTTGCAAAGAAGTGTAATGAATTCTTGTTAATGTTGTTATTTATTTACAACAAGATTATTTAAACTCAACTAAGTTCTTTTACACTTTTATAATTTTTTAAAATAGTAGAAACAAATAATGACATGAATAAAAAAACATAAATTGGCCAGAATTTGATTTCAGATGTGATCTGCAAAAGTCTCTTAAATCTACAGTGGAAGATCGTCCAAGGCAGTGATGGATGGATGGATGGATGGATGGATGGATAGATAGATAGATAGATAGATAGATAGATAGATAGATAGATAGATAGATAGATAGATAGATAGATAGATAGATAGATAGATAGATAGATAGATAGATAGATAGATAAACTTTATTAATTCCGAAGGGAATGCTGCTAATGCCCCCATAAAATCTTTCATACTAAATTAATAAATCATGCAAAAGTAAATAAAAAGAACACCTACTAAATTAAATATATAAATTGATTAAAACATTGTAAGTGAAATAAAACAGTGAAAGTAACAAACAACGTAATAATCATAATCCTCAGTCTGGTCTCACATATTTCAGGCAGGGAAGCTCCCATTGCTTCTACAGTCTGCATGTTATTCTTATTTTCTGCCATTTATACATTTTAACATACAGTAATAATAGAAAAAATAACATAAAAAGAAAGTAAAACTAAAAAAATCAGTTGTGACCTGTCAGAATAAAATAAGATTTTTCCTAAAATTATAGATTGAACAACTAACATAAGTCCCTTAATACTTGCAGTCCTGCTGGTGAGTGTAGTTAGAGCTACAGAATGAAGTTTTAGACTGAGTTACACACATGCAAATATAGCTGAGATCATAACACAGACATTATCGTCCTAAAAGAAAACAGTGAAATTCAAAGCATGGCAGTCCAACTTGTAGGAATGGTCTGATGGGTAGCTGTGGAAAAACTGAAGTTAGCAAAGTGAACCTGATGGTATGCAGCTAAATATCTCAAGGTAAATATCAAAACACTGGCAGATTTTGATCATCGATAAATATCAATCACCAGAGTCAGGAAAATCAAAGAATTGCCCCCAAATTTATCAGAAACACCATCAGTGTGCAGAAGTTTGTTTGTTTGTAAAATAACGGCATTTTCCTATATATAACATTTTATTAGAGCAGATAAGTAGGCTCATAGTTCTCTGAAACTAACCAAGGATGAACACAACGTCAAAATGAGGACATTTTACCGTCTTTCAGCAGAAAATAATGTGAATGAGAAAAGTTTTACTGAGAATTTGGCTGCATGTAAATAAACTTTAAGAGACAAATAAAAAACAAACTGATGAAAAGGGCTAGCACACAGGCACAATGCAAATCTGATTAAGAATTATGCTGATTAGTATATGATGACATGTATAGTTTTTTTTTAGGTCAATTATGGCGACATACTGGGTGGGTTTTTCTAACTGTGAGGAACAGAATGATTGAGAAGGAAGGATGAAGACATAAAAGTGGATGAAAAGCTGCTCGTTGTGTGTTTTTGTTTCCTTGTAAAAAAGAAAAACCTGACATTTTCTGCTGTTGGTTGTAATAAGCAAAATCACATTCCTTCATGTCTTACACAACAATATTTCAGCATGACAAAAGTGGATTCAGTTTATTTGTTGTTTTCCATCAAAACCAACAACTTAGTTTTAGTCTTTATTTTATTGAGTAGGTGCATCCAGGTTTACCAAAGCCTGGGGGGGCTTTGCAGCTGTTCCAACCCTCCATCCGAGCAACATCACATATAAACATGCCGATCAGCCTGTAAATTGGATTTCTGATGTATTTTATCTTTGCTCCAATCTAGCAATCCCCTCACGTGTCTCGTTGGTCAGAGTTGCAGCAGCTGGGTTTCCCAGGTTGCACCCACCTGGGAATGAAAATGTGTTTCAGCTCTCCAGTATAGATCAAACCTTGACTTATTTTAAACGGATCCTGACTCTATAAATACGGCTACAAACTTGTCCTGCTTTGTGGAGAGCTTGTTCACATGGATATAAAATACTGATTAAACAGTGTTGCATTGCATTTCTCTCTACATATGGCCTATATGACATTTTCTCCTTCATACACCTCCTTGTAATACCTCAAAGTGTGCACACCTACGGAAAGTTTCATCCATGAACTTGTGTGAATTTCACTTGTACTGTGGACTGAAACAACGCCTGTGTTATGATCACTCAAAGGTAAAACATAAATCTGGCTACTTTGTCTCACTTCCAAGGCGGCACAAAGCATAAAGCTGCTTGAAGCCCAGAGGAAATTGAATGATCATGGCAAATAGTTTAGTAAAAGTATGAAAAGAGGTTTTCATAACTTCCTTTATTTCCTGTCGAAAGACGAATGACAGCTGTTTGCAGTGGAGGAATAAAGAATTGATGCTACATGCAGTGGAAGGCTGCAGGGCACCAGGGGACAGGAGAAAGGTTCCTTGTGAAATATTGAAGAAGACTGAAGATGGGGCCAGATTACATCTGTCCTTCCCCCTCAACTATCCCACCTGCCAACAACGTGCATGCTCTGGAGGGGAACTCAAACTCCTGTGTGCTCAGGTGAGTGCAAGTGGGATTATTCCTCTGACACAGCAACAGAGTCTGGGCAGACAGCGAACATAAAACCTGTTTTTCCTCCAGAAACAGAGCCAAGCTAACACATTACATAGCAGCAAACTGGGAGATTTTGACATTATGGTTTCATATCCCGCCAACAGTTGCATACATGTCGGTTGTATATGTGTCTGCTTTTTTAAAATTTAGCACGTGACATCTAGACTAATGTATGCATGGCCAAAAGTCAAACGTGCCTTATCAAATTACCGCTGAATGAGATGGGATGTTTGTCTTTTGAAATCACCAGCCATGGAAGAAATTCATTGAGACACCGCTTTTATATTTACCCAACTAATTCTCAGCATTTATTCTGACAGCTGAGTTACCGTTCTACCTCTTTTTGTGGGAATACTCGACTGAATACCGTTTTATATTTCATGGTTTAAAATTTTATCGTTTCATTGATTTATGTTTAACATGTTAATTATGTTATGTTTAGCACTTTGTTCAGCAGTGGCTGTCAGAAAGTGCTTGATGCCTAGTTTCAGATGGCCCTTTCAGAAGGCAGCCCCTGACACTGTCATGATAATCTTTGTCAAGCATTGGAGCTATAAGATCCCCAGAATATTACAAGTTGTGCTTCCCAGTTGTTATGTTGATATGTCTTTAATTAATTCAAAATCTATAACCTTTCCGTATTAAAATATTGGTAATTCTTTCTTTAAGTCCCTTAGTTACCAGGTGTTTCCTCAGTTAGTACCCATAAATTTCAGTAACTTACCTGGTATTTGCAACAAGTATAAATGGGTAAATATAAGGAAACTACTGCTATAATAGTTTGATCATTCCTATGAATTTACTGTAGAGGTTCTTAGCAGGCGACACATTGCTGGGTTAACTACAGGAATATATATATGTAAATAAGTAAAAATGTACAAAGAAAGAACTACTGAATGAAAGCCTTCTATGATATGTATGTGAAATCACATAAAGAAATAATAAATATGTAAGATTTTACAAGTAAAAACATGCTGATTGTGTTTTTTTATATATAAAGAATTTATCTAGATAACCAAATGTCCTGAATCTGCATTACCTTTACATTAAAGACTGAAATGTTCTATCTTCCAGTGTTTAGTGCCAACAAGACAAAACATACATGAAAGATATTAATAAAATACAATTTATAGTTAAAAGTCGGAGTGATGCACAAACCTTGTTTATGTAGTACAGTGAACATTAAGAGCAGGAGCTCTTCTTCTGTGTCCAGTCCTGAACTGGTTCAGGCCCCATGTTCTTGGGGAGTCTCCATATATTTCTTTATGACAGGATGTTTCATCAATAATTATTTATTTAACATTTTTGAACCAACTCATTTATTTGGAGCTGTTTAGATTTTTCCACGATGAATGAACATTTGTAGCGAGCAGTTCTGCAGTGCTGTAAAACAGACATGAAAATATTTGTAGAAAATATCAAACGAACTTCTTTACTTGCCTTAAGCTACATAAAGCATTGGGTATATAGATTATTTGTTTTGATATGTGTTGATCAATTTTGTGCAGTCTCTCCAGGTTGCTTTTCAATGATGACACCTTGGTTTCCATAGGGTAGTGCCTTTTTGATTTCTTATTAAAATGACAGTAGATATATGGACAGTCAGGTGGAGCTCTAACTCTGGTTCTTGCTTAGTGTTTATTTGAACAGCACATGGCCATCCGAGTCATTCAAAATGGTGTGAAAAAAACTTTCTGATCTGAATTATATTTGACATTCTTGCCATTTTCTTCATGGTGTCCCGTATCGTTTTCTGGTCGTTTGTTTTGAAGCAGGTTGTCAAACTCTAGTCCTTGAGGGCCGGTATCCTGCAGCTCTTTGTTGCAGAAAGCTTTCGCTCTACAAAGGAATTTTTAAAAAGAAGGAAGTTATGTTTTTGCTGGTCTTTATCTTTTTGTTTATTAGCAACTTGATACAAAATACTTGAAGTTGTTGGGATTTTTTTTTTCTTTTTTTAAGAATGGGTTATGGTCTAACTTAGATTACATTAGATTTTGGAGTGATCCAGATCATGATCTGGATCCAGGAATTTTTTTCAATGATTCAGACCAATTTTCAGTATATATCAATTTAACTTCACAATAAATGGCAAAAAAATTACAGGTGAGTACAAAGGTTTTTCTTTTTGTTTTTATCAGCACAGTTTACACACACATGCATTTTCTCTAGTTTGGGATTTCTTGTCATTTGGTGCCAAAAATCCACTTCAGCCTGAATGTCATTCAGAACATTTTCTTCTACTCTGTTGTTTTACAGCATTTTTCCTTTCTGTGCCATGCTATATGGTCTACAGATTTAAAAAATGAAGTAATAATAATGATATTAATCGTAATAATAATAATAATAAAAATAATAGCAAGAATAATAACATTATTCTTATTCTTAATAATAACAATAACAATAACAACAACAATAATAATAATAATAATAATAATAATAATAATAAAATAAAAATAATAGTAAGAATAATAACATTATTCTTATTATTAATAATAACAACAACAACAACAACAATGATAATAATAATAATAATAATAATAATAATAATAATAATAATAATAATAATAATAATAATAATAATAATAATTATGAATACAAAAAAATCAGTCGTTGATGAAATTGCTTCTATCAGTTTGCTTAGGTTGCAAACCCAGGATCAGGGTCTCACTGCATCAATACAGAATCTTTCCCTCCTGCATCTTGATGCATCGTAACGTCATCCTGGTGAGACAGAGCATGGTCTGTCTTTAGATGTGCAGTGGACTGGCTGCTTGGCTTAATGTGGACTAGGTTACCATTAGGATCTGGATCATAGTAATATGCATATATAGATGGATTGAATGTGTACTACTGTAAAACATAAAGAAAACCAATTATCACATAATCATTTACATCAAGTAATACTGTCTCCTGACAGAGTTAGAGACCTTACAGTTTCTGCACTTATGATAAGCTTAATGGTTTAAAATCGTTGAATGGTTTTGGCAACATTCCACAACAGAAAGCTTTACGATATCTGGGTCGCAAAAAAATTACAGCAGACATATTTCACTTGATGCAAAAACAATCTCCACCGGCGTCTGTCTAATTGCTAAGAAGATTTTTATAAACCTTCATAAATATGTCTGCATTCTGAAAGCTCCAACCATTTTCTAACAGTTGAGTTTTTGTTGATGTGTGTCAGAGGGTGATTTAGGATGATGCACACTGTCATTTCTTTAAGCTGAATTAGTATTTTGAGAATTGTGACCACCAGAGAGTAAGAAACCAATCTCAGACTAAGCTTATCATAACATGTAGTCTAACCAGCAACAGCCTGCTTTATACAAGCTGCAAAGGCAGAATAAAGGAGGACAGAAAAGCAAATGTTTCCCATTAAACTCCAAAAAAGAAACACTAGCAAATCTTATTGTAAAGCCGATATTTTAAATAAAATTTTAGCTAATTTATTTTTTTTCTAATCATCCCAAAAATTATGTAGCCAATTTCCAGAAACCACAGTTTCATAACATCTGTGCATTCCTCAGCCAAAGGATCCCAGTCTCTTGACGACCACATGACATAATGATACATAAAGAACATGCTGTTTACATAAGCCTTGTTGATTTGATGACAAACCAGATGCACATTATTCATATGGATTTGAATGATTACATGTCTCTAAACTTTTGACTGCTATTTAAGTATATATATATATACTATATATATATACTTACTATACTATATATATACTTACTATATATATATATATATATATATATATATATATATATATATATATATATATATATATATATATACATATATATATATATGTATATATATATATATATATATACATATATATATATACATATATATATATATATATATATATATATATATATATATATATATATATATATATATATATATATATATATATATATATATATATATATATATATATATGTATGTATATATATAATATAGATAGATATATATGAACAACAAATATAAGATCAATATTTTTTTATTCATCTGTGTTCTTTTCTTTCATTCTTTGCCTTTGGAATGAGTTAAGTCACTGTGAGAAAGAACTTTTCCACATGTGTCCAGAATGCATTGCCCATCTTCAGGAAATACACTGGAAATATAATACCTTTTAAGTCAGATGGAGTCCGTCTGCGTATTTGTCATCGTTATATATTTTACTGGCGTGTCTCCTCCAGGCTTCCTTTCCTTTGAGGCAGAGGGGGGTGAGACACAGACATGCCGCCCCACAGACAACCTGATCACAGAGATGAAGGACTGAGAGACAATCAAAGATAAGAGAATAAAAGAGATGACGAGATGAAAGAAGGAATCGCTGCGTCACTGGCTGAATTGCTCATTAGATGAGACCACATTCTGAGAAACGCCCAACGTTATGAGAACAGCGGGTGGTGCGTATCTTTTCTCGTCCAACATCCATCTGCATCTGGCACACACCACACACTTTACGCATCTCTGAACTCTTGATGACCAGCATTTCAAAGAGCTTTACAAAAGCCACGTCCAGCAGAGGGGCATCAAGCTATGACTGTCAGTCACCCCATTCACCTCCCACCAGATGCAGTACAGTCCGGACTGAAGAGCATTGTTGCACCCGATGTGCGCAACAAGCCTAATTGTTTCATTTCGGCATCTGTGGTTATGGCTTTTCTGGAATTTGAACTTACAGAGTGACAAGGTCGCAAGATAAGATGTAGTGCGCTTGTGAATAACAAATACCATTGGTCTCAAGATGAGGGATGAGGTGACTGTGTGGCCAAGGAGAGGAAGCGATGGTTCAATGTCAAATCACAGCAAACAGACCTCTGCTCTGGAGTAAATCTTCATCCCCTCTGAACGGAAATACAAGTCTGCTTCTGCTGAGACAGAGTGGCTTCGCAGAAATCCTCACAGAGCGAAAGGATGGGAAAGAGCGAGGTTAAAAACCTAACGCAGAGTCAGAGGGAGAAACATGCAGGAATAAAATGGATAAAGAGGTGTTACGAGGATAGGGATTAATTTCATAAACTCTTTACCCCCTGTGCCACGATCACCCGGTGCAGCCCTCCAAGGTTAGGTTTGTCCATCTGGCATGTAAACTATATAGGCCAGAAGGAAGGAAACGACAGGGGAAGGAGGATGAGAGTGAGTTACCTTCCGCATTCAACTATTATTCTGTGTTAACCAGTTTTTAGCACTGCTAAACCTCTCTGGTGGTTTTCATTAAGGAAGGAATCACCTTGGGTTTGCCAGGACCCCTAATCAAATCCAGACGCGTTGGAGTTTTTAATTGAAGCAAGATGGACCTCCACGATGTACACAACTGGCTAAATGTGACAACTTATCCCATCACTACAGCAGTGTTTCCCAATGGAGGATTGAGAAAAACATCCCTTCAGAGAGGGAAATCTAGGGGTTTGTTAATATGTCTCTGATTTCAGAGGAGTGTTATTGTTCAAACAACTCCAGACTGTTATTTACTATCACATAAACCTCTCCTTCTGCATTGCATTACTTGCATTGCGCCTGAGCCTTCTCTTTTCCTGGCTGGGTAATGATATGGCCATTAGAATAGCCTCTGATTCTGGCTTGGCAGCGGGAGAGTGAAGAACACATTGTGTGACTGTGTGTCCAGCATTAGCCAGCTCTCTGGGCAGGGGAGCTTGCTTTTAGCTGAAAGAAAACAAGAGTCTGAATGAAAACGACAAGCTCAGAGCTAAGGATGTTTTTTTAGCTTCAGCCAAAGCACCAGTTCCAGTTCTTGCTGCAACACCGCCATAAAGATAGTGTTTCATTCAGCTTTCAGTCTTTATATAACCAAGGCCACTACTCTTTTTCTTTTTCTTTCCCCTGCTTCTCTCATATGTTGACGGCTCTTCTGTAACAAAAACTTGGGGCCGGACAATCTACCATCTTCCCTCCCCATCTTTACCCCCTTTCCCATCTTGACTGTTTGGGATTCTTTGAAAAACAATATTAATAATTTGGAAATGTGGCTTCTCCAGCTCCTGCTGTGTGCTTTTCTTTCTTTGCTCATTTCCTTCTCAAAGCCCCCTTGATGTGGGGCTTGTTTTGCTGTTTTTAGAGGAGTGTGAGACCTCAGTGAGTTATTACCCTGCCCTCCCCCCCTCCTCACCATACACCCTTTCTAACCTCTGAGACCAGTACGCATACGACTAAATATACCTGGCTCACAAGAAGTTTTGTCACAGCATCCAGCCAACGATGATGGTAAAAGTCCAATAAGAAACCACAAAGTCAAACATTTCCCTTGTTGCTCTGTTGGGTTTGAAGGACGGTTCGGATGCTACCTGGATAGAGATGTTCTGGGGAGAGAGTGCAAATTCAGCTCAGCGGGGGTGAGCTGAATGTGCGCAAATGAATTCAGCATGTAATCAGCCACAAATTGTTTCCCACCCAGAGCGATTCACACACGGTAACTCTATGAATTGTCTAGCTGTCACAAACCAAAGTCACCAAAGCCATGACCACAGGCATGAACAGTATTGTCAAGGGATGCAGATGAGAGTGAGGACACTGCGTATGATTAGTAAAAGCTTCTATATCAATGCATAAAGTAATTACTGATGATAAATTAAACAGGCAGTTCTGTTTGTCATCAAATAGCACTTGGGCTCGCCTCCCATTCATAAACATTCATGCTTTCATCTTGATAGTTCTTTAACTTACAACTGAACCCTGAAAATATTCTTTTTTTTTTGCCAAACTTTTATTTGTAGTATAATTTTGATGTGACCAACAGGTTTCGTCTGGCTGGAAATAACATAAAAAATGCACACATGGTGGTTCAGAGCTGTAGCAAAGGCGTTAAAAACAAATATGAACATTTTTCCACTAAAAGTGTCACAGCAAAAATGATATTTACGATTCAGTAGTCGGTGAAAAAGCCTTTATTTCTTTTTGCAGCAGACAGAGTCACTGCTGACAAGCTTTTTGAATGACTCCACTTGGATTTGGGGTAATTTCTTTCCTGCAGTAATCTCCACTCTGGTTTTTGTTAATCCCCCATTGATGCTGGATAGGATTTAGGTCTGGATTGTGGCTGGGCAACTTCAAAATGTTGATATTGTTCCTTTTCTAACCATTTCTTGAACACTTTGGCTGCATGTTTTGGATCTTTATCTTGTTGGAAGGTCCAGTATTGCCCAAGGCCATATTTTTCTACAGACTGCCTGATATTTTCCTCCAGAATCTTAATGTAATCAACCCATGTCCAAGAATTACAACCAAGGCCATGGTAATGTTTTTGAGTAATTTTGGTACATTGTCTCATGGTATTTCAAGGCTGACTTCCAGTAGACACAGAACAAAACTGGTCTTTATGAAACGAACCAATTTTACTGCACTCCAACTATCCCTTCCTTTTTGAAAAGTTTACCTGATAAAAGAAGTTTTGGAGAGAAAAAGACAAATGAGACTTTTGGACTCACAAACTGGTTCTTTTGTGTCATGAAACAAACTTCAAACACTAAATTCCCAGATCACCACCCCATCATTTAACATGGTTTTGAGTATGAAACCAAAAAGAAGACTATATTATTATTTTAAACAAACAATATCAACATTTTGAAGATGCACAGCCAGACTCTAGACTTGAATATAATCTAAAATATCTACAGAGGGGAAAGGAACCACAGTACAAAGAAATAATTTTATAGAAGAGAAACTTTAGAAAAGGTCTCTGAAAAACAGGCAACCAGTCAACACTAAGCACACATTTTTCCTAGCTGAGATATGGTGCCTTAATTACACCATTTGTGTGGCAAGTTAGCATCTAGGAGTCCAGATCTGCTTGTTATTTATACTGTTTACAGTGTAAAATCCAAATTTCTACCAAACAATGTCATCTAAGGATGCTTTTGTAAGCTGTGGTTTCCTTAGTTGTCACAGTAAATGCAGTATCAACATCCATCCATCCATTTTCTCAACCGCTTGTTCCAATTAAGGGTCACAGGGAAGCAGGAGCCTATCCCAGCAATCATTGGGCAGGGTACACACTGGACAGGATGCCAGTCCATTACAGGGTCACAGTATTAGCACATTTTCTTGAAATACCACTAACAAACTAGTCTGACTGTTACACAATCATAGAGGAAACTACTTGTAACAGTCTGAAGCGTCTGCCGATGCAGTCGTTGGTCTGAAGACTTTCCTAGGAAGTAATTACCTTTGCCAAGGTGGTTGTGTTTTTTTCCCAGCATTTATCTGTTTGTTTGCTTTTCTGTCTGTGTGTCTGTCTGTTAGTAACTTCACGCAAAAAACTACTGAACGGATTGTAGATTTTTTTCTAAGAATGGGTCTTGCCGTCTTGGTTGAACTTAAATCCCATTAAATGGTGGGACTGATCCAGATCACCATCTGCATCCAGGACATTTTTGAACAGATTATTGAAAGATAAGGCCATTTTTAATACATGTGAACACAACTCCACAATAAATTACCAAATAAATCCAGGAGAAGTTCCCAACAGGTTTTATAAAATATCAAAGACAGACTTGATCCCAGCAAAATTCTGGATGCTTCCTTCCAGAACAGGAGAAAATAGAGGATTTTTTTATCACTGCAAGAGAATAAATGAAGATATAAACATGCAAGAAACACCACGATATAGCCAAGACACTGTGGACTCACTCTCAATGACTATAGGTATCTAATGAAGTATCCATATAAAACGAATGTATGACCATAACATGTGGAGGGAATCACAATATGGGTGGAAATAAGCTCCTTGGTGGAGGTCTGAGTTCTCCAGGTGTTTTTCTAGTTGATTATTTCAACATATTCCGAAAAACTAGAAAACCCTGGACCACAGTCATGATGAAAACGTCCCAGCTTCAAAGAACTTATATCTTTGGGAAGAGGATTAATCCAAAATTCCAGAAGAGGGAAAAAAAATTGAGGGCAGTTATTAAATCATTTCATATTAAAACAAGCAAAAAACTGCAACTCAGAACATAGTAATTTGTTCCTAAGAAATTTATTGAGACAACTTACAACGTATCTTTCCTCTTAGACTGAAAAATACCAGTTTCTCTGTAAATATAAAGGATGTGTTAGCAGGCCTGAATTTGCAAAAGTCCATCCATCCATCCATCCATCCATCTTCTGCTGCTTATCCGGGGTCAGGTCGGTTTGCAAAAGTAAACATCTAATGCCCTGAATTTCCTCCTCTCTGTTTGTCTTCATTTCTAAAGCAGTATACTTGGTCATAAATAATCATACATGTCATATGAACCATAAAAAAGCTGCTTTATTTACAAACAGGCAATTATTTTTTATCCTGTAGTCATGTGTCTGGACATACATGTCTATTGTGTTGCCAAAAATCAAGCTTTACATTACAGAATAAGTATTTATCCAGCTTACATACATACATGGTCTGCATGGCCAAGGAGCTGAAAGAGTCGTCTGCTCCTCCTGGGACCGGGACGCCACGTTCAGTCGCTGCTTCTTGGAATGGCAGATAACTTGGACATTAATGGGGTGATATCTTTGCTTTTGGAGGAACAGATCTGGCACATGTGCAGAGCCTCTGCAACAATGCTTACAGGAAGACCAGCAGTATAAAAATAAATCCCGTCTTTACTGCGATTCGGCTTTTAAATGAATGAAAATAGTAAAACAAATAGTTAACATTCCCACTGAGGAATACTCTAATGTTACAGCATGAGTTGTAATTTATTGATATTTAGTTTAAGGTAATAAAGAAGAAATGTCATTTTATTATCGTGTTTTAATAAAAACACAAACACTGACTTTGTTCAAACATGTCAGTGCTCAAATATTCTGAAGAGTATTTCTGTATTAGCTCAAATGAACAGATGTTATATGAGGCTCAATGCCTGTTTGTATTGTCTGTCATCGTCAGGACAGAATGACCTGACACTGAATGATCTCAATAAAATCAAATAACAAGAATCTGTTGGGTTTTTTTTCTGTGTGAATAACTTCAGGCTTAACTGTGTTTATCCATACATCCGTGTACCTGCATTCTCTCTTTGTTTTGGATACTCTCTCTTCCTGTTTCTCCTCTCAGACTGCTGCAGTGCAGCTGTGGCTGAGCAGGAGCGCTGTTAGTGGGAGAGATGGGGAGATGGAGGGAGGCCCAGAAGAGAGGGGCTGATTATTAGTAAGAAGGAGAAAGAACTAAGGGTTTCAATATGTCCCACAGCATTTCAAGTGGGACATTGGAGTTAGAGAAGCCAATTTAGTCAACCACAAAGAGAGAGTGTTTGCATTCACATTTACAGATTGTTATTCTAACCACCCACTCCTTCTAGCATCTTCAGGCTCCCCTTTGCAGGAACCATCTCTTTCCCCACCTCAATTATTTTCCTCAAAGGGGGTCAGCTGCTGTCCATGACATGAAACATGAAAGTTATTTTCATGAAAAAAAGAAGTTTAAAAATCAGTGAAAGCCACACATGTGGGGAAATGTTTCATGATGATTAACATAGCATGCGAGAAGACAATCCTTCAAGGCTAAAAGGTACTGAATGAGATGAAGGCAGCTGAAATACTGCAAACTCCCATTCAATGAGTCATTAAAAACATGTTAACATTCAACATGCGTGTACCACACACAGTCTCAGAGCTTTTCTCCAACCAGATGACAAGGTGCTTTACTCCCATTTTTCCAGAATGTGTGTGTGTGTGTGTGTGTGGTGTGCACAACATCATTCTGCTGGTTCCTTAAGAGATGGGAGGGGAAAGTGATGACACAGATACCGATGACAGAAGAGGAGGGGTCCCATCATTACTTCCCTGTACTTCAACGCAGTACTCTGGGACCTCCAAATGAGAGCAGTGCTTTAAAGCGCGTCCAAATTCATCCACGGTCGTGGCATTTTGATCGAAACAGGGCGTGGCAAAGAGGAGTTTCTGATTGCCTTGTCTCCCTCTGAAGTGCCTGATCCCAAAACAAATAAATCTAAATGGAACTGTAGTTGTGGTTAGACGCAGCATGAAGAAACTCTTGGTCTACCGCTGAAATGAAACCTTACTGTATATCTGATGGGGTAAACAATCAAACTGCTTGATGATGACTAAATGCCGAAACATTCTGCTGACCACAGAAATGCATTGGTGTTATATGTTGTGTTTTTAGTAGTGGAAGGAGCAGACAGAAGAGCTGGTGGATGAGCAACTTCTCGTGACATGAAATACCCGCTGAAATGAAGTGAAAATGTCTCGTTGGCCTGGATTTCTTCTGTGGCTGGAAGGATGCTTGCTCACTCTGAGCCGTTAAAACAAACAGGGAGGTCCCTGAGCACGGTGCTTTGGACAAAGGTTAAAGCAATATCCCAGAGCACTATTCATTTCGAAGAATTCATCCCACTCGCTGGCTTTGATCCTCTCTCTAACTCTGCCCCTCTTTCTCTCTTGCTTACCCAGATTAGGTAAGGAGGAGGTTGTGTGTGTGTGTGTGTGTGTGTGTGTCTCAGAGAGAGAGAGAGAGAGAGAGAGAGAGTGTGTGATGAGAAGCAGAGTTCATCATGAATCCTTGCAAACATCATCTCGCTAACAACAGCCATCGACGCCCAAACACAACCCAGAATTTAGCCTGGAAGGCCTGGAGCTGAAGCCACGATGGCAAGTGCAACGTAATCACGCAAGGCTTTATCTTCACCCAAATTCAAGTGTGTGTTTGTATCCATGCGATTGTGCAAGTGTGTGAAATTCAGCTGCTGAAGGCCCCAGAGGGAAGCCTATCCCTCAGGCTGTTTACCTCCACTGCAGCTGTTTACTTGACCCCTGATGATTTAGATGCATAACCAAATAAAAAACAGGCAGGGAAGTTCAAACAGCCAGTGACGCATAAGGGGTGTAAGAGGAGGGACAGTACTGTGTTGCATGATGGCTCACAGCTGGACCTCCTCACATCACCTTCAACGCTGAGGATGAACCAAGCAGACTAGATACTAACAGGCACTTATGAACTGCTTCTTTAAAAATCTTCATAACACATAACTCTTAATGCGCTGTGGAAGTCGGTGTGTGTCAACCAAAAAGTTCATTTCAATGAAACTCGGCACTTATGGGAGCAGAAGATCACGATTCATAAATTTGAGAGGAGCCTTTGTAAATAGTACATACTTCCCTCATGTGCGTACGTATAACATTTTCTACCTCTGTCACACTTTTAATCATATTTAGACTTTTTTAGTATTTAGACATTCGTACAAGGTTGTTTATGTTTTGACAGGAGGAGCATTGTTTTATAGCAACGGATCCATTTACATAATTTCTTGATGTTGTAAGCACTTACATAATGCCCCCATTCATTTGGATTGAATTGCAGAGCTCCCTTCAAGGCCCCTGGACCTGCAGACAACAGGACACACACCCATGAATCTGTGGACTCACACTGTGTGTAACATATTTATCCCGACGCGAGTGGAAATGCAGTTTCGACAAAATGGCTGCAGGAAAAGATGACACAATCATGTGACACATGGATCATGTGACCCGCTGGATGCATATGTTGCTGAACTTAGCCAGCAGAACATATGTCAGAGAATGATTTTGCTGTGGCTACTTCTGCAGCAGCGGAAACATCTGAGAGCGTACAGTTTACATCATGCTCTCACTTAGCATGATGTGATGCCGTTTTCCAATTAGCAGTCTTCACTGCACAGGTCACTTACACATCTGGGCACACACACACACACCCCCATATACAGACCTGGCACACATCTGCATTTATGTAAAAGTTTAACAACTTTATTTGTATAGCGCCACTTCACAACAATGTTGTCACAGGACACTTTACGTACACATCATTCAAGCCAATTCATACATGTCCTATAATAGAAACCAACTGATTGCATCAATTCATGACTTCGATCCAATCCCCCATCCTGAGCTGCACGAAGCAACAGTGGGAAGGAAAAAAATCCCCTTAAACAGGAAGAAAACCTCCGGCAGAACCCGGCTCAGGGAGGGCAGCCATCTGCCTCGACTGGTTGGGGTGAAGAGGACAGGAAAGATAGAACAACATGTACAACTGCACTTATTCAGGAAGACTTGCGGAAAAAAGGAGAAATAAGTTAGAGGCGGCAATATCGGCATATATTTATACATTAATGTAAGTTTAGAAAACATATTAAGCTGTATGTATTCTTTGCTTTGTCAGGTTGTTAATAACAGGAGTATTCAGATGATCGGTGTTTAAAAGACACACGTTTGTTGAGGCTGCAGTTTCAGGTTCAACACCTAGCTTTAGGTAGATTGCAACCTGGTCAGGGCAGTCGCAAACACCAACATTTGTCATCTTGGGGCTCATGGCTTAAAAAGGTTCATAAAGACTGCAATAAAGTACTTCCCAAAGTGTTTCCCATTCACCAAATTTCCCAAACACACAGCATTGTAAGCAGAAAAGACACGCGGTGGGTTTTCCTGCAGTCTGAAGCAACTGAAGACTCAACGCCTCGTCTCCACTTGCATGTGGATGGAACCAGCGACTTCTGCTACATCATTGCCTACTTACTGCTGGATGGTGTCACATGACATGATTTGTAGGGCAAACATGATGGAGGAAGACCTATTTGATGAAACAAATAATTGAACAACAGGTAAAAGGATGTGGTGGTTACCTTTGATTAATGGGACGGCTATAGTTCTGGAAGAAGAGCGGCCATTTGCGGGTTTGATCCCTGGCTTCCTCAGACCTTGTCAAAGTCTCCAAGTTGCATCTAGCAGTGTGTGTTACCAAAGAAGTTATGTTTTACCCAGCAATGATCTCTTTGGCTGTTTGTTTGTTTGTTTGTGTTCAACATAACTCTAAAAGTAATGAACAGATTTTCATGAAATTCTCAGGAGTTGATGGAAATGTGAAAAGGAAGAACTGATTTAATTTTGGTGGTGATCCGGATCACTGTTTGGATCCAGGAATTGTTTAACTGTGGCCCTTGGTGAAGGTTACAACTCTAAATAGACTTTGAAGTGCTTTGTTAGATTGTGTATCCATGAATAATTGTTGCTCGTGAAAAAAAAAGAACAAAAAAAAAAACCCATTAAATAAGTACATGTGCTGCAATGTGGACTATCACCACGCTAAGTTCATCTGCCAATGGTTTGATAGGAACACAGCCTTGCTCTCCGTTGAACACATTAACAACCAATCAGAAGCTGAGCTGGACCTGTGAAACATTTGGTTGAGAGATCCAGCTGCAGCTGACATCTACGCTGGACCAAACCTGTTCTTGATAAAGGAGCAGAGACGTGGATGAAAAGCTGTAAACCTAAGATACGACTTGAAACTGTGGCACGCCAGTTTCATCAGCAGTGTGGAGGGAAATTTGTCATTTCAGCTCATTTTCAGGTCATTTCTATTATTTAATTTCAGTTGTTTATGCCCTCTTCCAAGGCGCTCTGTGCTCACCTGCAGGTGCATACACGTGTCTTTGCACACGTTAAAGGACCATAGTGAACATGTGATAATGTAGTCAGGAAGGACATGCAATAACGTTAAAGGACAAACCTTTAAAAATCGACCTGATCTTACTTAACACCGGTGTTAAACATGAAGAAATGTTCAGACAGAAGTTACTGGAGTTACCTTCCCACTTATTTTTAGGAACCTCGGCCACTTTAGACCAAGTCCTACGATAAAACTGCCTGAGTTTAGATGCTCATACCTGGACTGAGTTATTCCATGGAGCTGGTAGATTCATTCAAACACATTTCCTGATTATAGAAACGTTTATTCTATTCATGCAAATTCATTTAAGGTCCACTTTTGTATTGTTTGCACCTAGACCACCTAATTTTTCTTTTGCTTTAACCCCTTTACTCAGCATGTTGGCATATAATACTATGGATATCCCACAGATAGAATCAGTGCTTAATTGTAAATTCAGCCTAATACAACCTCAGATGATTGACACATGATATGTTGCTCCAGGTCATCATGTTGCCAAAAAAGTAGCAGTAACAAATTAAAAAGTAAATACACCCCTAATACTTCCATAGGAATTAAGAGAAAGATGAAAGAGAAATGGAGGTATGAAATAAGTAGAAGACCAAAAATACATACTTACAGATGCATTTTCCAGCCTAAGGTACGCTTGCTTCACTCTGATAGTAACACACCATCAGGAACAAAGAACCATCAAAAATGATCAGCCAACCGTAGCAGGTGTCTAAATTTGGACATGCGTGCGGTGAAAACTGACACAGTGTGAAGTGTCTTCACAGGCATAACAGGCAGAGGAACATCATGAAAATGAATCTTCATAATCCTGCTACAGACCTGACAAAAACACTCACATGGCAAGTGATAAAAACTGAAATGAAAAGTAATATGCATTTGATTTGCAACTTTTTTCCTGACGCAGTGGAAGAAACATGACGAGGGTAGAAGAAAGTCTGTGTTGAGCTGCGCTCCATGACCGAAGCGTTGACCTTCCAGCGGATCCGTGTGTAAAATCCGTCTGACATCACTCACCGAGGTGTTTCCATCTCACAATCTGAGCCCTGTTTTATTCTGAGAACGCGATCGTCTCACACTCTATTTTAATCTCCCACACTCACTCTTTTTTAACCAGAATGTGTGATCACAAAAACAGACACTCACACACACTCACACATACTGCTGCAAGTGTTCTGAGACACGGCAAGTGAGGGATATTCCTGGCGTGGTTGAAGGGTGGAGCGGGAAACAGTGGACCAAACCAGGTTTAAAGTTAGAATTGTGTTGTCACAAGAAAAAATGACCTCACTTCTAAATGGAGGGAAACCTTGATGGAGGCTTTGGAACATGGTACAGAGGGAAGGGCACCCCAATGTCTCTGTTATGCATGAATATAATCATATAATACTGAGTGATACGATTTTACTTAAACTTGGCACGAAGGATGCCGCATGACGTCAGCCTCTGACTCCCCTGCCTTTTTTGATGGGGATTCAGTAATCACATGACATTGATGGATCAGGGCAAAATTATTTCATTTTCTATCAAACCACATGAAACCTGAACGTACTGCGTGTCGCTCATGTGTCATGGCAGTTTTTTCTTTTTATACTCAAACTGGATGTCGAAGGGGCATCTTTATAATTGCTGTCATGGAATAAAACCAAGAGTAATCAAGCAGATTACTTGGCTCTATATTGTCTTAGTCTTGCCAGCAGTGCGGCTTTTGTACTGGTAAATATTTGCTGTTAGTTGAGTAGCATGGCATCGGCACATCAGAAGGACATTTTGTGTTTCCCAAACATTAGGCCGGTGACGTCAGGGGGCCCTAATGATGTTTAACAAGCCCACCCAGTCCAGAATCACCCCATAAACAACCCAGATATAACCTATGTCCCCGTTCAATTTGTCCACAGCACAATGGGATCCGACACCCTCTTAATCAGCTTGTTCTGTAGCCAAAATAAAGATGCAGCTCCTTAAAACAATTGTTTCATTTTGATGTTCTCACCTTCGCCAGGTTGCAGAGTGAAGCTGATTCATGAAGACACGGCGCAGCTGTTTTGCTGTGGAGAAACCCTGTTTGCTTGATCAGAGAAAGAGGAAAAACAACAGACTGGAAAACCCATAACAGTCCCACTTCAAAAGTGAGGAAAAGAGAAAGCGGGTTCATCTTCGAGAAAAAACCCGAGAAGGAGGAGGAGGGTGGAAAAGTGACAGTAAAAGTCATAATTGATTAGCAACCGTTTCCAATTAGAGCAGCAGAGGACAGGAAAACCAGAGGGAGGGAGGAATGGGGTCGGTGGGGTTCATTTCCATCCGGCAATCCTCAAACACACACACACACACACACACACACACATACACAAACAAGAATTCGCATGGAGCAGAGTTTTCCAGCAGGAGCCCAATTTGTGTTTGGGCTCACTTACACTATTATATTGGTCCAGTATGATCTCAGCTCAGACTGAGGCTACATGTCTGTCTGCCTGTTTGTAGGTGGGATTTTCTATGTGTGCATGTGCACAGAATGTGCGCAGACTTGTGTGTAACTGAGAAGGCTTGCTTTCAAGTGATGTACGAGTATGTATCCTAAGTTTACATGAGCAGCGGTGGATGTGCCCGTATGTGTTTGTTTGTGTGTGAGTCTGTGAGGTTGCCAGTGTGTCTGACTGGAGAGCAGAGGTCATGCTAAGGTTGGGATGAAGTCAGAATGTAATTATGCTTCAATGAACCAAAGGGGAAGTAATAAAGACCAGCTGCGTGTTGTGTGACTCTTAAAGTTCCACTTAAAGCAAGCTGCACGTTTTCTACACCCGACCGCACTGTACTGAGAAGTAGAATACGCAGGATATATGGAATCCTGTTTAGAAGACTAAAACACACACACACACATGAACATGAACACACACATTTTGGAAAAGCACAGTGTTAGCTGCAAATAAAGAGATAATAAAACAAAGAATAAAATATTTCCTCTCCCGTTCTGAAAGAGTGGCGTTGCGAAGGTGACCTGGCCCGGGACACAGATGGTCACATACTGGAGGAAAAGGGTGGAAAGGAAGGGTGGCACACCAGGTGGTTTCACTCGGGTGATCCAGTCTTGACTGCCTGTGTCAAAAAAAAAAAAAAAAAAAAGAAGGAAAGGAAAGGAAAGAAAAAACACCAACTGGCCCGTCAAAAACAAAGAGGGAAAAAAGGGAGAAGTTTATCTTCCCCTAAAGGAGCCTCCTTCTTTTCGCTCTCCCTCCTGAGGTTTTCCCTTCTCCCTTCTCTCCCTGCTTCTCTTCTTTCTCATTCCTGCGCATTGGTTTTTCTTTTTTTTTTCTTTCTATCTGATCATCCTCTCCCCATTCGACTCACTTGAACGTGTTTTTTCAGGGCCTGCCATCCATAGATACCGTCTCCACCAACAGTAGCCAGCCAGTGCCTAGCAGCAAGTCCCCCCCCCCCCCCCCCCCCCCCCCGCCCCAAGGGAAGGTTGAGAAGTGAGGAAAGGCCTGCAGGGTACGGAGTGATACGGGTGATATGGTTGGAGGGCTGGCCATAAGCCTTCCTTCCTGATAAACACAGAAGCTCCATCTAGTAACGCGATGAAGGAGAAAAACAAGTGTACGTCCAGAACAACAGAAGATTGATTTCAGCCAAGCAGATGGTTGAAACCACATCAATATGCAGGTTTATGCTTAAATTTTCTGCTCAGTCTCAGTACAAACTGCAAGACAGGTGTTGAAAAGAGAGTGTTGAACCTCCCTTATTGCATAAATGCATATATTTATGATGATGACTGCATGCTTTAAAAACAACCCAAAGGCTCGAAGAGATGGAAGCTGCTTGGAATTATTAAAAAAAAAAAAAAAAAAAACAGCGCACACAATATTCTCATTAAATTTGGTTTTCTTTTCATGTTTTAATGAAATTTAACGAATACCACTAATTATTCCTTTTTAATCAGCATCACATAAAACATGAACAAGCTCCATAAATTGAGACTGAGTGGCTTTTATGTTTACCTGAGTTCCTACAATCGCTCACATTGTTGTGTAAAGTCTGCTTGTAATGCATGGCTTATGGGGTCCCATGAAAGTATTTATGAGTTATTGAACTTATATGAAGGAAGGCAAGAGGCACAGCTTGGCTCGAACAGCTAAGCTTGCTTGCCGGAGAAAAAAAAAAAAAAAAGAAAGAAGAAAAAAATGCCTGGATTCCTTGAGCTTCCTGGGAAAAACAAGCAGGACTTTATCAGGGAAAGTAAAAGTCACTGAGTTCTGATGAGGAACTGGAGGCAGATACTCTGCAGCCACCAGTCATCCCTAACACACATGTGGTTCCTGTAAAAACAACCTCACACACACACATCCATCCCCCCCCCCCAGAACTATCCAGTCACACTGTCCGTCTGACAGCTAGTGGATATGTGTTTTTTCCTGAGGGTGTTCCCCTTAGGTATGATGTATGCGTGACTGTGCATTTATGTGCATGCATGTGTAAGACAGGGGCTGCTCATTAATTTAATGTCAAGGTCAGCCCCATAACAATGCAACTGGTACTGATTTAGATAAGACCTGAGTGGCGCTGTTTCTCAGACAGGATTTTGTGCCAGTCTGCTCCAACTTAGCAATTACGTGGAAAAGTCTTAATGGTTTTAATTTTTACAGGTATTTTCCTTCTGTTCTGCATCCTTTATGGAAAGACAGGGATGGCTGGAAATGGGGAGGGCAGCATGTAATGAAGGTTCTTAGTTAACGGACCCACCAGGATGATCAGTCAATAAACATTTTCATCTTCGTCTTTTAGCTGATGCTCTAATAAAGCAGGGATTTAAACAGAATGATGTAACTTTAGCCTTTTTAAAATAGTGCAAGCAACAAACCCCAGTTAGTGCCTCTCATGCAGCACCATGAAAGGAAAAGTTCACCCACAACACAACATTCAGTATTTTATACTGCGTTAGGCTGGATGTGTCTTTCCTTCCTATCTCTTCCTCTTCTAAACGAATACTTTATCAACTCTGCCAGTGTGGTTATGTTTTTGGAGACACAGGTTTCAAAAAGTTTCATTACATTTTCAAGAAACGTCAGAAATAGAATAAGGTACAAGTGATTCTGTTTTTGCAGTGATCCCGTCTCGATCCAGGACTTATTTTAAGTATCCTTTGCGTCTTTTCTCAGGTTTGTGCTTCACGATTTTCATTTACGGAGTCGAGTGTTTTCTCATCAGTGTGGTGTCATGTTGGACTCTGTCTCCCATCAAAGTAAATCAACTCCTAATGGGTGAGCAAATTTTTTTCACGTGTCTGAAATTTGAGTTAATTTCCATTAAATTAGACAACTTGCAAAAGAAAACGGAGAAAATATGAAATGTATAGGTAGAGTTAAATAGGCTGGCATCAGTATTCTCGGCTGCACAGGTGTAATTTCAGTGTGTGCTTGAGGACAGGGTGTGACTTTGTAGACCTGAAAACACACAACCCAGGGAAATGTGACCAAGTCGCTGCAAGAAAGTGGATACCGAGCGTTCAGCAGTCGCGGCATGAACTCAGTCACCTTTCTGCTCATGATTTTCCAGTGAAACTGTGAACAGGAAGTACAATGCAATGTCAGAAAGTCACAAAAACACATAATATACTCAGTCTTGGCAATGCTGTTTCATTTCACGGCTTTCTCTAAACATGTGACAGTTTAGAGCCTTGAACCGGTAAACACATCCATTTGTAAAAACTCCCCACCTGTCATCACAACAGAGTTTTATGTGGCAAAAGTCTGACTGGAAAGATACTAAAAAAGAACAAGAAAAGGAAAAAAAAAACTGTTTTGGAGGACTCATAAAGCTAAATAACGCTTCATTAAAAACGCATTGTTTCTACTATTCTAGCCTCTCTGACCCTGCAGCTGGAAAAGGTACATCCTAAAAAACAGGCTGGTTTTAGAGTTAGCATCCTGGAAATCGTGCCCAGGGTAGAAGAGTGGACGCAGCGGATGCAGCTGAATTTAAGGAGGGTCTCTGACCCTTGGACCACCCTGTATACCAGAGTCATCTAAAAGAGGAAATCTTTTAAATAATTAAAAAAAAAACTTCCAGACTGTCAACAGCAATAAAAGCTGTCTGATTTATTACTGAGAGAGCCGTGCACTCAATTCTCTTAGGTGCACAACAGCAAGGAAACTAAATCTGATAGCCTGCAAAAATGTGGAAATCACACAGACACACACACACACACATATTTATATATATAGATATAGATATAGATAGATATAGATATGGATATATATAAAAATTCAGCTTATTTGTACAGCACCTTTTTACAACAATGTCATCTCAGGGAACTCTACAGACACATCAATTCAAGCCAGTTCATAATTAAGAGCCTAGCTGAGAGAAACCAGCAGATTGCATAGAATCTCCCTCTGATATACATCGGATGACAGCAGTATCATCACCAGAGAGCTTCTAGAGGTGACAACTGCAGTACCCCAATGTACCGCCATGCTGCAAACTGCCAGACATACAGCTGAGGGGCCTCATACTTTACCGTGGTCTGAAGTCTATGGTCCATGCATTCAGGTAGCAGTCCGCTCCACCCCCCCTCTGACTCCTACTGAGTGGAAATTAATCAACTATGTTGAAAGTTTTAAAAACAACACCCTTTTCCCAGTACTCCCAGGGTTCCCAAGGTGATAAGTAAAGCAAAGCAAATGAGATAGCTTATGTGTTTTACTGTAACTTACAGAAACGAATTACGAAACATGCAAAGAGACACAAAAACAGGAATGATGGAAAGTCAGACTGTAAAATAAATACAGTCGGGATGCTGAATCTCTACTCTGAATTTGAACTTTTGACCAGATTCTGCAAAAAGAAGTATTCACACAAATGATGTATTATCCGTTTCCTCTGATATCACACATACACATTCACATTCATACACAAATATACAGACACGTACATAAAAGCGAGTGATCTTTCTCCTTGTGTAATGAGTGGCTTTAATCAAGAACAGTCTCTGTGTGTAAAACGTGGAGCTGTTATGAAAATCAAGGCTGAAAACGTTGAACAAGTGAAGCATGCGCCACGTGCTTTCATCAACGTCTCAATATAATGCAAGCTTGTGGCTGAGTTCTTCCTCGCTGTGTAAATCAAAACCTGTTTTCTCTGTAAGTTGTTAGTATTTAACATGATCGATGGAAGCGCATGGAGTGCCGGGTGACACTACAGTCCGGCCTACATGAGGAAACAGAGTGACCCAGGTCAAAAGCAGAAGAACAAAACCCTGAAAGCAACTTTACTGTAAAAGCGCAGGAGGCTTGGAAAAGTCCAGGCGCTGATATGTAAATAGTGGTTGAACTGATTCAGGTTATTATCATTTTATCTGCCGTAGACCAGTGTTTTCAACCCACTGCTGGGGCACACTAGTGTGCTGTGAGGGATCATCAAGTATGCCATGAGAAATGATCCAATGTCCATAAACTGGCCAGGTTTCTCACTGAGTAGAGTGAAAGATCATTAAGTTCCTTTTTCTTGCGATCGCTGAAGATCCCTGTTCAAACCCCTCCTCACCGGCGACCTGTTTGCTGTAAGGCACTGATGCTAAACACCACACCACTGTGCTGTGCAGCTTCAAACCAGCTCTGCTTCTGTGGAAGAATATAACCTTTTTTGGACCTAAAATAAGATGTATTGCTGTATTCCCCGAAAGACGTTTGTATAAATTGTCAATTTTTTAGCTTGTTGACGTAACACAAATGCAAAGAATCTGAATCCATATGCATATCTGTATGCAAGAGGGAATTAACGTCTTCAACGATTGTGTAAGGAAACAGCTAACTCTGTAGCTTTGCTATTAGCCTACATTTCTTTTGGGCATTGTTTGTAAAAAAAAATAAAAAAATTAAAAGACTAAGTTTGTTTCAATGATTTGTGATGCTTTTAAATATAAGCAACAAAGTAAGAGAAAAATAACAAACATTTTTAAAAAATTTAACAATGTCATATGAGACGCTGAACCTTTTTGGAAAAGATGGCACCTTCCATCATTTACATTTATAACTTTGCCTTCAACTTTGAGCAGTCAAGCAGTTTAATGATAATAATTAATTGTGCAAATGGTTGGAGGCAGAGACAGCAGTTTTCCTGAACAGGCGATGTAATGCATATTGTTGCATTTCTCTCAGCGATGCCTCTCGTCCTGTCGGCTGTGCATATACCATGGCAGTGGATCGACTGTCGTTTATTCACCTTGAGGTAGCCACAAATGTGATGTGTGATTTGTGGAAATGGTTCATAACTCCAGCTAAGTGTAGACTACAATGTTTTAAGCACCATCAGATGCCATTGTTCAGACTACACAACATTTTTCTCTTTAGCTCAGGCCTTTAAGAGTCACAGTGTGTAGGTACTGCATGGCTTCTGTAAGCCAGGTGTTTACAGACCACAAGATTTTTCACCAGGCTGAAGCCTTGACTCGTCTGACGGATCTCGGTCAAACAGATGCAGCTGTCACATAAACGGTCCCTCGTTCTCTCTACAATAACACCACAATGTCCAGAGTTCAAGCAGCTTCTACCGGTTCAATCTGCTTTGGTCACCGCGTTGAGAAAAGGCACCCAGATCTCCACTGACCCCTCGCACACCCTGCACTCTCACTACACCCTGTTACCTTCAGGGCGCAGGTACAGGTCTCTCCCTCTGAGAACAAAGAGGGCCACTTCCACCTTCCTTCCCACCTCTATCCGTCTGTTAAATGGTTGATGGCTATTGCAGACTGTTATATTTATGACTGTGTATGGCATATTGGTGTCAATTGTTGTTTTTAACTTATTTATTAACTGACATGTTGAGTTGTGTGTGTGGACATGTCTTTTTATTTTATTTGTCATGGTTGTGCTCTACCCGCAAATGAAGTTCCTAACGGATAAATAAAGTGAATTTGAATTTGAATTGTTGTTAAAAGAAAAAACTAAAAAAAAAAACAGTGGCTGTTTGTCTTCATTTATCATCACCTCAAAAATCTTATCTTCAAAACGTTTACACAGTGATTGGTCCATCAACTTACCACAGAACCGTTCAATTAATCTACCTTAACCACAAGCATTGCAACATGCAAAGGGATTAAATAAATGTCGTAACCAACGCTAGTTGCATGTTTGACGTCATCCCTCAGCGGAGTGACACGAGTAAAGGAAGAGGATGGGAAACAGCTGGGAGTCTAGATTCTAGTGGTGGACGGGCAGATAAAGCAGGCATGTCTGGTGATGCTCCTCCAGCAGTGATGGAGAGGAGGCAGGCTGCACCAAAGTCAGCTGGGTTAGGGGAAAGCACAACAGAAAACAGCTGTAAATGACAGGATTCAGACGGATTTGCTTAAAAAGTAGGAAGTAAGAAGACCATTGGACCAGAGTTGTGATCACATATTTAAAGACAGCGATGCATAGCAGCATATAAACATCTACATACTGTACCTTTTGGTTTAGTTGAAAGAAAATTGGTCCAGAATCATGACCAGTAAACACTGGGTAACTTGTGCTTTTATTAGATAAGTAATTATTTTTCTTATTTAACTAAAGCTTTTATATTCTGTTTTTGTCTTGATATGAGATGAAAAGATATGAGTAAGTTTTAACAGTAAGACCAACAGAAAAACACGTAATCACAATTTTTGTTGACATCAAAATGCTGGAAGGCTGGCAATCTGACATGAAGAACATTAAATGCCTTTAAGCAATGGTTTCAGTAATAGGCAAACACTTTGTGGTGAGGATTTTAGTCACGTTAATGGTTTTGGAAACATGACAGTAGGTTCTTTTTAAAAACAGAAGTTTTGACATGTGAATGTCTTTAAGGTACTGAAACACCCCTGCCATAGTTTTTAAAACAAACACTAGTTTGTGTACCCACTAATATGACTCACAGTGGTGCAGAAACACAACCGATTAACTAGCTAGGCTTTTTGGTCGGTGAACTTGAGCTGGGGACACCAGCTGGTGGACTAATCATACCAGCACAACCAGTTTGGCTGGCTTGCCCAGCCCAACACCTGCTGAGACCAGCTGAAGCTGGTCTGTGCAGTTTTTCTAACATGGTATCAGTGTGTTTTGGTGTTGCACCTTCTAGTGATCAGAAACGGACCTTGTAGTAATAACTGGATAACTGTTGAGGAAATGTGACGCCTCACTGTTCCACTACTTATAAACACAGAAGAGCTTCACATGAACACACATGGTTTTAACAAATCTGCATGTCAAAAAACATCCACATGGGACACTGGTGTTTTTACTGACGCAGATTCTGTGAATGGTGCCAGTGTGTTTGCTTTTAATGAAGCTGGGACTAAACTCCTGCCAGAGTGTGTCTGTTCTGAGGCCGGGTGTGTGTATCAGGTATGAAAAACGGGATGAAGTTGTGCCTGGGGTCCTGTGTCCTGCTACGTGCTCTGCATGTTATGGCTTTACTGTTGCAACCTGAGAGGTGGGGGGGGGGGTGGGGAGACCAACCCCTTCTAAGCCACTCTGTGTGATACATATTAGCTTGTTCCTATTGAAAAGCACAAACACATTTAAACCCATCAGTTTACGTGTTTCTGAACAGGGACGAACATGGCTTCAAGTTTTATTTGAACACAGTGAAATATCCAAACCTATTACCACTAAAGTAAAGGACCAGAAAAAGACTATTTGTCAATCCGCAGCTCCACACGCATTGCGAGTGGGTCAACAGCCTCCAAGATGGCACCAAAAATATCATTATTAATCATACTCATAATCATGACTGATCTAAGGTTACAGATTTTCCAGCCTGCTGAGTAGCAAAGTGTGATCCAGTGTTGATGATTATGATAACAGAAAGACACAGACACATGTGGGTCACAAGCAATACCAAAAACAAACAAAAAAGCTTCACTGTAGCTGCTAACAGGTGTGGCCTTAGCCCCCCCGACACCGACCGTCCTCCTTCCACACAAACACACGGAAAGCATAAAGACAACCCCTCTTAGCTTCCAGGCAATCAGACGTGTAATGAGACATGTCATCATTTACTGTGTTGATGTGTTCACTGACTCTCTGTAAATGTGACATTGACATATTTCAGCTGAAATTATTTGGTGAGTACAGTAACGGTAATAACATGACATGTCACAGACTGTCATGATATGAACTATGCTGACTGAAACAAAAACAATTAAATATTTGTCATTTCAGAAGTAAACTTTTATAAATAAATACAAAAGTAATTTATAATAGCAGTTGCCGTGGTTGGTTCTCTGGGGGTGGGTTTGTTAGCATATTTCCCATCATGCTTTGTGGCACCTTGTTTTTGGTTCTGCACAGTAAATGTGTTTCTGATCCATTCACATTCTTAATTCTTCCCAGGAACATCTGGAGCACAGGCAAAAAATCTTTCACAAGCAGGTGTTAATTTAACCTAATAGAGTATTATCACACTTATATTATTAGAACCTGTGTAATGCAGTGATTTTTGTCAACAACACTATCTCAGAGTCAAACTTTACAAAGTTACACATGTAACTTTAATATCATTTATACATACATATATATATATATATATATACATATATATATATATATATATATATATATATATATATATATATATATATATATATATATATATATATATATATATATATATATATATGTATGTATAAATGATATTAAAGTTACATGTGTAACTTTGTATATATATATATATATATACACACGTATAAATATATATATATATATATATATATATATATATATATATATACACGTATATATATATATATACACACGTATAAATATATATATATATATATATATATATATATATATATATATATATATATATATATATATATATATATATAAAAATATATATGTTTTTACGCATATCCTTTCTCTGGGTCTGATTTTATTTTCTCAATAATGAGCCATAAACATCATAGACTGTATATTACATTTTCTTAATGGCTTTTTTTTTTTTACGTTGGGCACCCCAAGGCAGCTGTGTGCCCAAATGGGTTGGAGTGGCTCTGTGGATCCTCAGAGAATACAAGCCAAGCAAGTTTATTCCTTCACCAAGGCTGAGAGGAGTGCTTTAAACAAAAGAGGAAACAGGACACAAGTTTGGGCAGTTTTTTTTTTTTTTGTGTGTTGCTTTAAATGTGTGTGTGCCCTTGTGGTAACAGTATCCCATACCTAAGTAACACAGCTCCCTCTCGTTCACAATTGTTCTGCTCCCCCCTGTAGTAGAAGTTGGCCACATTTCTATCAATAAGACAATCTGCTCTGAATAACAGAGATAAACAACAATGAGATCACTTTCAGAGGAGGCTGTGGGAAGGATGTGATCTTCTTCTTCGAAATTTAACTATTGAGATGTGAGTCTGCAGTCTCTTAAGCTCCTTGGTGTTCACACCTCATTCCCAGCATGGAGTTCTTCTGTCCTCTTTTGAAGATGTAACTCAGATGAGGACATCTTCTGGGTAGATGTCTACCCAGAATGCAGGAAATGAATTAGTAAATCCACAAGTCTTAACGACATACCTGTGCAATGAAAGCAAATGGAAACAAAAGTTGTTTTTGAGTGTTGGTGTTTGAGAGCTCAGCTATGTATTCATCACCTGCAGTGAATTTATTAGACCCCTCTGCAGATGAGGTCAGCATGTTTTTGGCAAGGGATATGCTGGGTATTTTACTAACCAAAATACATTCACAGATGTCAAAATCTATACAAAGAACTTCTATCATGTTTCCAAAAGCTTTAATCTGACTAGATACCAAACCCTAAACCTTAGCTCTCATATAGTCTTTTAAAGTTTTGAAGAATCTCCTCACTTTCCACAAATGTATAAGGCTCTGATATGTCCTCACAAAGATACATGAACAAATACGCACACGTGCACACAACGTATGACTCAGGCCAGCCGAATGTGTTTGCAGCCCGCTTGCATCTCATCTGGACGTTCCAGACATGAGATAACGTGGATCCAATGATGAATGTCTGCCTGACCAAAAGGAAAAAAGACCCCTTGGGCTGAGTTTTTTGTCCATACTCTAGTGCAGAAACACACGAATGACACAGAAACAGATGTACACAAACAACCGTTAGCCAACTTCGTAGCGCGGTCCATCTAATCCCAAACAATTACATGAGGCAATGTGCGGGTGATCCATTGCATATGGTGGACAGGAAATTTACACACACCATCCATTCATTTACTTAGCTGTTTATCTATGATTAATCAGGGTACTACATCCTGTCACCCTGCAGAAAAACAAGTCATATATCTACAGGCTAATGTTTAACGGCTGAGTCATAGCATTCATATGTATATGTTATCATAGTATTCATATGTGTATGGGTGTGTGTATATATGTATATATATATATATATATATATATATATATATATATATATATATATATATATATATATATATATATATAGTCATCCTCAAGTTTATTCATATACCCTCCCATTGAAGAAGGTGCCTGTGAAATAAGCTGAAATTCACTAAAGTAATAATGAATAAAAAATTTACGACATATTTTATAATTCTGTTTCAATAGAAATATCTTTTTTTAAAAATACAAACAAATATGATAAAATAATATATGTTAGATCCCTCATGAACTAGTATTTTGTTGGACAATTCTTTGATGTTTCCACTACAGCCAGATGTTTTTGTACCTCTCAATCATATATATATATATATCTATATATATATATATATATATATATATATATATATATATATATATATATATATACATATATATATATATATATATATATATATATATATATATATATATATATATATATATATATATACACTATTCACAAAAAGTTAGGGATATTCAGCTTTTGGGTGAAATTTCACAACAAGCCTAAAATGCATTCAAACCTGTACAGGTGAACTTAATGTGATCTTCTCTAAGCTTTTAAATGCACATGTCCAGCTGTTAAATGTTTCAATACATTTTGCACAAGTTGCAAGGAGCTTAACGGCAAAAATCACGGCAGGTGTGTGATCCTTGAATTGACCAATAAATGTCCTGGTTCAATTAGAGCTGGTGTTTAAACAGTTGTCCTCATCATGCTGTTCACATTTTGACATCATGAGACCAAGACGACACCTAACAATGGAACAACAGTCCCTTGCCATTGCGATGCTTCAAACAGGACGTTCTCAGACAGAAGTGGCCACTGAGCTTGGAGTGTCACAGAGTGTCATCAGCAGGTTGCAACAGAGATATGGAGAGACTGGAAGAGTCACAGAAAGGCCTAGAAGTGGACGTCCTTTGGCCACATCCCGTGCTGATGACCGCTACATTGTGAACACTGCCCTGAGAAACCGGATGATGAATGCCACTCAACTCCAGGCACGTTTAAGAGAGGTGAGAGGCACCCAAGTGTCACGTCAGACCATTCAAACCGTTTCCATCAGCGTGGTCTGCGTGCTAGACGACCTGCACGGGTACCTGACCACACCACCAGGCACAGGCATCATCGTCTTGCATGGGCCAGGGAGCATTTACGCTGGACGAGGAACCAGTGGGCCTCAGTGCTGTTCTCTGATGAAAGTCGATTCACACTGAGCAGAAATGATGGCCGGCAACGATGTTGGAGACGTCAGGGAGAGCGCTATGCATCAGCCACTGTTGTCACCAGGCCAGCTTTTGGTGGTGGCGGTGTTACAGTGTGGGCAGGGGTGTCCACTTGGTACAGAACTGCCCTACACTTTGTGAATGGTACAGTGACAAGCCCATACTACCTGAATAACATCATTAATCCAGTGATTGTGCCCCTACATGAACAGCACAGGCCTAATTTCATCTTCATGGACGACAATGCTCCTGCTCATCGAGGCCGCATCATCAGGGAACGGCTGTTGGAGACTGGTGTACCTCAAATGGAATGGCCTGCACTCTCTCCAGACCTGAATCCCACTGAAAACCTGTGGGATCAGCTGAGCCGTCGTGTAGAGGCTCGAAACCCTGCACCCCAGAACCTCAATGACCTGAGGGCTGCCCTTCAAGAAGAGTGGGATGCCATGCCTCAGCAGGCAATAAGTTGCATTGTGAACAGCATGAGACGTCGTTGTCAAGCTGTAATTGATGCTCAAGGGCACATGACCAGATATTGAGACGTTCACATTTTTTGTTGTGGTGTAACTACCATTGTTGTTACCTTTTGTGTTGAATTAATTTTTTTAGATGAGGAAATCAGTAGTGCATCCTTCTACTTAAATGTCTTACTTTTATGATATTATATCACTGTAGCATGAACATATTGCATTTTCCATAAATTTCACCTGAAAGCCAAATATCCCTAACTTTTTGTGAGTAGTGTATATATATATATATATATATATATATATATATATATATATATATATATATATATATATATATATATATATATATATGTGTGTGTGTGTGTGTGTGTGTGTGTGTGTGTGTGTGTGTGTGTGTGTGTGTGTGTGTGTGTGTATGTAAAGATATTTGATGCTGAATGAATTGTAGATCTATTTATTTGAATATATTGGATTTACTTGAGTAGGATCAGGGTGCCTCAGCTGCCACATGCACACAGATACAATAAGTGCCTTTGAGAGCGTATTGCTAGCTATATCTGCAGGATACAATGTAAGCCTTCACACAAGAACCTGTGTTCCTAAATCACACACTTACAGTAAACAAGTATCCCATTACAGATGCATACATGTTATTTTACCCTTTTGCCATTTTCCTCCTCAGCCAAATGCAACACAGCTTGGAAACTCCATATGGACCAGTTCCCATCATTGCCATAGATGCCATTTAATAGTGTTAGATTTTTCCAGAGCGGGAAACTTCAATTTGTTTTTACTGCTACTGTCACACACTCGGCTGCCCTGTAACATCATTCATCCTGCTGAATCTGACAGAGCTCCTTTGTATCGTAAATGCTGGCACACAAACTTCACATAGCCCACAAACACACACATTTGCCAACATTTATGGCAATTTGCATTGTTTTATGTTGACGGAAGAGATCATCTCCTCAAACACACACATACACACATTCCTGACTGTAAACAGGTAACATAGTTTCTTTTCATCAATTTGATCCACCCGTCCTTTAAATAATAAGAAGAAGAAGAAGAACAACTAACCCTCAACAGGAACAAAGAGAAACGAGAAGAAGCAGTGTGTGAGAAGAGAGCACCCACCATGTTCGCTCACACAGAGTGTGTTTGAGTGCCAGCGTTGCAGATGGATGGAGCAAGTGAGTGCGCAATAACAACGCTGATGACTGATATTTCTCCAACACTGGAGCGTTTTCCTCCACATGGAAAAGAGAAGAGAGGAGAAGGGGGGGCGGGGGGCATCAGTGTATTCACCTGATGCCAGACCATAACATTATGACCAAACTCCTGTTCTGTTTACTGGTGGGGAACATTCAGTGTGCAGGAAGCTGATATAATATTGTTTTTCCCTCCTGTTAAAAAGTCTGCGTACTAGTAAAACTTTGGGGGGTCCAAACCCACAGCTCCCCTCGATCTGCTTCCAGGGGAAAGCTGAGTCACCTGAACCCTCCTCTGTCCTGCAACTCTCCACATCTCTCTCTTTTTATTCTGCTTTTCTTTTACTTTGTTTCAGCCGATTCTAACTGTCTTTGAAGGAAAACACAGAACAAAAAAGTGTTTTGTTTTTTTTAAGTAAAAGGGGGAAAGACGTCTTTTTTCAAGTATACTAACTCTGATTGAGTCATAATGTCACCCAGAGGGGAATCAACTTTCACACAAACATGAAATGGGCCACATATGTATACAGTGGACATGTGCAAGCCAAGGTCTTTTATAATTTTGCCTATTTAGTGCATTTATATAAGAGAGTTTTAACACTTGGAGAATGTGGAAGAGTGAGGTCAAAGATAATAGAGTCCTTCTTTTGTGAATCGTTTAGTGGGTCATGGGCTGCCTTCTCAAGATGTCATCAACACAACAGAGGGATCTTTCTCCCTCTCCCACTCACCCACACACACCCAACACACACACACACACAAGGGCACAAACAAATATTATGTTACAGGAACAACTGAGAACAGAAGGGGAAGCAAGAAAAAAAAAAGAAGAAAAAACAGGCCAAGATCATAACAAGGCCACAGCAAGATGGATCTGTTGTTGTCTGGGTGAGGACATCACAGAGCAAAATTTTTAATTACAAATAGATTAGACCGCTGTGATGTTGTTGTGTGGTCTCTAAGTCAACTCCCAACTATTTTGTTTTGAGTTTTGTGTGGATTCTTTCTCTTTTGTTTGTCTTCAGGAGACCCAGGAATCTCAGAGAACAGAGAAATGTGGGAAGGAGGGTAGCGCTAAGATCTGCATCCACATGTGTTTTAAACTGGTGCATGAGAAGGTTTGCCTGGATCAACTGGGCACTTAAGGTGCCAACAGAAGTTCCAGTCACTTTCAGAGCACAGATGAAGTGTTGCACTGGAGCAATGGCACACAACATGAACAGGGCATCCAGCCCCTGACTCGGGAGGCTTGCAGGCTGATGTTGTTATTGTTGTTTTTCATGCTGAGAACAGGAGTCCTGGCCAAAACACACTCCTGTTACAATAACAAGACCTGGAGGGCCTCTATGCTGCTCTGCACTGGGCTTTATTGGTACAGGGGAGCACCAACAACAATGTCTGTGGACAATCAACAACCAATTTGCTGAGGGGCTTAGTGGGAGATCAGCCAAAGACTGTTCTTTTTCTTTGTCTTTTCTCAGGCAGTGAGTCTGTGTAACTGATGACCACTACCGCTCTCACTTGTGTGTCATTGACTTCTAAAAGAGAGACAACACAGAGACGGACGAGACTAAAGCACAGAAAGCACAAACACTGACCCAGTCAAGAATCTGTATGGGGGGGATTTTGTGAAAAGACAAAACAGACAACATGAGCCTGTAGGTCCAACGTAGCAGATACATAAGCTGACTTCTTTTGGCAGATGACAAAGTGTTTCCCACGTCTGAACTGATTTGCATCAAAGTTCAGCTGCTCTATTCTATTCTATTCTATTCTATTCTATTCTATTCTATTCTATCTGCTTTAAATCGTCTTCAGTTGGTTCTAAATGCTGCTGCGAGGCTTTTAACAGGATCTTGTAGGCGCGCACACATTACTCCAATTTTATACTCTCTGCACTGGCTCCCCATTAAATTCCGAATTGATTTTAAAATTTTGGTCTTGACGTTCAGAGCTTTGCATGGCCAGGCCCCCTCGTACATCTCTGAGTTGCTGCAACCCTACAGCTCCAGTCGGTCCCTTCGGTCCTCGGGCCAAAACCTCCTCATGGTCCCAAAGACCCGCTTTAAAACCAGAGGTGATTTGTCCTTTCAGGCAGTTGCTCCAAAACTGTGGAATGCCCTGCCTTTTTCCCTCCGTGAGATTGAAACTGTTGATTCTTTCAAAAAGCAGCTGAAGACGTATTTATTTAGACAAGCTTTTAGTTGACTGTCTTCTACAGATACAGATTTTTCAAATGTACATTTGTTTATTTTTGTGTTGTTGCTGTTCCCCTTTGCACTCTGTGAAGCACTTTGTGATTTTATTTCTGTGAAAGGTGCTATATAAATAAAATTTCTTCTTCTTCTTCTTCTATTCTATTCTATTCAACAGTCATTTAGCAGACACTTTTATCCAAAGCGACTTGCATATAAGAGTGAGAACAACACAAGCACGAAATCAAACAGTAGAGGACAACTGGACTGCTGGAGTCCAGTTGGATGCTGGTCTTGAAGTGTAGTGCTACAGGCTTTTTTGTTTGTTTGTTTGTTTGTTTGTTTTTCCCCACCACACAGTATGTTATGGTACAAATAATGAATACCACAATATTTGTTGCAAAAAAACTTGGTTAAGTTCTCCAACTTTCCACCAAATATAGCTAAACTATATATATATACTATATATACTATATATAGTATATATATATATATATATATATATATCTATATATATATATATATATATATATATATATATATATATATATATATATATATATATATGGATATATAAAAGACAACACACATATATAGGTGTGTATTACTTAAATGCCAAGGAGGGAGGAAAGACATCAGAAGGATTTTTGGAGGAATAAGTTGTCAAATTTTCCATCATTGGATGTCCCTGCAAGTTTAGCCAAAAACAAAAAAGTTTAGTCAAACATCAGATCATGAAATACTCAAAAACACAAAAGCTAAATCTCAGACTATAAAGATCTCAGTTTGCATTTTACGTATTTCCCATTTTATGAAGATGAATTTACAACAGTAGAATTAAAAGACTCAACAAATATGAACAAGTTTGGCTTATCCAGAATAGCTGCAAGTGGACACGTACTTAAAAGAACATGACAACAGTACTTAAGGGGCATAAGATGAGATCAAAGTGGAGATGTTTGGCAGAAATGGGAGAAAAACTAAAACAGCACATCAGCACAAACATCTCATAGCAACTGTATGAGGTGTGATGCGGATGATGACTTATTTTGCAGCTGCAGAACCTATGTGCAGTACCTTGTGGTCAATGAGCCGACAATGAACTCCCTTGTGTGCCAACATGTTTCTCAAGTCAAATCTAAGGCAACACCTGACCCTTTACTCTAAACAGGGAAGGTAACAAAGCAACAATCCCAACAAAATCAGCAAATCTATAACAGAAAGTCTGGGTTTAACCAAAAAAGGAAGACAAGAAGCAAATCAAGGTGTTGCAACAGGCCTCAGTTCAAACTTCAACCCCACTGGAATCCTCTGGGATGCATGTTTTCTTTTTTATGCAGAAGATGGGCTACTCAGTAGATTAGTCAAAGAAGTTGGCCTATCATTCTCAATGTTATGTAAAAACCCCATTGTTAGGATATCTGCTGACATGTTTTCCAAAGCAGCTACCGAAGCAGAGGGTGGGAAGTAAAATGGCAGCGGAACCCCTCAGACCTTGCTTTGCCCCCACATGTTGGGGAAAGCCCAGTCATTCCATCAACACTATTTATATAACTGTGTGGAAAAACTTGGCCCGTTGAAGTTAGCTTTTCCATTTGCACTACACAGTAGAAACGCTGTTACAATAATTGTCTTTTTATACAAGCAAAGTTCATATGCAGTAAGGTATTTACAGTAAAAAAAAAAAAAAAAAAAAGACCAGCAGGATGGTGAGGGGCAGAGAGGGGAAGGAAAGAGAAAACTGCTGATTGGGAAGAGAGCGGGGTTCTATAGATATTCCTTCCAATCCAAACACATCGAGTGTTGATTTTTGTGTGAGTTACAGTAGCTGATAGAACAGTTAGCTCTTGCTTGGTTTGTAGGATTATCCTGTATGGTCATGGAGATTGCCTCCTGGTGTTACACTGCATGACCCCTCCATCCTTCAGTGGCAACTTCTGCTACTCTCACATCTGCACTTTTCCCATTCAGTTGTCTGCCAGTAATTCGCTTTCTCTCTCCTCCAATGTTGTTGGAAAAGAACAATCAATCTTTATCCATCTGTACCTCTTGCTTCACCTACTGCCCAGCTGGTATCCATTGTTTACAATTACTTCCAAGGCATGTGTTTGACAGCATGCGCACTTCTATACGTGCAAACTTGCATGTTCATTTCTACAGCTATGCATATGTGCGTTGTGCAGCACACATGCTCAGAAATTAAAATCTAAACGCATCGTTTTCCTGCATTTTATGGTCAGCAGAAAATAAGGCAGCCTGGGTATTGTGAAAGAAGGACCAAGGTCTGAGCAGGTCCAATTATTAAGACCAATCCATCAATATGCAAGCTAAGTCTTGGAGCAGGCTCAGCAGAAAAACATGGCAAAAAAAAAAAAAAAAAAAGAAAAAGTGAAAGCAGAAAAAATGTGGTTCGTACGAGGAGGGAGAGAAAAATCTGTCTTTACAATCCCCCTGTTTCGGCTTGCCAACTTTCTGCTGGCTGTTGGTAGTGCGGAAATGAGAGCGTGCTAGATTCTCCCCTCCTGAGAATAACACAAACCCCTCAAAGCTCAAATCAAACACACAATCCACGTCACAGGAAACCATTTTGAAGCGTAAAACCTCCCAATGGGAGCTCCATTTGAATGCTGCGGGTATGCGCTGCCTTGCCTGCCCCCTGCGCCTCCCACTCCCTCCCCTCCTGCTCTCTCAAAGATTCAACCACAACCTAACCCGAACCACACCACCTCTCAGACGACAAGACTCCCTTTCTCTCACTCTGTCAATCTCTCTCCGTTCTTTCCTTTTTTACTTGTCTTGCTCCTTTTTCTCAGATAGATAGATAGATAGATAGATAGATAGATAGATAGATAGATAGATAGATAGATAGATAGATAGATAGATAGATAGATAGATAGATAGATAGATAGATAGATAGGAATGAGGTAAAAGGTCACCATCCAGCCCTCTCTGTCCTCTGAAGTACTCAAGTGACCTCTCCTGCCAGCAGCAGCCCCCAACACTCTCCCCCTTCTCATCTCAGACCTCAACCACAAGCTCTCATACCCCCATCCTGCTCTCCTTGCCTCTTTTAAACCACCTCTTCCCCTCTCCCCTTTTTCCTCCTCTTTGCCTTGCAACTGAAACAGTGAGGTCAGGAGGGCATAAGGGAGGCAATCACAGTAGTTTGTTTTGGCTCCCTCGCCCCCGCATCAAGACCTCGGCTGTGCAGAAGCAATGCCGCCACCTTGCCTGCTTGCTGCCTGGGAAACAAACACATCCTCAATCACCCGGAGGCCCTGCATCCGCCAAGGCCACACTAGTTGAGCACCGTCTACAAGCTCAGGCCAGAAAGTTGGACTCTATCTGATGAGTTCAGGCCATACAAGTCAAGCTCTGTCTACTGAACCCAGGTCACATAAGTGGCAGCCAAACAGTCAAATCCAGATCACAATAGTTGATCATCCTTTGTTAAACAGTGCCGGCGAGAACATACTCTTCCAGCTTAGTGTCTACTCAACCCAAGCCACTCTAATCAGCCTGTGAAGGTGAAACTTCAAACCCTGCTGAGCGAATCCAGGCCAGAAAAAGTCAACCTTTTGCTGGTTGAAAATCAAGCCAGAAAAAGCTGAGCTATCTTTGGCTGGGTGAGTAATTCTGTCATTATGTTAGCTAAGTGATGGCTTACAGTGTCATTTTCTGACGTAAGTGCTGCGCAGCTGAGGGCTGGAAGTGAAACGTGATGTAAGATAGGAGTGTGGAGCATTTTAAATGAAAGCCAATAGCCTGCAGCCATTTCGTCCAAAGATGGATTAGATGAATTGTCTAACACTACTCATCCCCTCTAATTTCCAAAACCAAGAGCAATACGTGTCACATCGCACTCCATCTTTCTCTTTGTCCATCTCTCACCAGTTTGCCCGTTCAAATATTTTCCAAACCACCCTTCAGACTCACTTACATCTTCACAACAGTTTAAACTCCATGCGTGTGTGTCGGTTGTGAAGAATAAGAGATATTCATACAATAAAGATATTCATACAACGCTGTTGTTTACAAAATATGCATCTAAAAAAAAACTTTCCATTATTCAAAGCTGTGGTTCTAACAATCTGCTTCACCCTGAAAACCACAATATTCTCAGACCTTGAAGAATCTCCACATAAACCAGAGAAGCTTAACGCACAAACACAACGTTTTTTATTTGTCTCTTTTAGGATGTCAGACAATTAACCTCAAGATTCTTCTCCTGGGGTGAAATAAAGAAATTAGGGACTCCAGTGTTATTGTGCATGATGGGAAGAGGCTTCTGTTAAAGTACATAAGAGCTCATTCCTGGGAGAAAATGAGTTCACCCAATCTCCAAGCCTCATTGTTCCCATGGTTTCTTCTTCCTCTTCTGAACAGTGTTTCAAGTCGGAGTGACCTGCGGGCAGGCGTAGTGGGCTGATAGAATCACTGATCTCCATGCAGCCTTCTGTGCAGCCAGGCGGCAGCTGGACCCCCGAGCAGGTACATGAAGTATTGAAGCAGGCCGGGACTTCCAGGAAGTTCAGCATCAGGGATCAGTGTGTGTTATTGACTTGGCAAAGCCTCCAAGCAGTATGATTCCACCAGCTGAGGGGTCACTGACAAATGCACTTACATGTATCAGTGCAGAACCAACTAAGTGCTTTGAAGTCCGTATGGGTGGCCAGGCCCAGCTGATTTCTCTTGAACTGAACTCATTCCCGTTCTCCTGCTGAAAATGCATGCACACTGTATGCATCAATCCAGCTGCCCTCCATTTCATTGCGCTTTCCCATGTATTTATCACTGTTATCAAGTTGTTTAAAGTGAAAATTTGTGTTGAGCAGCTGGCGGGAACGGGGGGCCACACACACAGTCAAGAACATTATGTTGTCAACACATGAGCTGAAATGAAGGATCAAGATATATGATCCCATTTTACACAAAAGCCTCACAAAAACAAAAAGAAGCAAAAAAAGGAACTCTTTTCTATTGTGTTAAACAAAAACATGCCAACTAGTGGTCGAATTATATCAAGTATTATCTGTCAAAATAATCATGGATTAGAAGGATGTCACAGCAGCGTCTTTACCTTCACTACAGCTTATCTGCCTTCATTATTTCAGTCACCAACCACCAGAAACACTGAGCAGCTGATCTAATTATGTGAAAATAGTAAATAATCTTTCCTATTAATTACAATGCTCAAAGACCATGCCGCGTGCATGGGGGAGGGTCTTGGTGCTCGGGGGGCGCTGCTGGTGCACTGGGGTTTGGCCTGGCTGCCGCTCGGTGGCGGTCTGGGGATCCCGGCCCTCTGTCGGCGTGGGCTGGGTCCTCTGCCTGCGGGGGTTGCTTCCGGGCTCTTGGGGCCATGGGGACCCAGGGGCGCTCTGTCTGCCCTGGGTGGCCGGTGCCCGGCAGGGGCGGTCCTCGCTGGTCCGGGCCTGCTGGGGCCTGTTCCCCCTGACTGCGGGGGACTCTGGCTGGGACCCCCCTCTGCCTCCTCCTGGGTCGGTGCATGGCTGGCTCCGGGGTGGGGCGGTTGGGGTCTGCGCCTGGGGATGGCTGCCGATGGCCCTGGTCTCGGGGGTACTCCTGGCGTGCCTCTTGCCTTTGTGTGGGAGGGGTCACACTGGCATGATCACCTTTTCCGGAACACGTTCCACTCTGCATGGTCTGCATGTGACACAGTCACCGAGTCGTCACGCAGTTTTATTCACTAACAGCAGCTAGTTTTCTCATTTCTGTTTGTTTCTCATTTATATTTAACTTTTTACATTCATAGTTTAGTTACTATGATCTAAAGTTGGCTTGTATGTATATGTATATGTGTTAATACTGGCAAGTGCGTATATGTTTGTACGTATGTATGTGTGTGTGTGTGTCTGCATAGAGGTGTGTGTGTATATGTATGTATGTGTAGATGTATGTGTGTACACATGTATATATATATGTGTATACATATGTGTGTATATGTGTATGTATGCGTGTGTATGTATGTGTGTATATGTATACATCTGTAGGTTGTTTTTTCTTTTTGTTTTTGGGTTTTTTAGTTTTTTTTTCTCTCCCTTTTCTCTCCCTTTCCTTTCCTATCTCTTTCACTTTTCTTATGAGGTGTTTTTTTCTCCTTTCTCTTTCTGTCTTTTGTCTGTCCTCTCTGGTCCAGCAGTACAAACTCTACAATTCAAACAATAATACAAAATAAATATAGAAATAAAATAAAGATTCAGAAAGTCAAGGTGATCATTATATCTATAAAGCTTTCCCTGGCAGAGAAAATTTGCTCAGCAGAACACAGCATCCAGACCATCATTCTGCTTGCCTAAATGCTGGACAAGACAAAAAACAAAAAAAAAAACCCATGCCGAGCCTGTTTTGTGATAAAGAAAAGTATGTTCAGTCTACTGTTGTCTGGATTTTTTATTTATATGAATTGATTTTGTGACAAGAGAAGAGCAGCACAAGCATGGTTGGTTTCACTGGTTCAGCCTTTCTATTTCAATGAAAACCAACAGTAGATGGACACTAAACTAATAAAAAGTTTTACATAAACAGGCGGGAATAATAATATTTTTTATTATTATGATTATTATCATTAGTAGTTGTAGTAGTATTTATATTATTATTATTATTATTATTATTATTATTATTTATTATTCCCACCTGTTTATGTAAAACTTTTTATTAGTTTAGTGTCCATTATTATTATTATTATTATTATTATTATTATTATTATTATTATTAATAATAATAATAATAATAATAATAATAATAATAATAATAATAATAATAATAAAACTCTGCTAAATGCTGGTTGTATAGTTTCACAGGATAACTGTGACATTATTTTCAGACATATTAATTTTTTTTTACCATATTAAAGCAAACAAACTTTAATTAATGACCGATATTATTAAAATACTTTTAATTTCCAATTGTTGAAATATAAAGCCAGAAAAAATAAATACTTTCTTATTTGCATAACACTTGTTTGCTTTAGACTCCAAAAAACTAAAGTGCTTCTGAAGGTGTTTATAGCTCATAATCCTGCAGTATTCCAGGAATTCAGTAACATTTTGAAGAGGTAAAATGCATCAGCTATATTTGTCATAAAAATACCCATAAATACAGGATTTAGTCATCTATATGATTTTTCTGCTGCTACTATATGAGATTCCCATTAATTGACACCATAATAAACAGCACAATTTCTCAAATAAAACTCCAGATTGTAAATAATGGTACATTATTAAGGAAATGTCGTTGTTTTCTACTACCTGTTCACTGCATGTCTTCATGATTACCTGCAACAAATGAATGAATTCATCTTTGCCCATAACATAATTAAATTGAGCAAAAACAGGCATGTCATTTATTTTATGAAAAATCCACTCGCTTCATGTTTGAAAACTTTTGTTTATGTCCAATTTGTTTATAAAGCACAATAAAATCACAATCTGATTTAAGGTATTTTATATGAAACATGGAACCCATGGAAGAATTTGATAAAAATAGTTTCTAATCTTATTTTATCTAAAACTCTGAAATGTAATTCAACCAGTAAAAATCAGTGACAAACTGGAAATTATGTTTTCTGTTTTTATTTAAAGATGATGAAACCTGCCGTTTTCTGGGAGCTTGTTCCACATATATGATGCATGGAAACAGAAAAAGACTTAATAAATAAAGACTTCTAAGAATCTCAGCAACAACACGGCCAGGCAACATGTTTTTCTTTTTTTTTTTTTTTTTACAGCGTACTCCTTCAGTTGTTGCTTCTGGCTCAAAGCCAACAAGCGTGTAGTTGTGAGTACAGTGCCATTTACACAGAGACCGTTCATATCCCGGCACTTTTCTACATGGATGGGCGGCTCACAAGAAGCCATGACCACAATCATGAACCGTCTGTCTGCAGAAAAACTGAAGTAAACTTCTTTTCTAAAGTAAAGATGCATGTGGCGCATGGACCTGCAATCAAACAGCCACACACATGCGCATATATGCACACTTATGGGGTGACAGAGTGCACTGGCTGAGCTCAGATGAACCAACGGCAACCTGGGGGAAGGAGGAATGTGTATGGCGGCAATCCAAAAGAGGCCGTCAGAATCCTCAGCAAGCAATCCTGGTTGTCTTAGTGAACCCCAGTGTAAGTGTGTGGGAATGTGTGCATCTGCACAAGAGGCCAGTAGGGGTAGTAACTGTCTAACTGTATGAAAATGTGTGATTTTGCAGAAAGTTTGCAAAAAAAAAATTTTTTTTTTAAAAATAAGGTTATCCCATCTTACAGATTATATGAATCTTTCTGTTTTGCACAAACTGAAGCACAGAAAAGTCCTGACAGCACAGCCATTCTAATAAAAAGTCTAATCCACCTTATCAGCAGCATTACCAAGAGAAGCTTAATCGAAATGCCTTAATGGCTGCAGGATGCAGTGGAGCATCTGCAGGCAAAGACTCACCTTGCAAGTGGGAACTTACTCCAACCAGCAAGGAGGAGATCTGCTCCTGTGGGAGGCTACAGAAGGCAGAGAGGAGACTCACTATACCACCACTCATCCCAAAAATACGGAATGAAGTCATGCGGATTCCAAATGTGGACTGCAGTGGTAGAAACAGGGTCATGTGTGCACTTGACTAATGCACGGCTGAATAAGGAGAAAAAAAAAGGAGATAGAGGAGTAGGGAGAGGAAGGAGAAGAGTGAAAGGCCGTTTAAAATATTCAGCCCCCCTTCCATTAACTTACCATGTAGGGATGGGAACACAACCTGCAGTGTAGATCTTAAGAGAAAGAGGGGGGGAGAAGGGGGGGGGGGGGGGGGGGGGGGGTGTACAAGCACACTGTGGGAGCAGACCTCTTATCCAGTAGCCCTTAAATCCAGCTCAGCATTTTCATAGTGATGTCATCTCTTTTTCACTCTCACTTCTCTGTCTACACTTTCTCCCTCACTTTGGCCTTCCTGAGCTCTCTGCGACTTGCACGCACATGCCTGCCTTCCCTTCCTCTGCAATTACACAACGTGCAGTGCATTACGATATGCAATGCATCTTGTTCACCCCCGTAGATGCCGATAAATCTGGAGCTGCCTGCTGTCATCCTGAGTTCAGCTGATCTAGGAAGTGTGGGGCTTGCTCGCATGTTTCACCGCAGACCTCCATCCTGCCCTTTCTTCACACTTCAACAACACTGCATCCTGACAGACAAGGCGAACACTGTATAAACAAACGGGAAATGGCTGCCAGCTGCTCGGACAGAGCCGGACAGAAGGGGAGATGTGTTGTGCGTGCAGCTTTTTATTGGGTATGAAAAGGGATGCAGTGGGAAAACACATGGAGGAAGAGAGGGTACCAAAAAGGTCTTTGAAGCTACTCAACAGTGCTCTTACTTTAGGAGTGGCTGCTATTTTTGGTTTTTGATCGGAAAAATAATAATATTAAAATACTTAAATGTACAAAGAATAAAGAGCTGACAAGGGAAAATGACTGGACAGTAGAGCTGAGACTGTACTCAACATTTCTTTGTAAGGCAGTTTAGGCCTTCTGCACAATGCACATAAAGAACAGTGTGTTCAGTCTTCTGTTGTCTGGATTTTTTATTTATATGAATTGATTTTGTGACAAGAGAAGAGCAGCACAAGCATGGTTGGTTTCACTGGTTCAGCCTTTCTATTTCAATGAAAACCAACAGTAGATGGACACTAAACTAATAAAAGGTTTTACATAAACAGGTGGGAATAATACTATTATTTATTATTTTGATTATTATCATTAGTAGTAGTAGTAGTATTTATTATTATTATTATTATTATCATTATTATTATTGCGAGCAAACACTTGCCTGGCATAGTCATGATAAAAAGAAAGAATATTTCAAATATCAGAATGTAAAGGAGAAAAAAAAGGTCTGATAGTTCGCAGGTCAGCAGCAGCATGTGGTGTGCATGCAACGATGCAAAGCAACGCCGGTGATTCTCAGATGAGGAAAGAGTGACTGTAACTATGGCTGTGATAAAAGCAATGTGGGGCACTGATCACTTTATAAGGTGTTTCTATCCAAACCATAAAGAAACATTTTAAGTTTGAGTTGCCTTAGAGGCAGGATATTTCACTCTGTCCCGTCACCTTTGCTCCACCGTCAGATTTCCTCCACATTTCTGCAAACTGAGAGCTTTCTGACCGGTCTTCTGAGGGTAAGTCCCTAAAAAAAGCTTGAAAAACCCAGAAATTGCCTTTTTAAGCTAAATCCACTGATGAGCATGACCTAAAACTCTTCTGATTTTTTCATTTCAGGATTTTAATCAGTAAGGATAATTTCAAAATTGATGCAAATGGTCTCCTTTTTTGCATGTTGGAAATCCGTTGTTAAAAAAAACAAAACAGGTACAGGTAGTTTGGATCAGCTCTCCATCCAGCGGGTAAGGGCATCAGTGCCTCAGGGTCCTCAGTAAGGATTGACTGCAGCCTGATTAGAATGAGGATGCTCCTCTTAAGTCAGTGTTTTACAGTCCAGGACCCACTGCCCTGCAGGTTTTACAGATATTCCTCCTTCAAAACCCAGTCAGATCGTTGAAAGTCCTCATCAAGTTATTTGCAATTCTTTATTTATTTCAGGTGTGTTAAAGTAGTTTCACCTATAACACATGCAGGATAGGGCGTCCTGAGGACCTGGAAAGAGAAACTCTGTCCTAAATGGTCTTGGTCCTGGAATCTATCTGCTTCCCCCAGTAATAAATCTGAATAAGTGACTTCAGTGATTGAGAACCTGCTAGTCGAGTTAACAGCAGCTCTGATCTCATAATGTGGGCTAATTGATGGGGAAATTTCTTTATTGAAGCAATTTAGCAGAGAAAAAGCCAAAGTTTTAATATAATTCATTTTGACACAACCAAAAGTCAAATTAATTTCTAATCAAATTATACAAAATCAAAATGAGTGAATATCCATCAAAATGATGAATCATCTTGATCCCATCTGAACCATGTTAAAATCATTAATCCCTGATTAAATCATCCCTTTACCAATTATTTTTCCTTTTTTTACTAGTTATTATTGAAAAGCTGAGGCTGTGATGACGTTAAAAAGCAGTTTGACCAGAACTTTCTTTCCTTTTTGTGCCTAAAATGAATCTTCTCACCTGGTATAAGGCAAAGTCCTAAAAATCCACAAGTCCTTGATTTCCATGACAGGAGTTGAGCCAGAAAGTGTCTTTTTTTGGAGGAGGAACACTTTCCTGTTTACCAGCTGGTCACAAAACTGGGCTCACATTACACAAGTATCTTGTCCCGTGTCCAAATTTTACACACTTCATTCAACGTGTGTTTGATTAATTCTTATTTGTCCCCAATAAAAAAAAAAAAAGAGAATATGTGAAGAATCCTACACATCAGTTGCTTCCTTTTTATGCTCATTTTAACCCGGACTGGTTACATGTTTCCACAAATCTCATCATGACTTCTGACTCACTGCTAACGGGGATTAACAAAAACAGATTCAGTCTGTTTGGGGCCTCGGGATCCAGGAAAACCTTCCTCTGGGATTTAGATAGCTCTAGGAAGCACGTTCGACACTGTCCACAAATCTTTTTTTTTCCCCATACCTTCTCCAGGTGGAAGCAGAAAGGCTTACAGCCCCACTAGTCACCAGTCCAGTACATCAGCCTTATTTGGATCACCAGTTAACCTCCTGAGACACAAGGAGGACATCCAAACAACCCATATAAAGGAAACGCTCGTCTGCGTCTGGTTCAGCATAGCTGTTTATAAAAACGGGAACAATCAGGTGTTCTGCCTCTCGAAATGACGGCTAGATTAGGCTCCAACTGGCTGTTCAGAAAGCAAATGGATGAACAGTAATATGGATTTGGGAGCTAAAACAAAATGTTTTACCTAAGATCCGACTCATGCGTGGTCTGACACTCTCAGAAAATGTCAAAGGGCTGTGACGAGAAAAACCATGTGATGATTAACATCATCTGTCTCCCATGTGTGCAACTCTTTAAAGAGATTTTATATTTAAAAAAAACAAAACAAACAATGATCCAAGTTCAGGAAATTTGATGTAAATGAGCCACACTGCAACACACAGATGACCACAATTTTAAAACAGTGAGCTTTTACTCACTTGAATTAGTCAGATTATATGTTGTCGTTACAATAAACCGCTCTGAATAAAGTCTTTTGAGTGAATAGTAATCGCTGCATGTCTCATGCTGTTTCTGCAGTCACCAGTTAACTGTTCATATTTCTAATTACTTCGTCTTGTAAAAACCTAAAATGACTCAAACATTGAAGTGTGAGCAAGAGGTGAACTCATTTAGCAAGAGTGTCTCAATGTTCTCTGTGCAATTTAAAAAAAAAAAGTAAGAAAATCACAAAACTGTCAGCAGGCCTCAAATAGTGATTTAAATACCAGCTTAATGAGAAACAATCATGCTAGGTATGCAAGAGTTTGCGTCTGATTTTTAGCAGGAACAGGGTTTCCCCGTCACAGAGAACAAGAGGACAACAGGGGACAGATTATTGCTTGGCAAACACCACAACTTGATTACCCAACTTTCATGAGGGGTCTGTTCAGGCCAGGAGAGAGACAAAAGGAATTCAGTCTCCCTCTCAGTTGGTTATTCAGCTGTTTCTCAGAGGTCCAGACTGGGCAACAGTGAGAGAAGGAGCAGAGAAAGAGGAAAATAAAAAGTGAAAAAGTGGGAACAAGGCAAAGAGAAAAGCAAACGAGTGACTGTGTAACTGGAGGCTTGTTTTGTTCCAAATCAGATTGCTTTATAGCAACGCAGGGGGCGAGTGGTTCCAGGCAGCAGACAATGGGCCAGCAGGATCAATATTGACATTCTCCTTAGTGATAGATGAGTTGGTTGGGTGAGGTCAGGGAAGGGATCTTTATGTTAGCCTGCCAGTATTAGTGGTCGTGGCTGGGGACACTTACTGTAACCTTGGCCTCTCAGCAAAATGGAGGGTCTACTATGCAAACCCAAGAGAGGTGTCCTAGACTCTCCCCATTATGGCTTTTATTACGGTAAGAGAAGTCTGTCCTCCACTGGCTCGAGTCAAGCGCAGCTTATTTCATTGTGAAAACAGCTAACAGGCCATGTTGGCAGCTGCGCGGGCCAGCCAGTGTGGCTAACGGCATCTCAAAGTGCCAGGGAAGTCGTGAGAGATGAGGCAGGGAGAACTCAAGAAACTGTAAGCAGAGCACTTTTTGGACAAGTGACCATTTATTAGCTCTCATTAAAACAACTTTCACAAGTGGATTTACTGGCAAGTTCTACATGTTCTGCAAAGACACAAACACTGAGTGCAGCCTCTAACCAGAACGGCTACCACAAAATACTGTAACACAACACTGCTGCAAATTCCATGATCTGGCTTTGCTGAAACAACATCGCAATTGTTTAACTAAAGTGGTCAATTAATCCAAGGCAAACTCATAAAAGAGGAAATGGTGTGGGCTGTTCAGGTAGCTGGATCCAGCAGGCTGGTTGTTGGAGCTTTAGGGATACCATACTGTACCCCTCCCTGTGGTGGCAGAGTCCAACTGATGAGGGGAAAAAAGAATACGAGGTGACAAACAACAAGGAATATTCTCGCACCAAATGATGCCAAAAAGGAGGAGAGAACGGAGCAGGAGGTGCCAAGAACAGTGTGAGGAGGAAGGAGAAGAGGTCATCTGAGGTGAGAGAGATTTTGTGTGGTGGGCTGGTTTCATCGAAGATGGAGCTGGGCCACTCTCCTCCTCTTCCTCTGGTTCTGTTCTGGCTCGGGCAACTGGACCGAAGCCTCGCAAACACACTAAACACATGTCTGCAGTCTCCCACACACACACGCTCGCTTTCTTCTTTGCTTCACACTCGTGTTTCTTACAGAAATAGAAGTGACATCACAGCAGTCGCATTTCAAAATCAATGCATGTTGCTCTCAGTCTAACACCCCCGCAGACGCACATGCACACGCACACACAGGCGCACTGAATTCGCGGTCAGTGGGCTGCTTCAGAGTCCAAACCACTCGGTGACCCCTCCTCTCCTGGGGTCGAGTTTCTGCCTCTGCTTTTCATCCTCCATGAACTTGTTCTGCATCTCCTCCATGGAGCCCTCTGCCGGCATCCGGTCCTTCTCCGGGAAGATGTCAGGAAAGGTGAATGTCTGGCCCTGTGCCTGATGAGACGACAAAGAACGGGGAAAATGAGCTGAAAGAGCTTTGTTTTTCTCTCTAAAAAAAAAAAAAAAACAACTGTCTTTATTTGTTCCAAACACCATTTCCTCAAACACATCTGAAGCTGCACCTTCCTTAAACATTTTCTCTCCTTTGCTAAAACACAAAGAAATAAGTTGGAATTCAGGACACTTTCTCCTCTTTCGGTTACACAAATCCTCTCTTTCTCCAACTCTCTCTCCCACATTTAATCTGTCATCTCTCTCCATTTCTCTGGTCTTGATTTATTCAGAGGGAAAGGATTGTATCCATTATTTATTCCGTACCAACCCATCTCTGGCCATGGCTAATGGATTACTGGCCCAACTGTAGTCTGTGTCAGGCCACTATAGTGCACAGTATAGTACACACACATGCAAGCTCACATGCACACACACAGTGAAAAGAAAAAAAAGAAAGAAAAAGATATGTAGAAGATAACGGGTCATTGGGTGCAGGCATGTGCACATATCTGTAGCCTATCCCTCGCAGCCTCTCCCATGGACACCTGGCAACAGAGCTCCCTGTTGTTGGTCTGGACTGGAGGAAAATCACTTCCCCAGCAGCTTCTACTTATGATGGCAGTCATATCAGAACCAGAAATAGTTTTATTTCCACCGTCCGTGAGCGGTTTCACTAACTAGGAATGTTTCCAGGTGTGATGGTGCAACGTGGAACATAGAATGAAATAAAACAAATAAAACATAAAGCTATAAGGCATGCACTAAAATAAACTAAAATATAAAGCACCTTTACTATATAACTAAATCTAAATGTTCTTTGTAATAATTAAAAGGAAAAATATTTGATTGTATGAATTTTTCCTGAGGGTGATGGCTGCTGGTGGGAACGAGTGGACTTGACAAAGCCTCACACTGAACACACTTTGTTGTGTTCGCACTGCGTTGTGTAGAGGTTGTGCAGGATCTACTCAGCACAGAAGCAGCTGTCTTGTTTACTTTGTTCAGGCTCTTTAAGTCTCTGGTTCTAATTCTGCTGCAGCAGTAGATGCTGCAAAGCGGACTGCTCTTCCCGCAGCAGACTCGTAGAAAATAAGCAACATTTTGCTGCAGACCAATGAGCTCAGCTTCCTTAAGTAGAGTCTGCTCTGTTCTTTCTTGTGGACGCTTCTGGGTTGCATTTCCAGTCCAGTCTGCTGTCCAGCTGAACTTTGAGGAACTTGGATTCCTTCACCACCTCCACCTCTTCTCTGAGGATGTAAAGTAGCTTGTTTATTCTTGTTCCTCCTGAGGTAAACAATCATCCCTTTTGCTTTGCTTGTATTCAAGATGAGGTGATAGTTTCTGCACCATCACATTAACTGACTGACCAATTTGCTTCATGCCTTCAGTGATACTCTGCATAACTGCAGAGTAATCAGAGTATTTCGGCAGATGAGTTGGTCTGAAAGTCTGAGGTGTACAATACTAAAAGAAATGGTGAGAATACAGTTCTTTGCGGTGCTCCTGTGCTGCCGACCACCATCTCAGACACTCAAGCTTTCAGTCACACAAACTGTGGTCTGTTAGTTGAGGAGTCATACATGCAGGTGGGTGTGAAGGGATCCACCTGGAATTTATGGAGCTTTTTACATAAAGCAGCTGAATTGTATTAAAAACACTTTGAGAATGAATGAACATGATGGTAAAAATGTTGCCTGATTGATCGGCATCTTCAACTCCAAGCTCATGACGATAAACAAACTGTAAAGGCTCCTGAAAGGTGCTCACCTGATTTTGTAGGCGAGCCAATTTGACTTGTGACGTTAAGACAACTGGTTCAGATGGTTGGGATTGTTTAGGTACTGAAACTGACACAATGGTTTCCACAAGACACAATCTCTTTTTTTATGTGGGCTGGTGCTGGAAAGCTGCAAAAGAATCCAACACAATTGTTCTGCGAAGGTTCTGATACCGTCTGAACCTGCAGCCAGTTCAGCCCCTTCAGTTGTTTCATCACCTCACTGCAGGAGACACACAGGCTAGAGGTGGAAGTAAAGGAGGCCTCGGTACGTTCTGATGTTAAGGTCCATGACTGAGCGGCAGGATGCCGAGTGGAGGTGTGACAGGAAAGCTGTGGGCTGGTGGAGGGTGTGTGGTCTGTTGGGTGTGAGGCAGGGGGTGTACTGAACCTATTGAAGAACATGTTCAGCTCATTGGTTCTGTCCAAACCTCCATTAATCTCATCCCCCTTTAACATGAAGTCGCTGATCTTTGACATCCGTCACGTTGTTCTGCTGGAGCGGATTTTCTTTTTCCCGTCGGCCTCCTTGCACTTCATAATCTTTAAGTTGGTTTTTATGTTTGCTTCCATAACTCCCCGTCTTCATCCTTGAAGGCTCTGTTTTTTATGTTTAGCAGCTTTTTCATGTTACTGGTGATCCAGGGGTCTGTTATTGGGAAAGCTTCTCACTGTTCTTATTGGCACACTGCTGTGCTCACAGAAACTGATATAATCTGTCACACACTCTGATGCACTGATGTTTTCTTCATGTGGTTCACAGAGATCGTTCCAGTCTTTGTCCTCTCACAGCATCTCCAGCTGTGTGATGACTGGTTGCTGCTGAACGATGGGCTTGTAGGTGGGGGTGAGAAGAACCAGATTATGGTCTCATCTGCCTAAAGGAGGCAGGGCAGAGGAGCTGGATGTATTCTTAGCATTCATATAAAATAAATCCAACATCTTATTTTCTGTGGTGGAGCAGCTAACAAAGCGAAGGTGAAGAGAGGGCTACGTTGAAGTTACTAGTGAAAGCAAACTGCGTTAGGATGCTGCGTTTGTAGCCTAGCAACGACAGAGCTGATGATGTCACCGGCTGCGTCTGCAGCAAAACCGGGTATGATTCTCACCGCTACCAGAATAAAACCCAGTTAAACTCTCTGGGGAAGTCATAAGGATGAAAACCTATGGCTAGCAGTTCAATGTCCCTTGTGCAGGTTTTCCTTTACAGTGACAAGTCCAAAATGGCACAGACAGAGGCTAAGAAGCCCTGCAAAAGCACAGGGACCTTCTTTTTTAGATCTTCGTAGCACATAGCTAGCAATCTCATTTTACCAAAAGCTTTGAATTTCCACCATTATTCTCTTTGCCTCGCCGCATCCTCCGCTTCTTCTTCGCCTGACCTGGAGCGTTATTTTGCTGATTGTCTTGACATTGAAAAACTTCATCAGCTCATCCAGTTTCTGTTGCCATGGAAACTCATAACAAGTCTTGAAAGAGTCCAAAGAAAAATCACTCAAGCAAAACTTCATCCAGACCAGCATGAAAACATCCTCTTGTACAACTGGCTTGACGGTAATCGTGTTAAAGGTCTACTGTACATAAAAAAAAACACGACACTATGTCCGGACCTCTGCTGTGACCTCGCACCGCATTCGAGAGCACAAATGTGACTCGTAAATGTGAAAAGTTCATGAAAAACTTATTTATTTCAAAAGTAAAAGTTTATGTGTCTCATAAACTTTTCAACTACTATATAGAGGCTGTCAATCAACTATTGGGTTTGAGTATGTGAAATATTTTGTTTGGGGTCAGTGTGTAGGCGTTAAGGAATGGTCTGGCTCTAATGTGAATGAGACTTTGTCTGTCTCCAACCCCCAAAATACCGAGAGAAACATGCATATAATTACCGCTTGGCATGGTTTAATTCCCAAAGGGGAAGACAACATGAAGTTCACGCTGCCAAAGATGCAGAATGTCTCCTGTAAAAGTGCTGGGGGGGGGGGGGGGGGAGTGGAGGGGGCCTGATGCAGACAAGCATGTGCTTTTGTTTTCTGGTATGATCATGCCTAAGTAAGAATATGAAAACATGAATGTGTCTTGACACTCGTGCCTCTTTTCTCCTACAGGAGTCCTTCCAGTCCCTCTGCCCAACCCGACTGTCCCTCCCATCCTGTAGTGAGAGAGACTGGGCAGTAGAGCCCATCCTGTCCCGCCCTCCCACTGACAGACAGCCACAGAGACTGGGAGCGTTTCTGCAGCCTCCTCCCTCCCTGGCTGCACAGGATGCTGAGAAAGGGCTAGAGTTCCTCCACTTTCAATAGCAATTTCCCCAATAAATCAAATCAAGCCTTATTTATAAATCACTTTTCAGGCATAACAGCAGCACAAAGTGCTTTACAAAATAATAAATAATGATTTTGCATCCTAAAAACATATGTTTACAACAAAACAAATTTAAAGCCTCCTCATAAAATGGATGTAGAGCCCTACGCCCTCACCCCTCAACCCCTCTCTAAAACCAAAAACTGCCTCCAACAAAAAAAGTATACTGCTGACAAAGTAGTGTTGGAGAAGAAAATAGCTTCATTCCTCGGGAAGAAAGCAATAATGAGGGTCCCTCAGAGCAGATAAAAATATGTCCTAAATGATCTGACTGTAAGTGAAAAGTTTAAAGTAAGCGTGTTCAAACAGTTAAATGACGAATCACACGCACCGAGAGAGCACATGTGATGGTTTCGTAGTTAAAGCTTTCATTTGTTGGCCGAAACAGGACATCGGAAGGTCTACTGATGTTTCTTTAAACCAGGAATATGTTCCTGATTTCTTATTCAAACATTAACAAGATTCAGATTCGCATGAGTGACTTTTATTGCAGAATTATTTATGAGCATTTCGATGAGCTCAGTTATGTAACAGACGCAATATGAGAGAAGGAGCTTGGAATAAATTATCTGTTGCCTTGCAGAGCTCAGTGTTGGAGAAGCTCTGCTGATATAGAGGCATTAAATAAAAAACTTACACCACTGACGAGAGTCACTAATAATGCCTGCAGTTATTCAACTGTTTGTTTCTATTAAAGAGGCCCATTTCAGCAAGTTTTACCACAATCCTCCCACGTTTTGCTGTTTTTATGTGTGTTTTTTTCACCCAGTCATTACAGTGGCATCAGATAAACTGGTGGGGTCTAGAACACTTAATTATTAGGATTGTCAGGGTTAACTAATTTTACAATTATTTATGGTGTTAAATAGTAAATATTCCTCAATAGCGTAATTTTTCATAAAAGATAATGTTGGAACTATGAGGGCAGATCGGTGCAAACTGCACACCAAACAAAAACAGTTACTTGATGTGTGAAAATGGTCATACCATGACCTGTAAAGCCTAAAAAACTGTCACAAACTTCATACAAAATACAGAGGACAACTGCTGACTCAAAGCACCTACAAGCACAGAATCAATTTCTTTCATAGAAATGATGCCCAATATTTATGACATAAAAACAATATTATTTATGCAGGAAAAAACATACAAAAAGAAAAACATGTTAATTTCACAGATAAATCTTCTTGCATTGTGTTATTTTTGACAGTCCCAATAAAACCTTTAAGTCCTTTAAGGAGCGTTTGGTTTCCTGACATTGTTAATATCTTTTTTTATTATTATTATTTGCTAAATAAATGTACAGAAATGCATTGTGGACCACTTTTTAAAGACACACTACAGAACTAATGCCATTTCCCGGCACACGCCCCCCCATCTACGGCCAATTCGGCATCCATCTTGTATCCTACCTGACCTGTTAGCTTTCTCCAGCCAGCTGAAGACAATCTTGTCCCTTTTACTCTTTTAATCTTCTTCCTTTGCTGAATCAGCAGTGTTGCATGTTCAAAACAGCCAGTCTGTTTTCTAGCGTGAACTCAAACTCTCCTGCAACGTCACTCAGCGTCCCGGATGTAAAAGTTGTGTAGTGTCGGTTTCTCAGCTTTGCGGCGTTGCTAGGCAGCAGCGGCTCCAGAGATGCATGTGATAGATGTCACTGTTTCACTGAACAAGTCTGGGATGCAGAGTTTTAAAGTCAGAAAGTGACATAATGCATCTACAATATGCTTTAAGAACATGAACCTGAACGCATCGTCACACTGAGGGAGTTCACCTGCGTTTCTCTGTCCATCTGCAATTAGAAAAAGCAGCACAGCAGGGAACTTTTCTGCTGTTTGCTGTATTATGTTTGTCTTTTTTTTCTTTTTCATCTGGGGAAATCACAACTGTACACATATTTAACCTAAAACAAAAAGAGGAGTTTCTGTTTTTCCACTCTTACCAGAATATTTGCTCAGACATACTCAAATATGACAAGTGTGAAAACACCTTTAGTTACAGACTTTTATCTATAAACTGTGCATTAAAACCGTAAAAATCATGAAGCAAAAAGCCACAGCTGCAGCACAGAAAGCCAAATTTATTTACAGCCTTACAACTCAGGCTTCAAGTCTGCAAAGTACAAGTGGCAATGACCTGAAATCCAACCATCCGAAGTGCAAAAGTCATGAAAACTACTGTTTCTACAATATTTTACACCAGCCTGAATCCAGGTTATTCCATAGCTCCCAGTACTAGGGTGCTAAAAGGTCCTGATATTAGCTTTTAGCAGCAGTGAATATTAAATATGCACAGCCTTCTGTCAAAAAGAAATCCACCTGCCTGCCTTGCAAAATACAGGAGGTCCCTTAGTGAAAAGGAGCTAAGAGAGCAGACCCAGTTAGGAGGAGAAGGCTGAGTCAGGTCGTGGTAGAGAGCTACCAAACATGAAAAAAGCACCTGGAAAAAGACGGCACAGCCAAGGCACTCAGCGTCTCTCCACACTCATACACACTGCCATCGAGGAATTCAGAACCCATAACACAAACACTGGATCTGGCCAAGGTAGTAAGAGTTACAGGAGGAGTAGTGAGCAAGAAGGAAGCAAAGAAAATGATGATGAAGAAGTGAATGAGAGGAGAGGAAGAAATGAGAGCATGGGTGAAGGATAAAGGGATCTACCCTGCTGCTATAAACACCAGACGAGCAATGACGCAATGACCCAAAAATCACTTCTCCCAATTTGAACCAATCATTGTCCCATGAGAATTTCTAGTTACCGAGCAACCTTGGACACCGCGTGTATACACTTGAAGATTTCTGCTGGTCTCAGAGAGCGCGATTCACAAAAACAACAAAGCTCTGAGACAAACATCAACAAAGCACTGAGACTTGCAAAACAAGTCCTATTGTTGGCAGCAGGCCGCACCCTGTGTGTGAGTGTGTAAGTGTGCATGTATGTCAAAAGTTTACTGAACACATTTCTGTGATGAGAATAAGAGCTGGCAGGGATCATTTGTATTTCTGTTTGCTCCACAGCAGAGGCAAAGACCATGTCGCCCTCCGTCTCCAAGAGCTCTGGGCGAAAACGATCTTTCCCCATGTGTCTGTCTACCTCTGTGTGTTTGTGTATGATGTAGCGTGTATGACTGCATATTCAGTGATTTATGAAAAAGACCAAAGCCTGGCCAAAGAGGACAAAAGTGGAGAAAGACATGCCTCCATGAGTTTTCTGTCTGTTTCCTACGATGCTTCTGAGACCACAAATTACAGAATATTTTCCCTCCCTATGCCATCATCTTCACTGTGCTCCCAATTAAGTTCAAGCTGCCATCCAGGAATATTGGGAAGAGGCGCCATACAGTTAACAATGTAAACGTATTCCTTTTACACACATGAGCAACCTATTACACACAGTTTCTCTCTCAATGGGGAATGCAGGAAAAAAGAGCAATGGGGCAAAGGAAAGGGGAGCTTAAAGAGGAAAGGCAAACATAGTCGATAACTCTCTCTGTATATGTATGTATATTTTATATATATATATATATATATATATATATATATATATATACACACACACACACATATAGTGTTGCTGTGGGGACTGTCCCAGTCTGGTGGGTCGGGATCCGGCGCTGCAGCCTTATAGTTGTGGCGTGGGTCCTGTCTGCCCGGACCTGGGTGGCCTCCATTGTGATGGCCTGGGTGGTTGTGGGTGGGGGTAGCCCTTTGTGTAGAGGCACCCTGAGGATATCGTTTCCTTATCTGGTACACATCTGGTACATATGTACCTGGCCATTCGTCTTCTTTTAACTGTTATAGGGCTGATAGGGTATGGGTGATGGTGGTTGTGGGTGGGTGAAAGGGAACTATGGGTGTATGTGTGTGTATTTTATCTATTTTGATGTAAATTGTTTTATAATGTAAAGCACTTTGTATTGTTTTTAAGCATGACAAGTGCCATACAAATAAAGTTTGATTTGATAAAAAAAAAATTAAAGGGAACTCTCGATACAAATTTACATCTTGTGAAACACTTTTACAAAGTTTTGCCCCGGAAATGATATTGTGGTGGGGTGGGACAAGACCGTGTAAACAGGAAACAAACTGATAGCAGAATTGAAGCAGAGATGTTTTGCCCGTTTTGTGAAGTTCACTTTCAAGTATTAGGGCAATTTTGTGGCGATTGTGGTCACAGCTTGGGTTTTCGCTGATCTGGAGGGAGAAGAGGTTATTTTAATGGGCTGTCTTGTTAAGTATTTCAACAAAGGCCACACATACAGTGTGATTGTTGACATGATGGAAAGGCTTCACAATGTCCGCTTGTCTTTGCGGACCGTGAAACTTAAATTAAATGATGCAGATGATCTATCGCAGAAAAAATTATTCATCTTCATTCAAGATAAGAAACGCCATCAGATTGGAACTTCGCGGACCAGGACAACTGTTTGGCTACAGGACAATGAATCAGGTGCTTAAGCAGAAATATAAACTTTGCGTGAGGAGAGACAAGGTCATGACTCTTCTGCGGGAGCTTAACCCTCGAGGTTATGAGAGGAGGGCTATATGAAGATTTGTTAGACGAACATATCACTCTTTGTGACCGAACTACATGTGGCATGCGGATGGCTATGATAAGCTGAAGCCGTTTGGTCTTGCCATTTCAGGCTGCATTGATGGTTTTTCCCGGAAAGTGCTATGGCTCCACTGTAACAACCTAGCAGTCATCACTCACAATTTCCTGGAATGTGTGCAAAAACTCTGCATTGTTCCAATGAGACGATGAGCGTATGCACCTCGATTGCTCGGTCCAGCTGTCTCCTCATCAACTTTATTCAGGACATGGAGGGAACGCCCACAAAACTCACAGAAAGGGGTTGTTCTCGCAGAGAACTGCCACAGAACGGACAATACATGTCTGTTCGATTCCTGCAGATTACTGTCAATTGAGGAGTTTCCTGCTGGCACACAACGTAGCCCCCATGACAGCACTTCCGGGGCAGATCTTTGTAAAAGTGTTTGGGTAAACTTGTAAGAGTGTTTCGCATAGATGTAAATGTGTATCGTGAAAATGTAAATGTGTTTCACAATATGTAAATTTGTATCGCAATAATGTAAGTGTTTCACTGGATGCAATTTTGTTTTGCACTTCCCGGCCACCGTAGCATAGTGTCCAGAGCATGGAGGCGCTACCAGGAGACAGGCCAGTACATCTTTGTGCAAGGAGGAACAGGTGGAGCACTGCCAGAGCCCTGCAAAATGAGCTCCAGAAGGACACAAATGTGCATGTGTCTGCTCCAACAGTCAGAAACAGACTCCATGAGGGTGGTATGAGGGCCCGACGTCCACAGGTGGGGGTTGTGCTTACAGCCCAACACCGTGCAGGACTTTTGGCATTTGCCAGAGAACACCAAGATTAGCAAATTCTCCACTGGCGCCCTGTGCTCTTCACATGAAAGTAGGTTCACACTGAGTACACGTGACAGACGTGACAGAATCTGGAGACGCCGTAGAGAACGTTCTGCTGCCCGCAACATCCTCCAGCATGACTGGTTTGGCAGTGGGTCAGTAATGGTGTGGGGTGGCATTTCTTTGGAGGGCCGCACAGCCCTCAATGTGCTCGCCAGAGGTAGCCTGACTGCCATTAGGTACCGAGATGAGATCCTCGGACCCCTTGTGGGACCATCTGCTGGTGCGGTTGGCCCTGGGTTCCTCCTAATGCAAGACAATGCTAGACCTCATGTGGCTGGAGTGTGTCAGCAGTTCCTGCAACACGAAGGCATTGATGTTATGGACTGGTCCGCCCGTTTACCAGACCTGAATCCAGTTGAGAACATCTGGGACATCATGTCTCGCTCCATCCACCAATCACAAGTTGCACCACAGATTGTCCAGGAGTTGGCAGATGCTTTAGTCCAGGTCTGGGAGGAGATCCCTCAGGAGAACATCCGCCGCCTCATCAGGAGCATGCCCAGGCGTTGTAGGAGGTCATACAGGCATGCAGAGGCCACACACACCACTGAGCCTCATTTTGACTTGTTTAAAGGACATTACATCAAAGTTGAATCAGGCTGTAGTGTGTTTTTCCACTTTCATTTAGAGTAGAACTCCAAATCCAGACCTCCATGGGTTGATATGTTTGACTTTTATTGATAATTTTTGTGTGATTTTGTTGTCAGCACATTCAGCTATGGAGAGAACAAAGTATTTAATAAAAATATTTCATTCATTCAGATCTATACGTGTGTATGTGTGTGTTCAAATTCAGTGATTCGGTGTCTTTTCTTTTTGTTCCAGGAGGTGAGTATTTAGTATGTCGGTCTGCCCTGTGTCACATATGGGGGACCAGTTATGATACAGCAGTAACTGAACTGCTTGTGTGTGGTTCGCATCAGCCTCCCAGGCACAAATACACTTCAGATAAATGTCCTCAAATCAAACATGGGTTTGTGTGTTGGAAGGCAAAAGCATACAGTCAGGCACATGGACTAAGTAATCCTGTTTGGAGCCCCAGAGGGGAAGAGGAGAGTGAAAAGGGAGAAGGCCAGGTGAGACGTGGAAAGAGACAAACACAAAGAACAACTGTATTCGCTGTAATTGACCTTTCCCTCTGATTTACGACAACCTAAGCAAGCAGTTGAAACTCAAAAACAGATGCAAGAGAAAAGTTTTGATGTGTTCCTTTTGTATTTTCTTGTTTTATGTAATCATTTTCCCTTAAGAAAAGAAAAAATAAATAAAGATGTAAAAACAATGGACAAAGTCAACCTCAGAATGCACATGAAATCAATCCAGGAGAAACTGAAAGGCACAACTTTTATTATTCATAAGAAAGATTAAAGTAGAAAGTCTGAAAGCCATAGTTGTTCAAGCTTAACGTATTAAAATGCCTTTGATGAAAACAGGAAGGTACACTGTGCTCCCTCAGACCTGGTGCTGAATAGGACATTATGACACATTCACCAGCAACAGACACAAAAGGCTGATTCAACCCTCTTTGCAGAAAAAGAGAACAAATCGAATATGAGCAGGCTGAACCAAAACAAACATCACTAACATAATGCTCCTTGAATACAGAAAGAAATAACAGCAATTTTCCCCCAATATTAAGAATGAAAGGAAGTCAAAAAGGCTTTTAGAGGCGATTACTCAACCTGACAGTAGCAGGATAAAACCAGCCTTCATGCTATCAGATTCTCTCTGCTGAAATCAAATAAACTTTCAACATTTACAACTTTAAAGTCTGTTCAAAACACGGTAAAACTGCGTTCCGGGCTGAACCGTGACCTCCACTCACATAGCAGAACCAAACTCAAATTGCAAAGTAACAAAAACACATCTTACCACTTGTTTACAGCCTGAGATTAGCCTTCTTTATGCAGTTTCTCCAAACCAGAAGCACCAAGACTTATTATAGAGTTTAATCAATAGTGACTGCAACGCAGGGTGCAAAAACACTGACTTCTTGGATGACCACACTCGGAGCATTAAAAACAACAGGCAGATGTGAAAAATTCACACCAGCTCCACAAGATGGTCATATTAATCATGCCTTTACCTAAACCGGACTGGATCAAGAGGTGCTGATGTGGTCAGAAATTTGCGGTTACTATGTGATGGTGTGGTCAGAAGCACCAGAAGCACCTTGAGTACCAGCGACGTGTGTGTCTTCACACTGTGGTAGAATCCACTATGACCACATGTAGCAGGAGTCTGGTGGATTACACCAGAAAAAACCGCTGTGGTACCAGGTTTAGCGTTGAGGGCAACCCCCTGTAGAGTATGTGGGACATCTGCGAGTGTGTGCGTGCTTACAAAGTCGACTTATCTGTGTTTACTCAGCATGCATAATGCAGTAAAACACTCTGACAACTAAGTAATGCAGAGCTCACCACTCCACCAAGACGAGCCAATTCAGAGGTATGTCTGCCGCTTGTTTGTTTATCAGCAAGAGTTGCATAAAGACCACAAAACCTAATTTCATAAAACTTGGTGAAGAGGTGGAGCATAAGTAAAGGAAGGACCCATTACATTTTGGGGCAGATGACATATTCTTGGAAACGACAAAAAAAGAAAAAAAAAAGAAAAAAGCACTGGCTCTGGTGAATGATGTCCTCTCCAAGCACCCCTTCTCTTAAAAATCCTTTATTTTGCGCTTTTGCAATCTTTTATCATTTATGGAAATCATACTAGCCCAGAAAGGAACAGCTCACCACAGTGGTGAATTCAGGCGGCGCATTGCCCTTAGTTCATTTTGGTAAGCTCAGCCCTCCAACTGCTGGTCATCCCAAGCCAACATCTGTTTTTAGAAAAGAGAAAAGGAGGAAAAATCCACCGACAACATTGGGACCAAATTGTACCTCAACTGCCCGTGCTGTCTGGTTTGTTTTTAGTTGTTGTGATTCTATCTGGCAATGCAAAAAGGTTTCCAGTCCATTCAGAAACAATATTTAGGTCGTGTATGTTTGGTGAAGTTTAAGAAGCTGCATTTGCCTAAAAGAAAATCTGTTTTTGCATCCAGCAACCTTTGTTGTGGCAAAACTGTAATGTGATTAGGGGTGGACCTCCTTTAAAACACATTAATTGTATTAATTAAAGATATTATTTAAATTGTATAACAACATTTTCCCTAAGAAGCAAGATTTTGTCATCTAAATGGATTCTCTGTTAATAAAATAGTTGTGTTTTACAGCACGTTAGGTTTTCTTTTTGCTGCAGATGTTATTGTAACCCATCCAGGTGTGGGACTTCAACGTACTAATTACATTTACAACAATATTAATGTCTGTTGCTTGAATCAGTCATTCGCTAGAAGCATTAATTTAGCAGGACTCTGGAAACTGTGTTATCACGATTTCTCTGCATGTTAAGCAAAATTTGTAGTTTTACTTGTTCTAATCCGTTATCATAATAAGCAAAAATCATTCAGGTGATGACATGCACATGAACTATCAAGAAAAGGGAAATTAACCTTATATTTGGTTACACACTGCTCAAGTTTTTGCTGTCAGAAAACAGGAAAAAAAAGACTGTTTGTTCTGCCCTTTTTCTCTGCTGTGGTGTTTGTCTGTAGAACAGAGAGAAATAATGAAAGCCGAGTTATTTTCTGTAATTCATCACATGAAGCTACACAAGGGGAACCATCGGCAGGCTCGCTGCACAGTGACTTTCAGAAGGTGGATTGATGTGATGACATGCAACTCTCTGCATTGTAAACACATTAGCATAAACATTTTAAGATACTAAAAGCCTTACTAAAATGTGACAAAATCGCTCCAATTAATTAACTTCACTGACACCCTTTAATATGAATTATCCCATAGAGATCACATTTAGTTAACAGGGAATTTAACTAATATTGCATTATCTAGAAGGACCCACAGGAGTGGAAGACAACTAGGAGAGGCAGGAAACACTGATGAGGGTAGGACAGGAGCAGAGATGCTGCCTGATGATTGCAAACAGCCGACACCGCCAGGCCCCAGGGTGGGTCACACATTCTCTTTCATTTTATCTCATGGACACACAAACAGACACTTTTCTGCCCAGTTGTTCCTGTGTCTAAACTTTCTGATAGAAGAAGACAAGAATGTTCCAGGAAGGGATGAAGAATGTCAGTACTGGAAGACAAGTAGTGCTATCTTGTTTTCAGAGAAAAGAGTGTGAGGCAAAAAAAAAGAATCTATTTGCAAAGCTTGAAAGCTCGGTTTAACTAGCTGAAATGACATTCAGTGTGAGACCAAGTCTTGACATAACTAAAAAAAAAAATAAAAAAAAATAGAAAGAGTGATTGCTGAGTAGGAGAAAAGCAGAAAAGTGAATCTTCTCTCGGTAAAAGACTGATAAATGGCAGTGAGAGTCACCCACTAACCAATAGCATCCTGTTATGGGTTCATTCAGGGTCATGACCCCAGCACTCCCTACAATTATAAAGACATCTCCACATTACGCCAGTGGTCAAATAACTTGGTGAGTTCTGGCAAGAATCAGGGCTGGAGGGGAACTGATTTTCAGCCTGGGAGTCTCACATCCAAAACCAGGACTCTTCTTATTAATGTGGAGGAAAAATGGATAAAGTAAACAGTTCAGTTCTTATGATCTAGCAGCTTTTAATAGTAGACTCGTTTCAGTTTAGCAAGGTTTACCATTTCTCTACCAGTCTAAAATATGATGCTGGTCTCTTTAACGTCGGTGGAAATTAGGAATTCATTTCCAGTTATCATTGGCATAACAGCCTCTCAGTTGTCTAAGAAAGCACTCAGTTATTAATTAAAACTATTTAAAATATTTTGCATTTAATAGAACTGAACAGGATGGACTAAAAATCCTGATTCACTGGATAGAGCTCTGTCCTGTCCATGTAATCACCACACTAACACAGTCTGAATACCCACATGACATTAGCCACCTTTACATTTGGTTCCAAATCATCGCAATTTAAGATTTCAGGGCAGCCGTTCCCATGGGAACTAGTCTATTCCAATCCGGTGTGAACATGCGTTAAAATTAGGGTGAATGGTCCTGTCCTAAATGCACAGAAAAATGTTTACATCACAGGATTTATCCAAATGGAGAGGTCTACAAGCTGACCGTCACAGTTGTGGTGTTTGCAGTACTTTCAAGCGGCAGCTTGATGCTCATGCGCTCCAACTGGAAACAACGAAGAAGAAAAGATGTAGACCTAAAAACAAACTTTCAACCATTGTCTAGTGAATTTTTTTTGTTTGCTGCCTCTTTCCCAAGTGAGGAAACATCACTTGTTGCATATTTATGTGTAGTCAGAGCAAACCTGACAACTATGATTCAGTGTTTACATGATACAGCGATTGGTTTGGGGAAAGGAATATTCTTCCCCTGTGAAACCAAACAAAAAAGCCTTTCGGTTTGACACTTTTCAGACTGAGGTGTAAATGTGGATCATTTTCCTTCTGAAAGAGGTTTCAAACCCATTGCAGTTGGTGTGTTTGGCTCCATGTAAACGTGAGATTCAGTGTTGTGTGGCTTTAGCTTTGGATAGGGTCTCCTAGGCAAACTGATCTTACATGGATTCTGGGAGAGTCCATACAGCTAAATTAAGCACGCTCTCATTAGACTAAACAAGATTAAACTAAAAAAGAACTCAGAGCGCAAACCTCCACCAAGGGCCACAGTCCTAAAAACTTCCTGTATCCAAACGGTGATCCAGATCACAACCAAAATTAAGTCAGTTCTTCCTTTTCACATTTCCAACCACTCCTGAAAATTTCATGAAAATCCATCCATAACCGTTTAAGTTATCTTTAACACAAACAGACAAACAGATAAACGCCGGTAAAAACATAACCTTCTTGGCGGAGGTAATAAAGTGACTTAAGATACCACTTAAAATGGTTGCAAGAAAATATTATTAATGAACCGTTTATTAGGTCTTGGTGACTCAGGAAACGTTGAAAAACACTAAATGGGAATTTCACCTGCATGGCATTGTCTGCATAGTTTCGTCTGTCTTTGTTTGTGAGAACAAAGCAAGACTTTTATGGTGAAAAGTTATTAACTAATGTTCCACTGGGCGGCTGTAGCTCAGGAGATGGAAGATCAGTCGGCTTGTAACTGGAAAGTTGAGAGTTTGATTCCAGGCTTCGCCTGACTATGTGCCGAAGTGTCCTTGGGCAAGACACTGAGCCCTCGATGTGCCTATTGGGCTAGGAGTGTGTATATAAGTCGCTTTGGATTAAAAAAATGACTGTAGAATAGAATCAAAAGAAGAGTGTCTCAAACAGTTTGCTTCCCTGTAGCAATATGAAGTCCTCACCTACAGATTCTTATGCTGCATGCAGAAGTATTTACCCGATTCCACACCATCTTTGCAGACACTTTACCGTTGCGCTGAAAAATTATTTAGATTCTTTAGATTCTTTGTTTTACAGGTTGTACCTGTTTTCACACCAAATTAATTCCAGTTAATTTCAGAAGCTTAGTCATAGAAAACTGTAGCCACTACTTGACCAGATATTCAAGTTTTTTGTCAAGAAAAACACAATCTGTGGAAACTTCTTTCAGTTTTTGGGTTGGTATAAAAGTAAATGGTTAAATATTTAAGCTAATTGATGTGAATTATATAAAAAAAAAATGTATGAACACTTTTGCTTCACAACAAACGTAACATATACCTATTATTCTGTTTTATCTAAGTCTTGAGGTTTATCAAAGGGATAGGGGTCTCCAGATTTATCAGGCAGCACCCTGAGACTAACTATCAAGAGGCTAACTAAACTGGACCATTAAACAGACTTTTCCTGTCGGTAACAGTCATTGTCTTTATATTCGTTCCTCTGGTAAAAAATGAGCTTCTGCACATCATGCTGCTGTTTTTCCATTCAGACTCCAGTAGCTGCTGATAACATTTTTTGTTACCAAGTAGATTTTTATTGCAGCCCATCCTAAACATAAGCCGCTTCACTGACACCTACAGCTAAGTGCGTGCACATACAGCGCACATCTGGAAACATGCAGATGATATCTCTTATCTATCTGTAAGCTACCACAAGATCCCAATGCTGGTGTTCAGATGATTAATGGGGAAAAGAGCAGGAGTCAGGGAGATGGGTAAACACTGCCTCTACTGTTCAACTGAAAAAACTTCATGATGTATCACAGGAATCCCCTGACATACTAGTGCGGGGCATCCAGTGGTACACAGGCGCATACTTCTGCCCAGAGACAAATGGAGGGAGTGAGTGAAAATGTGTGCGAGTGCAAGTGTGTGTGCATGAGTAGATTTCATGTCTGGGCATGCCTGCTCCCAGCCTGCTACTGGAGACATTGGACCATGGTAACAGAGCTCTCAGGAAAAGATCATCGCCATCTAAATACACACACAGCCACCCACAAAGACATTCACATCCATCTGCTCTTGAACTGGTCACGCGGAGGATAACAACAAACTGGAAGTAGCAGTTGGTAATAACACGGAGAAATCTGTCCATATTAGCATTAATGACCAACAAACGGTAAACATACTGCTGTCAGTGATATTTATCCATCCTCGATACCTTAAAGCCTAAACACACCTAAGCCTTGTTGGTCTTTCCAGCACCTCCCCACATGCATAAACATATACATAAACAGCTGTTCACCACCATTATCCCCTTCATGTATGTCATTCACCCCCACAACCCCCACGATGCACCCCATTTCTCTCTTGCCAACGCATGTAAACAACCCTCACATTACCCTCCCCCTCAATTTCAGGCCTCCCCTCCACCAACCCCTACCCCTCTTTCAGCTTCAGACCCAAACATCTAGGCTACCAAACACACACACTGTAGTATCCTTACACGAAACCTCACACACTCAACCCTACATGCACAAGAACATAAACATCCAGGCAATGCCCCTGCCCCCTCCCCGACTCTAAGAGGAATGCGGGGACCAGCTGGTGGTGAAAATAAAAAACGAAGAAGCATACCAAAACAGGAAATGCATCAGCAAGGGCCTATCAGAGGATTTTATCAGGCCAGCGGCAGCCCTGCTGAGAACATGGGTGGCGCCGCACGCTGATTGGCTGATCACTGTGGCAGCTGTGTCAAAAGGTCAAGAGGTCACGGGTAATCAAGAAAAGGTTACATGCATGTGCGCTGGTGTTAGTGTGTTAGCCTGGATGTGTGTGTATGTGCCCCTGCCATCGCTATGTAAATAAAGAGTAACTGGAGGAAATGTGGGAGGAAATGAGGGTGAGGATAGAAGATGCTGTAGACAGAGATAAAATGAGAATCAATAAAAAAGAAAAAACAGAGGAAAGATTTAGAACATGTGGAGAAAGACGGAGACTGCAAGACTCCCGACTCCAGCAAATGGACTGTCATTTAGTGCTTTTACATTTATCAGCCTTTACACACTTTTCTGCAGGACACATGGACGAGTCCCTCGTTTTATCTGGTTTGATTTTTGTTAGTAAGAAAAAAATAAATATGCTGAAGAGATACATATACAGTAAGGTAATATCCCTCCGGCTTGAAATATATAAAGAGAATTGGATGTAATTTGAACAGGAGTCCAAAAGAAGGGAATGCAAGCCTCCACCGAAGCCATTCAAAGAAAAGGTTTGCGTGTGGGATTCCAAACAGGATGGTTAAGACCCTGCTCTGCTCTCTATAATTCATGCTCTCTCTCCACCAAGCCTCTTTGAAACCTACATATACACACACTGAAACGCGGCCACACACACACTCTCAAGACTCCAGAAAAATACACACAAAACTTCAGAGTAGAATTTCCAAATCATGAGATACAAAGACTAATGGGGTGAGGGGCTTTCAGAGAAGCTTGATTACCAGGAAGAGCTTCTCTTTTTATTGGCTCCACCATCAACATGCAGACATGCATACATGCACATACACTCAGTTGTGTGTCAGCCCATTCTATCCTTCCTATGATTTACACATTTAACCCACAGACAGATGCATTTGAGTGAAAGTCAAGATTTCTTTTTGACCCCTTATCACTTTTTTTTCCTTCTGTTTGATCAGACTAATTGTTTTAACAGAAACAAAATTGCCTCCTGATTGCTCACACACACACACACACACACGAGTCCTCACAGCCCGTCTGCTGGCCTCATCACCTGTGCCTCCCACCCTGCAATGACAACTAGGCAGTCGGGTCCATGCTCACAGGTTCATTAAAATAAAACATTTTTTTAAAAGTTAGTTTAATAAGGCCACCATTTGTCTGTGAACAGAAGTTCTTTTTACATATTAAAATAAGAAATGTAATGTGTTGAAACAAGAGTTTAAGATTCCTGGACAGCTAAATAGCCAAATTGTACGTAATTTATGTACTGTAAAAACATATTTAGTATGTTTTTTATAGCATATGAAGGACAGTTACTCATAATGGTGACAAAAAAAAACTGTATTTAAAAGTATAAAAACTGCACAGAAAACCACTAAAGTTGTTCAGTGAAGTTCTTATGATATAAATAATTTGGCCTTAAGTGGAGGGAAAAGAAAAGAGACGCTGACAGGGAGGGGGCACACAGAAAAATGGCAAACATTAGAAATGTTAATTGTTGTGATAAGCAAGGGTGAGGCAGCACAGGGAAGGGAAGGAAGCAAAGCGGCAGACAGGCAAGTCTGTGTGAGGAAAGCCTGTGTTTGCGTGACAAGGTGAAAAGGGAAAGGGAAGAGGGAGGGAAAGAGAGCAAGAGCGATCGCCATCCAAATAGTTGAAAATAATAAAATTCCACACAGATAAGCAAGATTTCCCGCTCAGCCCTGATTCAGCACCTCCAGCTTCACTTCCAACGGCCTCCATCACAGTGGAGTACAGGAACTGGAGTGGAGGAGTATGATGGGGGGGGGGGAGCAGAGATTTGTAACCCACCTATAAAGCACCACTCTCCATCACCCTTAGCCTAGCTAGAGCCACAGTCACACATATACAAACTCTTGTCTACTGTAAAACAACAAGGGCTCGATAACAGATAGAGGATGGAGGGAGGCCGGTAACAGCAGCTATAAAGCAAAACGTTGCCATCTAGTGTCAGTCAAACAGAGAGGAGAGCCAGACTCTGCCTCCTTCTCATAATCACTCTCCAACAGCTGTTTTTGTTCTCTCCCCCCCTTTTTCCCCTTTTCAGCTGTGTCACAACTCCTCCATGTTTGCCACTCAGCCTCCAACACTGCTTGTTTGTCTCCTTTTCTCTTCTCCTGTTCTCCTTCGCAACAAGTGAAACCATCCCTGTGGACTGAGCGGGGGTGGAAAATGCTACAGAAAGAAACATGGGAAATGAGCAAACTGAATGAAGCTACTACTTATTTTACACGTGTTGGCCCAGCCCTATATCTTGTTTTGTTCTGTGGTTGTTGGGTCAGGACATTGCTTAGGGGCAAAGCGAGTGTGACTCGTGCATCTCTGCTGCGCTGCTGTCAGTGATCAGGGGGCCGGCAGAAACCTCGACACCTTAATAATTTCCTCCCTAAAATCGGGCCAATAGGTCCACAACAGAGACATTATTGGCAATATATGCTGGTTGTAAAAGAGAAACACCTCATCTTTTAGCTGGATTGTGCCGATTATCAGAATGATGACATCACTAATTTATATTAACCAACCAGCTTCTCTGTTAATGACTGTCAAAGGTAGATATGGTGAGAATACCTTGGACATCTGTGTGCCTCCTCTCCCGTGCCCTGAAAAGTTTTTTCCATTTACTTCCACGTTTGTCTGTCTTATGTAGACCCTCCTGTGCCTGTATGAATAGAGCTTTTGTCTGCAACAGTTTGCTAAAAAATTGCACAATCACATAAAAAGATGGATTTATGACTATGTTATCAGGCTACCAGAATGACTGCAGATGCTGATGGAAGTCTAAGCTACAACGTTATTGGCTGGGCTGTTTAAGGAAAGGCCAGCTGCAGGTACCTAGAAGTGGCAACACAGACCTTTGAACTGTTATGACACATATAAAATCAGAACACACAGCTTTTAAGTGCTTTATACCACAGAACATACCGGTATGTTGCTTCAGACTGTCGTAAGGAATCAACAGGTGATGCTTGGAAATCAGTTTGTCTTAAAGCATACCCTTGTGTCTTATCAATAAAGTAAAAGTCAATATGGTTAAAATAAGTAATACATAAGCACAAAGGTTGATATGTTCTTATCCTGTAGAGCTGACAACACTTTGGATCATCTGCTCGCTTTCCACAAGGTAAAGCAGAGAAGGCAAGCCATATCGGACTACCTGCTGATTGGAAACACAAAAGGGGTTTATTTAAACATCATCACAGATGAGACAAGAAGATCAATGCACTGCACAAAGTATGCCAATTGGTGTTGTTTTTATTCTTCTAACTCTAAATCTTGACAATATTATTGCTGCATAAAATGACATACTGGGGACTGTTATTTCAGAAAGGTGGAAGTATAGCCCTTTACTGGGTACTCATTGAAATACTTGGAATTCTAACATTTTAACCCTTTGAAAAGAGGCTCCAGGCAAAGAGCTAGGCTTCTGCCTCCTACTTTCACAATCCAGGAATTCCTCACAGTCCTTATTTAAATGTCTTAATTTACACTCCATGTATTTTTATATTAGGAGATTTTTGCACAGTTAATTTGTGTTTAGTCAGTCACTTCTCGTCTTTAATAAAACCAACTGGTGTTGTATTGTACATTGTTGGAAAGCCTGATTAGCCAGCTTTACCAAGTTTACAACCTTGATTACTCACCATTTTTAAAATGAGGTAAACCTTGTTAAGATCTAGCAACACTGCTAGATGTGTGGGTAGCATCCCTCCCAAAAATGTGCCAAAATCCCCTATAATACTATCCTGCTGGCATTCGCTCTTGCTTTGAGATTCAAGTGCTGCCAGGGGCAAGCCAGTCATCCCACAGCAAAATGTGACCAGGCTGGTGACCAGCATGAGGAGGAGGTGCCAAGTTGTGGCTTTGTATGGATCTTCCACACGCTACTGAGGTCCCTGACAGTGCGAAATGCATAGTGTAAAAATAGTTGATATGTATTGTTTTTTTCTTATTACTGTGGGAGAGAGAACTCATTTAACCCACGAATAAACACCAAAACAACAGGAAGAACACCAGCAAGAGAATATTGAAGGGGATTTTGGCAGATTTTAACTGTGTTGCTCCTTTCACAAAAGAACATCACAAGTTATACCACTTTGTGTAGGTTACTAATAAGGTTTTCTATCAATGTTTATACCATGGTCAGTGAGAATTCCAATGTCAACTGGCGTGCATTAGATTGGTCTAAACGCACAGTTAGTTCGGCAAGTTTAATCACCAACGTAGTCCTCCGCCGTGCGCGTCACCATAGCAACGCGTCACACACGCTTCAACGGCTGACCATAACATAGTAACAGAAGACGCTGAAATATGGATTTTGAGGTCAATTTTAACATTTTTGGACCAAACAAAACATATGATGACTGGGAAGAAGAGGAAACAATAAAAGAACAAGCTAGGCAACGTTACAAGCAGGTAACATCAGAAGAACTCAACAAGATTGAAAATGAAAAAGATGAAGAGAACACGAAATTCTGTCTACGGGCTCAACAAAAGACTCAGCAGCATCCCTGCCAAAGAAAAAATCCAGCGAGGAAAAGGCGCCAGTGTGTTTTAATAATTGCACAATCAACGGGAACATTCAGTTAAATTTTGTTTGAAGCATGCGCAATGCATAATTACGCATCACGCAGTTTGCCGATCCACTCTCTGTACTGAAATTGTTTTATTAGCCTAATACATTATTAATTATTATTATTATTATTTTAATTTTCAATAGGCCTGTTTATTAAATGTTTTGATAGCCTATTGTTCTTTGGTTAAAAATTTTGGTTTAAAATAGTGCGTAATTTGTAATGAATCTAATTCAACTTAGTTTTAATTTACCAACCCCTGTGCAGATTAACCAATTTTTAATTTGTATGATATATATATTTACAAATATTGTTCCCTACTAGCTATTTCTGTGGTTGTTTTTGAAGTGTGTGGTGTGAATAAATATTATTTATGGCGCATGGCATTCTATTTCTCTTGACAACGGTTGCTAAGACACAAAAACTAACAAAAAGTAGTTCCTATGTTTAACCACATTTAGCGAGTTTACAGCAATTATAAATTATTTCTTTTAGTGTTTACAGTTTGTGGGACCAAGGTATAAGCGGATTAAACAACTCGGAAGCGTGCATTAGACCATTCTAAGGCACTCCGCGGAGTAACACCACTCCGCGTCGTGCCTTAGAATGGTCTAATGCACGCTTCCTCGTTGTTTAATCCTTACATAAGGCCTGCAGAAATGGCTGATTTCCTTCATCCACATGTAACGCAGCTCTGCAGAGGCCTGATAACAAGGCAATCATTTCATTCAGGTGTGTTGGAGAAAGGATGCACCTAAAAGTTGCACGATGGTAGATGTTGAGGACCAGACTGGGGCACAACTGCTGCAATGACAACAAGGGCACATTCACATCAGTCTTTTTGATCCAAATCATAGTCCATTTGCTTGGAAATTCTGCTTCGTTTGGGGAAATGTGAATGCGCCAAACAAATTTGGATTTGGATCAAAGAAGCAGACTCTACAAACTCTTGGTCCGTTTCAAGCGGACCAAATACAAGAAGCGGACTACAAAAAAGTAATTCCCTGCATTTGGCGTAGTATTGCATTGTGGGTAGCGATCACTTTAAGGGTCCTCTGCCTTGTCTGTTCTTCGTACTGCACCCATTGTTGCAATATATTTCTGCAGTATACTTGCATAAGACAAAATAAACTCAAATCAGCAATCGTTTTGTGCTCCATGTTTAGCTCGCAAGAAGAGAAAACTGAATTTTCTTGTTCTCTTTTGCTAGATACTAGTGCAGTGCCACCTTTAATGTGAATGGAGATATGTTAACAGTTAACGGTTTAGCTCGTTTGACAAAAGCGCAACAAAAACGCAATCTTGGTCCGCATGGAAACCCCTTCCTACAACTGAGCCGAGTCCCCAATCAGACCGAGTCTAGCGGAATATCCTGATGGGAATGCACCCTGACATTCCTTTGTGAAAATGACAGTTCTCTTGTTAGTTTAGCCATGGTTTGTTGGTTGTGTGTTGGGAAACAAAATCAATGATATGGCAACTTTAACTCAGGGTACAATAGACCCTGATGCTGTTGTTGACTGTCTATGTTTTGCAGACAATTAGACTGCGCGCTCCAATGAATTATGTGATGGCATTGAGCAATGCAAGCTAGAACATGCTGCCTTTAATGTCATTAGGGTACAAAGAGCTGCAGGAGCTAGTAATGTAAATCTCTAGTACAATGGTGCTCCAAGTACAGATGTCACAATTACTTAATTCTATAGTTAATATCGGTATTAAATTTCATGATTAATTAATTGTAACAATCCCAGAAATCATCACTTCCCAAAAAGGATTATATCTGAAACATCACGGCAGATCAGGGCAACTTCCGAATGGAACAAAAACAAAGTTACACAATATCTCTGTGTTGCTTCTTATGTTGCTCTGTTTTGGTTCTCTTTGAGTTGCAAAAGAGGCACTTTGGAAAAGTATAGCAGAGAAGCAATTATTCTTTCCAAATTAAACAGATTAAGTCTTCCTTGTCAGAAGAACAAAAAAAGACCAAGCTCTCATTGTAGGGGACGGCTCACCGCCCCGTAAAGCATAAAAAGTTGCAGAGAGAGGAGAAAATACACGAAATATGTTTCACCGCCTGCAGGATAACCACCAGCTCTTTATGCTGAAATAAAGATAAATTCTCAGCAGTTTGGTTCAATGATGTTAACTCCATTTGCAATCATGCACAACCTGGGATGGGTTTGCATGTCATTGAAAGTAACATTGCACAGATACATGCTTTTTTGACATGGTTTCGCAGTTTAAACAAACTCTGTGGGAGGTTGATGCCTTAAAGTCATTAGTGTGCAATAGTCTTAGTGAGAAATGGTTTTAATTTCCAGATATATGGTCTTGTTTACTTCCACTGTTCCAGTATTATTTATGTGTAAAACAGATGCTATTTTGCTGAAATAAATCACACTTAAAGCCCTATGAAGAGCGTACATGAGATTTTACACAAACTATCTTGTCAAATTAATTAACACATAATTATCATAAAATCAAGATTGTGTATTTAACAAAAATATATAATCCTGATATCGGTAATGGTTAAAAGTGCACTTCCACATCTGCGAATGAACTCCAACTAATAAACAAAACCAAATTTATTTTTCTTTAGATATTTCAAAGAAGCATTCCGCAACTTTCTGACATAAAAACTGCAGTAAGGCTTGTTTGGTGACACAGTGACATCTATCCTGTACATTTCTAGAGCCGCTGCTACCCAGCAACGTCCCAAAGTTGAGAAACCGCACTATACAACTTTCAAATCCAGGATGCAACATGAGGTTGCAGCAGAATTTTGCTTCACAGTAAAATAAGGAATTGGATATTTTAAACATGCAAAATCGCTGATTCAGCAAACAAACGCAAGAAAATTAAAAGAGAGAAAAGGGACAAAACAGGAGTCATCATTAGATCGTCTTCTGCTGGCTGGAGAGAGCTTGCAGATCAAGTAGGATGCAAGATGGATGTCCAATTAGCCGTCGATAGGGGGTGTCTTTAACTAGTGTGAAATAATGCAGGTTTTCAGTTTAGCACTTCCATCCATCAGTCTATCCACTTTCTGAATTGCTTAGTCCAATTCAGGGTCGTGGGAAGCTAGAGCCTATCCCAGCAATCACTGGGGAAGAAGAAGGGTACATCCTGGACAGGTCGCCAGTCCATCGGAGAGCCAACACAGAGAGACAAACAACCATTCACGGACACAATCACCCCTTGGGACAATTTAGAGTAACTAATTAAGGCTAACATGCATGTCTTTGGATGGTGGGAGGAGGCTGGAGTAACTGGAGAGAACCCATGCATACACAGGGAGAACATGTAAACTCCACACAGAAAGGCCACCGTTCAAACCTTCCCCTAGCCGAGACTCGAACTGGAAACTTCTTGCTGTGAGGCCACAATGTTAACCAATACCTACACCATGCAGCCCGGTTTTTCACTTGCTTATCAATATCGTGTTTATGCCTAAATGCACTGAGGTCAAAACAAAAACTTGCATCATAATCTAGAGCTGGCCTCTGAATAGTAAACACTACTGGCCCTTTTGGTAATTAATGCTTGTATCACACGCACATGTTCATAACCATGGAAAGTTAAATGAAAAGTAAGACTCATTACCAGTTATCACAAACGCTTGTTATAGTTAATGCTGCAGATGACCCAACCAGCTATTACGTTAGGGAAGAAATACTTTTTCACATAGGATCATGAGGTTGTTGAGAGGTTTTTTACCTTAATAAATAAAATTAGTTTAAAAAAAAAAAAAAAAAAAACTGCATTTACACAGGTTATCTTTGTCTCATATTAAATTTGTGTGATGCTATGACACATTTAAGTGTTACAAATTTGCAAAATAGTGAGAAATCAAGAAGGGAACAAATGCTTTTTCACAGCATTTAAATATTTATAATTTCCAAAAACTTCTGTAATTATGGAAAAGCAGCTTAACTAACATTTAGAGTGACCTTATATTAATATGTAACAATGGAAACACGCACTTAACATAGGCTCTCAGTTTTACCTCTGACTAGCAACTGCTTTTAACTTTCACTTTGAGCATTCAACCCACTGAAGTGCTCCAGCTGGCACCAGCCAGAAAAGCTTGCTTGCATAAAAGCTGCCATTCCAAAGGAAAAAAATAACTCCACCTCCACCAAAACTCACCACAACCTTTTCATTTACATGCCAGGCAGAGTGCTTAATTGTAAATGTTTGACTGAAAATGATGTTGCAGAACAATAACAGAAAACAATTTAAAAAATTACTATAATTTGAGGAGTCGAATGCTTTCTCCAGCACAACCAGATTGTTTTCACAAAGGTTTCAAATAGATGCCATGTTGAGCTGGAAATGGCAGCAGAGCAAATTTCATCAGTGAGATGGGACAACGAAATTTAACAAGGATAAAATATAAACATTTGAGGATTCAAAACATTTTTGGAGTGGAAAAGATGTATAATAAGTTTAATAGGAGTACACTTAAAATGATGTTTTATTAGAAAAACCCCACAGAGGCTAAAAATAAACATGCTGTTATCTTTAAAAATAAATGTCTCAATTGCTAAACGTACGATGAGACTTTTGTTGCACAAAATCCTTCCAGACAACAAATCTAATTACAGCAACTGTACATGAAGTAATGTCTACAACCGAGGTCAAAAAGTGCAATCCAGAATCACATTTTCCAACATCCACCCTTTACAGCATCAAACAGACGGAACAATATGAGTTGACTGCGAAAATCTGAACCAAGTGTTACCCTGAGCACAGCGGTGCATAAAAGCAGTCTGAGTTTAAACACACTGGTCCCAATGAAAGGCAGTCAGGCCTAAAAGCAGAAGGATAAACTCAAGGTTTTTTATTTTTCTTCTGCTGTTTTTTGTCACCCAAACCTCAGCCCAAACCCCCCCATCCAAAACATTCGGCCTCTTCCTCCCCCATCGCCCCATCTCTGGACCTCCGTGCTCTGGCAAAACTCCATCATGGCCTTAGTCACCTTCCTTGCTTGCCCCTCTCAGCCCCTCACACATATATACACACTTTGCCACACAGAGAGCACATTTCACACATGTAGACGCTATCTCTTCACCTCCCCGCTCAACCCCCCCCACCAGTACTGGGGTCCCCCTAAGCCTGAGGAAAATGGCCGTCACGGAACCCTGCTAACGGGAGGCCTCTCTTCAACCACAAACCAAGAGTACAGAGAAAAGCGCACAAATGTATTACTGCTGCAATATTAGCTGATGGAGGGAACACGGGAAGAGAAGGAGGGAGCGGGAAGGATGAGGGCTGTTGAATGGGGGGACCGCAGTGTGAGCATCTACCCACAGAACACTCTCCTACATGTGGAGTCAATTAGGAACAATCTTGTTTTCTCCCGACCGCTGCAAAAGAAAGGAGGGTTTTTCTGGGCCTCTGTGTGTGTGTGAGTGTACATAAGAGAGAGTGAGGTAGAAAAGGGAGTTGAGGGAGCATGTTTTTCTGAAAACCTGCCAGAGAAATAGGCCGGATATTCGGTTTTATATCAACCCATTTTAAGCACAAAGAGCCTGCATCTCAGCATGTCTGCCTGCTGTTTGTCGTTAAATAAGCATGACTGGAGAAACTTGTGACATGATGGCAGATGAGAGTGCAGATAAGACTCATTGAAAAACATCAGTACTCTTGGGTTCAACATCAATGAATGATGCACAAGTGTCAGGTGTGTGCGTGGCTGCGTCTGTTGTTCTGCATCCTCACACCTATCATTGTTGTATGTGACTGGTAAGACAGGAGCATCACTAGCTCTGCTGGGAAATCTAGACACACACATGAGCCACTTCCTTGGTGTCAGACAAGAGGAAGTCTCCTCTTTAAATGATTCATGGTTAGTTCAATTATTTATCCTCTTTCAAATTGTCGTGTTTAGACAGTTTTCATTATTCATCCGTTTCAAGATTGATGGCTCCCAGTCGTTTGGGCAGTGCAGCGTAAACAAGTGTCTACACCACTGTTGAGTTATAGGAGGGAGATCAAAACGGCAGGCACAAAACAAAGGTCCTTTGTTTTTCACGTTTCCTTCAAAGGCCCTCAAAAGGCACCTTTTTTAAAAATGTTTTTAGAGTACATTTGTGTAACCGTTAAGATTGGCGTAGTTTAACCTTTAATGTAATTTGCAGGAATGAGCCCTCCTCACACAAAGTCCATCTTAAAACACAAATGTGAAGATAACTGAGATGCAAAAGAGTCTAATCAAACTATCACAATGCACATACATGTTCCCAATCCATCTACAGCATAACGTGCAAGCACAGAAAAGAGAACTACACCAGATAATAACCATATCTCAATATTCGCTGTAATAAGTCTGGCATGTAACTGAGAGAACCTTTCACCCTCAGGCTCTGCAAGAACCCAGACTGCTGCTTTCTCAAGAGGGCAGCCAGAGTGCATGAACCACACAGGAGAGAGATGCAAAGTGGAGATATGTGATTGTGTAAGCAAATAAACATGCTTGCTAAATTTTATGTTATGTGTTCCAGGATGAGTGAGTCTGAGATCTCACCATCCCAAAACAAAACTGCCTTTCGACTAGAAACTTTGTCAGGACATCGATTTACCAGTCTCGCCTACAAAACGCTTCATGGCATCAAAGTTGAGGGTTAAAGGAAAAATATATTTATATTATCTAGGGTTATTATGGTGAGGTCTCTGCCTCCCACTATGTACTCGACAGGCATTAGTGAGATAATCCTGTTCACGTAATGTACCAACCAGACAAGGTTTGTGGTCTGATTAAAGATGAACAGATTGTGAAATCTAAAAGATAAATGTTTGTGGTTGAAATATAAAGCACGCTGCTCAAAAAAATAAAGAGAATGCTTAAACAACACACCGCAGATCTTGAGTGAAATATTGTAGCTGAAAAATCTTTATTCACTGCATAGTGGAATGTGTTGAAAGCAAAATAACACAAGAATGGATCAAGGGAAATCAAAATCATGAAGCCATGGATGTCTGGATTCAGAATCCCATTCAAATAAAACCAGAAAAAGCGTCATGCCAAGACTCAAGACAATTCAAAATTTGTGTGGTCTCCATGTGTCTGTATGAACCCTCACACCGTCTGGCATTGTCCTGATGAGATAACGGATGTTCTCATGATGGATCTCCTCCCAGGCCTAAATCAAGGCATTAATCAACCTCTGGACAGTCTGTGGTGGTCCGTGGTGGTGGCGGATGGAACGAGACATGATGTCCCAGAGGTGCTGGACTGCATTCACATCTGGTGAGAGGGCAGGCCAGTAAAAAACACCAATAACTTTGTTGTGTAGGAACTGCTGAGTCATTCCAGTAAAATGAGGTTGCTTATTTCCATGCATCAGAAGGAACCTGCATCCCACTGCAGCAGCATATGGTCTGACAAAGGATCCCATTCCAGTTCCTAATGGCAGTCAGGCCAGCACATGGAGGTCTCTATGGTCTTTCAAGGATATGCCTCCCTGGACCATCACTGACCCACTGCCAAACTGGTCTTGTAGGAAGGTGTTGCAGGCAGCAGAATGGTCCCCACGCTATCTCTATACTCTTTCATATCTGTCACAAGTACTCAATATAAACCTGTTCTCAAGGTCAATGAAGAGAGTACAGGGCCCCACTGGTGAACCCGTTAGTCTTGGTGTTGTCTTGAACATGCCAATCGAACTCCACAGTGGTGGGGAGCAAGCACAGGTCCCCCTTATGGACGTTGACCCCTCAAATTACCATCACAGAGTCCATTTCTGACAGTTTGAGAGGAAAAATGCAGTTTGGTGGCCTGCTGGACGCTGGTTTGTAGGGCTCTGGCTTTGTCTTCCTACAGCCCCCTCCATGTCTCCCTGTATAATGGCCTGTCATCTGGTATCGCCTCCGTGCTCTCAACATTGTTCTGGGAGATGCAACAAATCTTATTGCCACAGTGCCACAGGCTGCACTACAGGAGCAACTTCTGTATGTTGCAGACACCACCTCGTGTTACTCTAACGGTGAGCGAACTGGCAAAAAGTAAAAGTGAACGAAATGAGGAATGACCTGTGGCCACCACCTGCAGAGCAATTCCTTGCTAACTGCCTCCCATTCCCACCTGTTGCCTGTTCCATTTGTACAACAGCAAGCAAACTGATTCGCAATTGGTTTTACTTTCCAACTGGAAAGACTGGGAGCCCAGAAGTGTAGCTGACATTCAGTTACATGGGAATAATCATGTGCTCTCTATGTTTTTGAGCAGTGCATATACAAATAATTTCATTTAGAACCAACTCAAAATTCTGACATAAAATAATCCTGTCACTTTTTTGTGGACAGCTCGGTCTGCAACTGTCCCAGTCACACGTTGGCCAAACAGACAAACAGGGGACATAGTGGTAAAAGCTTTACTAGTTTTATCTTCTTCCAAAACTTTAAATCATGTTGCATTTGTTGCTTAAATCTCTTCAAATTCTTTTTTTTTTTTATTGTTCTGCAAATTAACAGCAAATTCTTACCACAAGTTATATGAGATACCTTAACTTAAAAATAATAGACAACTTAGACTCTACTATGGCTGGCCAACATGATAAAACTATTAATCACATTATTATTTCCTTAAATAAAACATCCCAAACTTGATAACATCATAAAACGATAACACCGTCCATGTGTATGTAGCTTCCAAGCTACATATTGTACACATATTATATATGCACAGTAGTTCAGAGCTGTACAACTACACCCTTTTGGAAAACACAGATGAACTTAAGTAGAGTCCCGCTCTGATTCCATCCAGTACAACCAGATGCTAGTAAAGCTCTCCATCTCTACTGAGCAAAGGTGTGCAGACATGATTGAAAAAGATGTTCTGGAATTGTATCCTGTTCATAATTGTGCAAGCATGTCACAGACATTTCGTTAAGATCCCAAGAAATAGTTTCTTTAAAATAAAAAAAGAAGTTTATACTCAGTTGGACATCCCTGAACTGCAGTTACATTAGCAGGAAGACACGCAGAGTAGCAGTGTCTCCTAATCTAGCAACTAATCTTGTGTCTCTGGGGAATTTGTTTGTAATTGTAAAGAAAGAAATACAGTTAATAATGAACAATAGTGCTGACAAAGTCTTTTTCCCTAGTTTGCTGTTAATGATATTTACGACACGCTATTTTATGCAACCCCTAAGCATGTTTATTATAGCCCAAATGAACGAGAACTTTATTTTCACTCGAACATTCTCAGTCTCACATACACTGGACTTAAAGATGTCTGTGACAACAGTCCCCTCAGGTGAAGTAAAAGTTCATAGTGTTCTTAAGCTGATAACTGGTATGTATATAACTATAGTGCAGTTATGAAGTACCAAGAAGCAAGTTGGAGCTTTTTTTATGACACAACTGTAATAATGAAAACTTAAAGAAAACTTTATAATGAAAATTTATTCATTTAAAGTTATTTTAACTGATCAGATCCAGCTGATATGTGGAAAAAACAGAAAGAGCTTCTTGTTTTTCATTGACACTGAGTAAAGCTAACAGAAGTATCAGTGGAAAGGTGGAAACGAAAAATCAGAAAAATGGTTTGCAAGAGTGAGTCCAGTCCGTATGTGTGTGTTTTATGTCTTACCAGCTGAACATAGGCTACTTTATAGTCTGGCTGCTTAACCCTTTGGTTCAGGTGGTTTCTCTTCTTGTTAGACCCTGCAAAACACAAAAATCACTAGTTTTACCAAAAGAACAGACAAAAAATGAGTAATTAGTTGCATCAGATGGATGATGACATTATGAGTTGAAAATCTGAAATACATTTCCAACCTATCTCATAGAAATGATGACTTATTCTTTTTAGTGAGATACCTTGTTCTTTAACATAATATATAATTGAGCAATGTTGCAAGTATCATTACAGGATATCAACATCAGAGCTGCACAAACTTCATTAAATTATAAAAGGCAATAAAGAAAGTGCAATCCTAGCATCCATTTACTTCCATAATAATTACAACATTACGTTTAATATTTTTCTACACATCTTGTTCATATTATTCATCTTCCTCATTTCCCTGAAGAACAGAAAATACTTGGTATGCATGCCTGGTAAAGCAGGACCTGATCTTGTTGACAAAGGAGTGCAGGTTAACCTCATCCCCACCTGGAGATGATGATTACATCATCTTCTTTCCTGTCAGACCTCACCAAGTCTGGAAGACGGGGGACTTGGGGAGCTGTTGAGTGTGTATGTCTGTGTGCATGAGTGTGTAGGTCAGGAGAGAAGCTTTGTTTATGTCTAAGTCAAGAGGATATGCTTTGATAAGGCACTTCATTCAAATAGATACATCTTCATGCTATGACAGCTACTGGCAAAGATTGAAAAGGAAGCAGAATCAAACAGTCCATTTCTGCCCGAGACACTAATCTCAATAAGACCCTGGTGGTCAAGTCAACAGGCCCTCTGAGTAACTGCCATTGCCATGGGAACGGTTTATGACATGAAAAACAAGGGAAACATTCCACTGTAATGACTCATTTGTGTGTGCGTGTATGTATATATGTGTGCGTGTGTGTGGTACTCATAGCTAGTAATCACTATCCAGGCAGCCCACTGCTAAGGGAAAGCCCTAAGCAGGGTTGTAAAACACCCCCTCCACACCACCATGGGTAAGTGGAGGCCCCTGTGTGGGTGGGAGACAGAGGTAACAAAGTGTGAGTGCCAGAGTGAGTGTGTGTATATGCATGTGTGTTTCTTTTTGGGTTGTTGAGGAAATCCACGGGGAAATGCAACAACCTTTAATAGAGCATGGTAAGACTCTGACATGTCAGAAAAAAAGGAAAGAAAGGACACACCCAACTGCACACCTCAAAAAGATCTTAAAAAGTTGAGTTTGTCTTAGTTTGCGTAGCCCTTTCCTAACACAGACAGAGCTTTCATACAACACTCGCAAACGCAAGCACAATTTCTCCCACTTTGAGATTGCGGTTTGGCAGCAAGCTATCACGTTACAATTCCCAGACTGGAAAGGTAGCCATGGCAACTCCTTCCAAAATACCCCTGCCGCACAAGGAGGGAAGAAAAGGTTGTTTGCGCCCCTCACTCTCCTCAGTCTGTTCCCATCTTTACACTGCCAATGGAGTGGAACTCCTGACGCAGACAGGGATACCTTCTCTGACGCACCTCGGGATAACCGGGGGCCCCGAGCTGCCCCTTCTTCTCTAGCTCACTTTATCCCCCAAATGCTTGCTGCTTTATTTTAGCTTGCTTCACCAAGGGGCATTCCTTCCTACCCTAGCCTCTAATGACACAACCCTAATAAACAATGGTAACTGGTTCTCCACATTGCAGGTTAGGCTATGCTAGGTGCCTCTCTTCCACTTCCTCTCTCCATGACACCTTCTCAATCTCTCCTCCAGAGGTAGAGGGGGCTCCTCTTGGTCCTTTAGGAAAAGCATATGAGCACCTTCAAATGTTCTCTAACACAGCTCTCCCATGAGCCTGCAAATTCCCAGAAATGTAAGGAGTGCTCAGATTAGCCGGTGCAAAAGCTAACCTGTTTGTTCTCTCATAAAAATCCAAGAGAATTATTAAATCAATGAATAAAACTAGTTTTGGCTCTACAATCCTTGACAAGGGGGCAGGAACAGAGGTTTGGGTTGCTATGACTGTGAAGGAGATGAAGCATTGAGGGCCCTGATTCTGCAAGTGAATAGCACGTGTTAGTATGGAGGGAACATGGGGTGTCCTGGGACAGATGGAGGCTGGAGTGCTGCAGCAGCAGATTGTAAGATAAGCAGCTGTGTGTGTTAAGGGGAAAGGAGAGCCAGGCATGCTAACCACTACCGCAACTAGCTGCTGGAAAACACTCCCACTGCTATATGTCAACGGAAGACCATCTATATCGTAAGCTGAAATTGCTAATCGCCGCTAACCACCACTGACAGCCTCCAAAACAGAAACTCAACATAACCAAAATTTCCTTACCAAAACTTAAGATTAAAGACGCAAACTAAAAACATTAAATCAACTTTCCAATGACTTTTAATGCTGTTTGTGCCTGGATTTTTATGCATTCAGTTTAGTCTTTAAAAGGAATAAATTTCTGCACTGGTCTGACACAGAAAATCAAGCTAACCAACTAACTATTTCATGCAAGCTACATATAGATTTATTTTGACTTGACTTGTGACCTTATATCAGGTCCAATCACAAAGCTCCAAACACAGTCAGCACCAGCATGACTGAACAGAGGGAGGGCACCAATCCTGGCAGTACTTTGATGGCAACCACCTGGAATTTGGTAAATGTTTGTTATCTCTCTGTATAAACTTGTGCAAAGCTGTAAGACACTTACCAAACTGTATCCTGGTGCGGACAGTTCCAACAGGGACGTTGTAGATCTTCTCCAAGTAGTTCTTGATGTCAAATTTTGTCATTCTGCCCAGACAAGGAGAAATGAGGAAACACAGAGAAAACAGCTTTCAGTATTCTGGTTTCTGTGCCTTAAAGAGCCATATAAATGCATTCCCACACACTTTCAAATTGTGTGACCACAGCAGATTAAGGGATGGTGTTTGAGGCTCCAGTCTAGTACTTGCAATGTTAAAAGTTCCATAACTACCCATTAACCCAACACTCGTGTATCATATCCATACAGAAAAGATCCAATGTATTTCCAAACCGTTTCCCCATAATCTCTAGAATTATATGATCTACTGTAAAGGAAAAGACCCTGTAAAAACTCCTGCTCAGCTCTTGTTGTTTGGACCATAAAGTAGAGAGGAGAAGAAATGTGAGTGTTAGCATTCATCCAATTAGCTGTCTGCAAGTATTGATTGTGTCCAGTGAAACCCTACACAGGAAGTAGACCTGGCACCAACTGATCTGGCGGGGCAGCCAAGCAAAAGGTAGCCCACTGGGTATCACTTGGAACAGATTCCTCTGCCCGGAGGAAGCAATGCTTTTAACTGCTAATCAATCTAGCCAATTGGATTAGCCTGCAAGCAAGCACTTCTCAAATGCGTCAGACAAAGTGCTTAATAGCGACGCTGTGGTCTGACATGAGTGCTTGGATATGGTGTCTTCTATCACCTCATATGTTTCTTTGACAGAGCAGGGGAGTGTGATATTCACATTTGGTCAAAGTAAACAGCACAACACCTTGAGTTGTTGTAACTATGTTAAAGTGTGGCAAACATTTTCATGAGAAAATCCCATCTGTGAAAACAAAAGACTCTTTGTTCTCAAGAGTGATGTAATAGATGTTTCCATGCAGTACAAACAATTGCTCCTTCCTCTGAAACAAAGCTGACAGTGATGTAGAAAATGAATGTTTCTTTCTATGTTGAGTGTACTGAGAAAAGTAAGCTTTATGGTACTTGAGTAAGAATTTCCACATTTGAAGAAAGAGGACCCCATAATATGAGTCAACAAAACACTAACCTCAGACTTGACCTTTAAAAAGAAAAAAGAGAGAAATAAGTTTTCAACGAGAAAATCCTTTTAAAATTGGTCCAGGACAACTGGAGTGGGTTTGCAAGAAGGGGGTTCTGTCTGACAGTGAAGAAAAGTGTAAATGAGCTTCCTTAGTTTTACTTTTGAGGTTATTTTACATTATCATTCCTTAATATTGAGCCACAGAGGTTAAATTAGATTTGGATGAAATTCTTTCCCATTGCACGCGAAGGTAGTTTATCCTCAAAGCTCTGATGAGTACAACTGGTACTCACAAGCTGCCAGTAGGAGTAAAGTTAATGGCCACAACAACAGGAAGGGATGGCACCTGCAGACTTTGTTGGAAGATGTTCTTTGAGAACAGCTCCCCAATTCCCCTGTCTTCTTTGAGATTCTCTGAGATAATTCGGCTAGTTTATCATTCTCAACTGATCCACCAAGTACAGATGCTCGATCAATCTTTACACTTTTTATTTGTTGTAGTCAGTTTTAAGGGATGCTAAGGTCTTATCTGTATTCCTGACTATATCATACAATCTGCAATTGCTGCAGAGTCATTTGATGTGAATGCTGATTGTGCACAATTTCTAGCCTGGTATAACAGTGTGTTTGTAGGTTGTTTTTTTTTCTTCATTTTTTTTTTTAGTCAGTGCCAAAAGGTTTCATGATGTTTTATTTGCACTGAAAGGGAAAGCAAGATCTATGTCTACGCCAATAGCCAATACTCATTTTGTGCTTCCAAACAAGATTAACATTCAGCAAAATGCATTTTGTCTCTGTGCGAGATCACCCTTCCAACTTGTTTTCCTTTGCCAAGTAAAAAGAAAAAGATGTGTTTCCTAAGATGTGGCATGCAGATGAGCCTTTCTGCTCCATTTGCACCAACCTCTCCCCATAACCACCGTCTCACAGTGTGTGCCTGGGGGGAAGTGAAGCAGAGCGGAGTGACCGGGGTACTTGAGATCATGAGAGAAGGAGAGACTGATTGCTCTAAGAGACGGGTTTTCCTAGAAAGCAAGGGCAGGAAACTGGAAGAGAGGAAAATGGCTTGTGGACTGTGCAGAGTCATGTGGATCATTAGCAGAAGGAACACTGATCCTGATTAATGAGAAGAGAGTTTTCTAAGTACATACTGCTTTTAGCACTCCAGTTATCCAGCAACCACAAGCGGGGAGATGACATACATGAAACAAACCCAAGCAAAGTCGTGTCTGTTACTGTGCTTAGTGAACAGGTATTGCTTTAAGCTGACAAAACAACTATGGCAAACAGAACAAATGAGTACAGTCATACGTACATGCAGACTCCATAAGTCTGCACGTGAAAATGTTTATTTATAAGTTAGTGTTTCTTTCTTTACAATATGTAAAATATTTGTTAAATGTTTTTTTTTCTTTTTTTTATCTGTATTAGACTTTTTGTGTGATGGCAGCAGTGTGTTGTCTGCTGTTTAAAGCATAATGGTTTCATACCGTGCTTAAAACCAAAGCGGTAAACTGCTGTATCTCAGTTTCAGGCTCTGGAACATGTGCATAACAAAGATTGGTGTACTTCAAACCTTCTCTGAGTCAGAAGCAATTAGTTTTCAGGTTCACAAACTTCTGTGGCGTTGGTCTAATAACAGTACAAGTTACAATCCCAGCACACAGAAATACTATGCAACCAAGTTAAATGCATCATGTCAGAGGGCAGTTTTTCTCTGAACTCGGTCAATGTGTAACCCCCATCTTAGCTTCAGACTACAAGTCGGTCCCAGAGCTGGGGAGAAAATGTCAAGTTGAGTGTGTACATAAACAAGGCTAAAGTTAGGCAAAGGGTGTGGCGCCTCCAACAGTGATGCAGGCTGTATGATCATCATCCTAGTATAAATACCCATCTGACTCCTTTCACACTTCAGCTTCTCTAGAAGAATAAAAACTTGTCTCCAGCAACTGCTAACACTAAAAGCATCGCTCCTCAGCAACTGGTATATATTTATATGCAAACACACACGCTACAAAGATTCCTCGGCTTGGATGATGAAAGAACTCCAAACACAAAACTTAAGAGGGGCATCAGATGACGCAGATGATGGATTAAGTTCAATTATGGTTCGTTGTTGCCAAGCAGGTTTATGTCAGCCACTGTGTCAGCCACACTGACTCCTTTTATCAGAAAACAATAAAAAAAAAAAAATAAATAAATAAAAAAAAGTTATATTGTTCTTTGTTATTTAAGGGGAAACTACATGGGAGATACAACACTTAAACGTCTTGTGCATTTTCAGAGACGAATGGTTGGAATACACTTGCTGTCTTTGTTGTGCCTTCCTTCTCTGTGTTTAACCGCACAGTCAAGTCATCAATCAGCAGATTTACCTGCACAGCTCCATTAATTGCTATAAAATGTAATCATTCACCAGCAGTGAACCTACACACTTTATCATATTAAGTATCATATTAAGGTGGTCCATTTCCACCTGTGCTTTGAAAGCATGAGAGAAGTAGGTTAAAGGGTACAATGGGGGGGGGGGGGGTCCTAGTACTGCTTTGTAAGTACTAGGACTGCAAATAAAGGACGCCCTTAACTGACAATGATTTTAAATCAGAAAGAAAAAACCACAAAGAACATTGACTTTAACAGATTTTGTGCATTTGGATGGTTGAATGAACATTTATGGGTGCTGAAAATCCACTACAGGTGGTAAAAATGAGGTAATTCGGGGTTAATTAGCACTTCCTAAGAGAGAGCGAGCATGTAAGCAGCGTCACCAAACCACAGATGCTGAGACTGGTTTGGATGTTTAACACTAGCATAGAATAATAACATCTTAAAATTGAATATGAGGGATGAAGAGAACAACTCAAGTCAATGTTGGCAAACGTGAGAGTAAGTGTAGTGCCGTAGATACAGGCTCACCTCAGCGTACAAATCAGCACAGATCTGACTCAGAAAAAATATTCTCACAGTGGGAAGTTGAGATGATGTAGACCCTTTTATCTCATTGCAACAAAACAAAGTGTAGCAGATGGAGAGTGGGCAGCTGAATAAATATTGTGTGAACCACTATGTTGTCAATATTATGTCTAGTTTCATATTTTGGTCGAATTACTAGACATCATTGTGATTCGTGTTTTAAGAAAGGTGTATGACAACACCTTGGCTGCAGCTTAACCTTGATTTGCATCTCCTTAATTAGGTCTGTGATGTAATTAGGGTATGACAGAGTGTCCTCCACTCTGGCATGCATGCACCTGCTCAGAAATGAAACCACACACAGCTATGACGCAGAACAACCGTCACTGTGAAATAAAAAAGTGGCCCCATTGAGCTCTAGCCACAGATGGCATTTCTATAAAACTAAATATAAATCATGCTTTTATAGTACCCACATTGGTGATAATGAACACTATAACCAGCACTTTGTCAACTGTATAAATAGAATAATTTTAATTTCCATTCACATACCACGGTTACCTCCTATTTTCAACATTCCCACAAATTCAGTTAAAGCAACTGTTGTGCAACTTGTGTCCCATGTTTTCATATAGCTGTAGCAACCTATTTCTATTGTTCAAAGTGCACAAATGGAAACAAATCAGTGGCAATGAAGCTCTGCAACCAGGAAGGGTGTTGGCATATTTAATCCGAAGCAGCAACACATACACATAAATGTGTACAATGGTATATGTTGCACCTACTGGCTACAGATAGGTGCTTTTAAGACAGAGTATAAAATCAAGCAAAGTAAAGATCAGAAAGAATAAAGATTTTAGGGAAAAAAATAGATGGTATCTTTTATCACCTTGCCTAAACATTTGTCCGACTTTCATCTAAGATATTAAATGACAATCATCCCCTTTGTGGGTACAATGAACCCACCTTAGAAAACCTGCCTCTTCTTGAATTGGCCGGAAGGCTTTTTATGTGGTTCTTTGTTTGATATAAATGAGCTCCAGCAACTCTGACACTTCCTGCGTTACCTTTTTTGGTTGGTGAATTAAGAATAAGGATTACCAATGAATGGCAAAGAAGTGATTCAGCAACATAGCAATACTGAAGATTGTAGGCGCTCACTGCATTCTGGAGATTTCATATTTACATTTTATTAATAAGAACCTAGCTTAGCCTACTTTTAAGTCGTGTCATGCTACTTCTGAAAACCCAGTTACAACCATGCCAATTTCTATCAAAGTTGACACAGCACATTGGTTTATTAACAGAACTTACTGGTTTAGTTGCTCTGCATTTGTTCATGCTGAAAAAAACTTATAATGGTGCAAGTGGAAAGTACCATGATGATATACACACAAGAATAAAACTAAGACAAACGGCAGGTTTTTACCATCACTGATTTGCAAATAGGACAACTTTTAACTGCAGTCTGTGTTTTCATAAAGCAGGAAGACTTCTCCTCTGAAACTCCTTGACATGTAAACTTCCTTGTTCTAATAAGTCTTGCAGACTTCACGTGCAACCTCTGTAAACACTCTATACAAACATATATAAACACAGAGGGCACACCAAACAGTCCATACATATATACAGCATATGCACACACACAACATCAAAGTACACCGTGTCAAGAGTGGCTTAGTGGTGAGAATGAAACAGGAGAGTTGTGTTCTGTGCAGATGAAAGGCAAAAGAAAGCCGCTCCTCATTGTTAGCCTACCCATTGTCACGTTGGGTTAAGATATGCATACTTTAACCCTCCCATATAAGCAGACAAAGCATGCACAGAAGTTGCTCAACACCAAGTATCAAGATTATAATAGAAGACTTTGTTTCGAGGGAAAGCTATTAAGGAACCTGAGATTGAAGGAGAGCTGAGACAGTTAAGAGGATGAGAGTAAAAGAGCAGCGTGTGAAGGACGGAGTTCATTGTTTAGATTTTGATCTTACGATAAAGCAGAAATAGATCAAAGACCCATGCTTCATTTATAAAGCTGCCATACTTACAAACACAGGCGTACACTAATTATAGTCAACTTTTGGGGTTTATAAATAAAATAAAAAAAAAAAAAAAAAAACATCTATGGCAACTCTGATCCCGTCATGTGAACAAAATCTGGAGAAACAGGAAAGTGCGACACCAACGACAGAAGAACAAAACCAAAGAAATTATCTGAAATGAGACACATTGGTGCAAAATCAAATAATATTTACATTACATGTTCTATATAAAGCTATTTGCAAAATTAATAAAGAGGAACTTATGTTCTAACAAGGCACCAAGTGAGAATGAATCTGCTTTCATTAACTGAAAGCAAAAGTTACATCATGTGTGATGCAAACATGTTGCTCATCAGTGTAGTGGCTTGTTGGGTCTACCCACCACTCGTTTACTGTAAGACACAGCAGTGTTGCGTGTAGACTTGAGGCTGGAGGTTTGCAGGATGACAGGCTTTCAGGTAAGGATTATTCATAGAAAACTTGCCATTACACACTACGGATGGAGAACGGGTTAGTTAGTAATGGTTAGGTGCTAACCATGGTGTGATGTAAGGCAAGGCAAGTGTATTTGTACAGCAAATTCAATGTACAAGACAATTCAAAGTGCTTTACACAAAACATTAAAAGCATTACAAATGCTGTATGAAAGCATAAAAGACAACACAAATAGCAAAATCCCAATTAAATAAACATAAATTATTTAAAAGTAATTTAAAAACAAGATTAATTCAAAGTTACTGTGCAGATGTCGTGCATAGGCACATGAATAGAAAGAATTTTTCATCTGGATTTAAAAGTGTCGACATTTGGCAAGTTTAATCTCCACTGGCAGTTTGTTCCACTTGTTTGCAGCTTAACAGCTAAATCCTGCTTCTCCATGTTTGGTCTGGACTCTGGTCTGGACGCTGGTCTGGACTCTGGTCTGGACGCTGGTCTGGACGCTGGTCTGGACTCGTTGAATTGAGTCTTTGGATTGAAGTCCTGTTAAAAGACCGTTACAGTAATCCAGTTTTAAGAGCTCGAGTCTCCAGGTGTTTACCAACATTGATCCTCTTCTCTTTGCTACCAAATAGAATAATCTCAGTTTTGTCTTCATTTAATTGTGGAAAAGTCTCTTTCATCTATGTATTTGTTTGCTTCAAACACTGGCACAGTAAATCTATTGGACTGCAGCCGTCTGGTACTAACCCATTACTTCAGCCTTTTTCAACCTATCAGGCGAGAGTAGATATCCTCTTAAATGATAGCTGCACACTCCTTTTCCCAACCCGCAGAGTGCAGAGGAACAGAACTGCACTGTGAAGGTGCTGAAGGGCATATGGTGGCTCGATGCCTATGTTTCACACCCGCAAAGACGTGTAAGATAGCGAGGGCATTTGTTGTGCTACATAACACACTAACACCTAGCGCTGTCCCTGATCTCCAGCTCCATCCGCTCATGTTTGAGCTAAATGCTGCAGATATAAGGCTGGATCCAGTAATCACACTATGTTTATGAACATATAAACAACACGGCAGCTAAGGAGGGGGGGGGGGGGGGGGGGGGGGGGTTTTACAGGATCTGGAACTATAAAGAAATATTATTTAACACTAGATAAACTGGTGTAAGGGACATTTCAGTTGTGTCTATTTTCTCATTTGAAACAAAAGAATAATTTACATGCATCTCATCTGGTGCTTCTGGACTTGCCTTTTATCCCAACCAGCTTTTTGTCTGTGGGGATGAGTAGCGGCATTCCCTGTCCTTCACCTGTGGTGCACACACTCCTCCTGTGGGCATCTGACCCTTTGATGACACAGTGCTGATGCCATCTGCCACCTGTTGCCACTCCTCTGCCTTTGTAGCACTGGTGATGCCAGTTTAGTGTCCACCAAATAAAACCTTGTTGTGTTTCGCAACGTGGTTCATTGGGATCTCCTTTTACATCCTGAGCAACAATATAGGTGAATATTTATCAAAGGCGTTCAGCTGACCTTTTACAGCCACCATATGGGCGGAGCAAGGTATTCCCTCACGACTTTAGATCCAATGCAGGTTTATAAACTGAAACAGGGTGAGAGCGTAGTGCCCACTTTTATTACTCCAGAAGTCTGTGTGCCATATTCCCTGTTTTTCCAACTTGCTCCACCTGTAGCGATCCTTCCTATGCACCGTGTTATAAATGAGGCCACAGATCATAGCGAGTCCCTTCATGTCCCTCAGAAAGGTCTGTGAAGCTAATCACACTAATCCAGCGGCTGTTTAATTAAGCATGTTTAAAATCATTTAAAGTTTATTAGCCTTAACCCGGGAAAAGCAAGTACAGGCCTTGAGAGCTGCATGTTTATCTGTTTCAACAAACCTGATTCAAATGAATAGGTTACTGAGTACAATTTGATAAGTTGTTGGATCCATGTAATCTGAATCAGGTGTGTTGGAGCAGGGAAACATCTAAAAGCTGAACTGTGTTTAAGTGGAGCAGCTGACAACAATGAGTTTTTTTTGTTTTCCTTTTTTTTTTTTTTACACATGTTCAACACAGCAATTTGCATCGTTGTGCTTTCTGTAAGAAACAAAAGGCAAGTCCATCATGTAAATGTAGCATTGCTTTAATCAACAATGTCGTCCCTCAACTGATCTGCACACACCGATTTTGTACCAAGATGCCTCTGATCTGTATAAACTAGCAAAGGGGAACTAGAGTGAGTATGCAAGAACATCTTTTTTTGCACTGAGAGGATGCAACCGCTGTGTGTAAAGGTCTTAAGATTGCCCTTGACTGGTCATATAAGTCATTAAGACCTGTCAGTCTACTGAGACACTGTAAGCTGCTGAGGGACAGGTTATTTTAAGTCAGATTACACTTTCCAAAAAAAAAAAACAAAAAAAAAGAAAGAAAAAGAAAAACACACACACAAACACTATTGTCTGGTTTCAGTCTACACAGCAGAAAATGCGACTGAGGTGTAGGACAAACACAAAATTCAGTGGTGTGTTCTTTCTTTGTGTGCGTCAGCAACAGCCTCTAGCCATGCCAGGTGAGGTCCAAGAGGTGTGTGTGGGTGTAAACCTAGAAATTTGATGATGCTCTAAGAACAGAGAGGAAATACTTGCATAACACAAAAGGTTCGAGAACAATCATAGACAAACAAATACTTCCTTCCAGCAGGTAGAAACAGAATTACGAGATAACGCTGCCCAGGTGTTTCAAAGAACGAGCGGCAAAGAGGGATTGGTTTTGGATGTGTAGCAAAGCGTCTAAGAAAAGCACAATAAACAGCAGAGCCCAGGGTGGGACAGAAAAAAAAAAAAAAGGACAAAGAAAGTTGTGCAAATGCCAGAAAAGAGCAAGTCTAAAAATGGATGAAAAATACAGGTAAGCAGCGCAGATCGAGGTAAACCACTGAGGATTTCTGCCTCCCAGGTGTCATCAAGAAAAAGGCCACCTTGTGTTATTGCTCCAACAAGAGAGCATTACCACTTCTTATTAACAGCTGCTCGGCTGCAGAATCCACCCACGCTTTCACCGCCTACCACCGGGAGATTAGAACTACAACAGCTTTCACTGCCACTATGACTCAGACTTATCAATAAGCTGGGAGTGGGAGTGATATTCAGTTGTGTCATTGTCTCCCCGCGTGTGTCCTCTTACAACATTGTTTGCAAGAACAGACAAAAACAACAATGTTTTAAGCACACACTGAGGCCCCAGCATCCTATCAATCAGCCGCGCACCTCTCGCAGGCATCAAAGACTGCAAGAAAAAATAACCTTACACACCCTTATAAAACACACACGCACCCTGCACTTAGCCACTTTTGTGGATAAATACACAAAGGCACACACCATTCTCACAAACTGACTTACCCACACTGACAAGTGCACACACACACACACACACACACACACACAAACACACACACACACAATTACATAAGCACCCTAGGAGTTTGGCAGAGATGAAGCAAAAATCAGAGTGGGAGGCCAAGCACCTGGATGAACAGATTATGGTCTAAACCCCACCAGAGACACATAGATGATCTGCTGCAAACTTCAATTTTTCTCCTCAGAGTGAGTTGTGGGCCTCGGTTCACCTGAGGAGCAACGCTAACCCCAGTAACCTTGGCTCACAGATGCGGTCCAAAATCAGCTTATCACTGCCGGTGCTGACTGGTAAGGACCTCCAGGAATGCTTCATGATGAAATCGTCCAACTCATCAAACTAATACTAGACACACACATTCACCGGGATATATTGTTCAGGCACATTAAAGTAGTCAAGTGGCTTGATCTACTGCATGCTCCATTCGACTCCGGTTTTGGGGACTGATCAAGAACATTTTGCTTTTCTCGTCACTCTAGATGTTAATATTGGCTCCTTTAGGTGACTAATGTTTGACTTCTTGCTGTCTACACCTTCATCTGAACTTCTACCCAGAGCCAAATTTTAAAAAAAAAGAAAAAAAAACTTTGGACATCTCCAACTAAATCACTCCCGAAGACAGGCTCTCATATGTCATCACTACAGCTACCAAACATTTAAAAAAAAGTCAAATGGTAGTACAAACGATGTACAGTACATAAGACTGAAATCTGCTTTCCTCTCTTGAGGCTGTAACGCCACCTGGTGGCCATGACAGACAACTTCAGGTATGTAATTACTGTCTTTGAAAGTACAGTTCAGTCCCTGTAAAAACAAATTATAGCTGCCTAAATGGTAAAACATGTGTTTACTGTATCATAAGTTTGCTTTTAACTATTATACTGCAACAGAAGTTACAAGATAGACAACACAGGTCAGACTTGGTTTTTAACATTTCACGCTTTTACAACTGGTTTAGAATAAATAAGAAGAAGAAGAAGAAGAATCATAAGAAGAGAAGAAAAAGAATAATAATAAGAAGACTTAGAATAAGAATCTAAAGCTTTAAAGTTATGTGATAGATAAGAACAGTCACATGCATTTGCCTGACCCCACCACTGACTTGATACTTGATAAACATTGATCTTCTGTTTCTAAAGAGTGGTGTTGAATAATGTTTAGAAAAGTGCTTTTGCAGAACATTATGATGTCACAGTGAATCTGACATTTAGGCTTTTGGGATAGAAAATGTCATCACTTCATCATTTTTACCCTGCTAGACATGTGTGTTAAATTCCATCTTGAGGTATGGCCAAAAAAGTGTTTTGTGAGATCACAGTAACCTTGATCTCTGACCATCAAAATGTAATAAAGTTTATCCTTCGGTCTTAGTGGATGTTTCTGGCAGATGTAATGACATTTCCTCAAGGCGCTCCTGAGCCACTGTAGTCATGAAAATGGAAGGGATAAACTCATGGACCAACACATGGATGTACTTACACATGAACAACCCAAAAACAAGCTTGTGTGTAGGGATGAACACGAGGTGGCAAGCTTATACCAGCTCTAAACTGCCTGTCGTTTGACAGCATGACTGCTAAGACAATCAAAATACACAAATAAGTTGCTCAGCATTTAATAAACTAATTGGCCATATTGGTGAAAAGCTGAAAGAAACTATTTTCTGCCTCAGTAAATTGGCAAGTTTTCAACTGCAAACGCTGCACAAGTCATAAAACACTTACAGGAGTAGGAAATGTTTCAGATAAACAGACCTGTTTTAACTTTTGCACATTTAAAAAAAATAGACAGATGTGGAACAACTGGGGTCAAATGAAACTACCAGAGGCAGAGACTATGACGTCATCTTTTTAAGGGAAAAGTATTTTTCTCTCAAATCTAAGCAGGTCTGTTCTATACAACACAAATATCCATTAGTCAAAACATGCAGTAATGATTTAGAGTAAACATACTCTGCCAATAGACCTCAGGCTCATTCAAGATGAGCCAGACCTCTGAAAAATCTATCACTGGCAATGGGTACAAAAACGCATGCCAGTTATATTTGTGTCCAGCTTGATCCTGACTTGCTCTGACATCTTGATGACGTATGTAATGGTAATTTTGTGAGATCAAGGCAGCTGCACTTCGGGTGCCAGTTGTGGTCTTGCAACTGCGTAAATGATGGGAAAAGGCTGGCTCTCGGCGGATCTAGCAGCTGATTGGTTTGGATGTCAGGGCAGGTCGGGAAGGTCGTACTTGCTCAACAAAATTTCTTAACAAATTGGTTTGAATGGTTTTTTGTGTGTTTTACAGAATTAATGCAGTGAAACATGTTTGTTTCAGATTCACTGTACAGAGCAGTTTTCTGCTGATGCCTGTTATTGCTTTAACCCAATGTAATCCTAGTTTACTTTTTAAGTTTGAGGGGACAGATTATTGTTTTTGGCTGCAAAATGTAGTATTTTAAACTCCTAAGAAAAAGCATTTGTGCAATCTATTGATGACTAATGTGATATGCATTTTGTTTGTTGAGCCATCTTGTGGTCGAGCCATTTTTACAGCAGCAACCTGGTGTCTGCTCCGGTTTGCAGACGCTGACGCCAGAATTGTTATCTGGATTGACAATGCTAGACAGTATCCTACAGTTACCAACAAATGTATCGTATCTGCCAATCTTTAACTTGATTTGTTTTTCATGTTAGTTTGGTGTCGTTTATAACTGTAACAGAGAAAGGAGAAACACAGGATGAAAACTCCACTCGACAGTCTACCCTCTCATGTCAGTACTGTAATATATTATTGTACTAGCTAGATCATTAGTTGTAGTCAATCACTGCACACCAATGATCCTAACATATCAAATCCTTATTGTTCATCAATCATCAAGCTTGTGATGAGCAACAAAATGTAAACAACAGATCTCTCAGAGAAGGACTAAATGACCTTTGGAGGAGTTTGCCAAAAAAACGCCATAAATATTCTTGTCAAACAGAAACATTTCAGCTCCTCTTATTAACGATTAAATGTTCCACTCTCATTTGTTCCTGTAACAGCAGCAGCAATGTAGGACAGTGATGAGCGACTTGGTGCATCACCTGCCTGCACACAATGAAACAGTGTGTGTGTTTTAATCTTGAAGATGTAACAGTGATTTTGACAATTTCATAGTTGTCCTCAGAAAGCTTGAATAAAATTTTTATATGAACCACGGGGAGAATAAAGTTACCAACATGCCTGATTTAATGTTCCAACATCAACATGATCTCTGTATCATCCAAAGTGTAACAGCAGAATGTCTCCATGTCTCAGCCGAACATGAAATATGTTCTAATAATGAGACGTATCACGCAAATTTACACGCTTTTACAAAAATCTATGGGGTTAGAAGAAAAGTCCAGATGCTTTTTCTTGTGTGGCAGGTTTAGTCACATGTCACAAATTATCTCCCAAATTAGTCATTTGCTGCAGCCCTTCATCTCTTAGTCCATCAGCAACAACTGGTATGATAACATGACTTGTTGCGCCACGTTAAGCTTCTCAGCAACATGAAAACGCAGTTTTTTTTTTATTGAATTGACAACTTTTTCCTAAATTTACAGAGCTGCTGTTATTGGGAATAAAATTATTTCTCCTAAAGTGTCTCTATCATGTACATTTCAGTCTAATTTAGTTTAATATGCAAGTCCAGAAGGCCAAGAAATAATCAAGAATTTTTCACAAACCCCTTCATTCATTTTGTATTGATCCTCTCAGATCAGCCAAATGTCCTTTTAGATATGCCCTATGTCCTGCCTGCGTCTGATTGGCCGACTGCTAAGCGTAGATATACTGAGCAGTGAAGGTGGGTGTGGCTTTTTTCTCCTGAACGTGCACAACCTAGAGAAGATGAACAATCACAAAGTCCCAACTAAAAATTCAAAGTAGAAAAAAACTCTAAAACAAATCGTTTCCGTCCCCATGGAAACCGAACGTAGATTGCTGAAAAACTCAAACGTGTTTTGGTGATTAAAAGAAAATGGCGCCGCTAATGTCTGATGAGTATTCAATAAAATAACACCGTAGAAAGCTCAGAAAACTACAAATAGCATAATAGAGCTGCTTTAATGTGCTTGACCCACTTCTGTCAAACGTCCATGTCTTCTGCTCACCCAGGGAATCTATGTAAGCCTGGAGGTCTCAGACAGTCTCTGGGTTCTTCACATTCAGTTTTTTTTCCACAGCTGAAGTTTTCCACTGCTGTTAGAACAACCAAGACCAGCACCAGATTTCATTTTACAATATTAAGCAATAAGCAGTATCAAGCAAAAAATGACCCGATTCTAGATAGTCTGGTTCCGGTGATTGCTCGCATTAGTTTGTAGTTACACATCAAAAACCAGTTCTTAGCAGAAGCAAAATCTGAAGTGCCAGGAGTTGTGATTCCCAAAAACCCAAATCTTCCAAGTGAGATACAAAATATTCTTTTAAATAAAAATATGGGAAATAAAAGTTATTTGATGCCAAAGAGGAATGAAAAGGAAAATCTAATTTAAAAACTTACTCCATTGGAACACGAAACTGAACAGTGTCAGGAGGCTGTTCTTTTCCTGGCCGCACCAAAGTCAGGAACCAGTTGGGTCTGAAGATCCTCAGCTGAGGATTCCCCAACTGGTAGAGAGGGTATCTGAGAAGATAAAACCATAAATAATCACATCCACAAACAGCCAGTAACATTTATCAGAGCAACACTAGTGGTAGAGAAAGCATAAGTCGTAGCTTCAAATAGCTTCAAATAACTTGTAACAACATAAGATAATGACCTTTGCTTGTTACTAACCATGAAATCCACAATGAGAGCATCGTGTAGTATTTACAAAACAAACTAAATGAATGCAACACCTATTGTGCAGGAAATCACGTGGTTTTTATCCAATTTAAACTAAAAACAGATTAATGTCATTATGTAAGTGCGCTTTATTAGACAAAAGGGTTTGTTTAATGTGCTCTGAGAATTGAGATTATTGGAAAGAAAACTACTACCCTGAAAGTGTTTGGCAAGTGGTAACTCACAGTAGATAAAAATGACATGCCTTCAAACACAGACTAAACTACATTTATAATGTGTCAATCAAATGGCTTCACATCAGTTGACTTAATTGTGTACTTATAGTCCATCTTATCATTTTCTGTCTTAACTGACTGTTTTTAGATAGTTATGAAACTTTTCTCTGGTGACATCAAAATAAACATTTCACAGCACAGAGCACATAGAACATAAGGGGTCAAATACTGTTAGTAGGGGTGGGAAATCAATTTTTTATTTTTTTTTTTTAAAAATCCAATTTTGGAATTTTTTGCTTCACAATTTTAAAATCAATTTTTTTAAACAAAAAAATGGATTACTTTTCCAAATAGATAAAAGTGATCCATGATGAAATGTTTGTCACTTTTATTGATCTTTTTACTAGTCTTCTTGGGCATTATAGCAGCAGAGTGATGGTCTGGCTACTGCAGTGTTGCTCAAATCTGGTCTTCAGGCCCCCCTGCACTGCATGTTTCATAGGCGACCATACCTTAACACACCTGAATGAAATAATGGGCTTGTTAACCAGCTGCAAAGAACTTGATGAGTAAGTTCAATAACCTTACACAGCGCTTTGGAGCTGGGTCATATCTAAAACATGCAACGCAGGGAGGCCTGAGGACCAGAATTGAGAAACACTGGGCTATTGTGTTGTTTTTTCCTAATTGAAATTGAGAAAAGTGACAGCAAAAATAAGTTTTGTACTTTTTTTTGTTGTTGTTGTTTTTAGTCTACAAAAATCAGCAATATTGAATAATCGTGAGAATCACAATTTAAGTCGAATCGGCACCCAAAATATTGGAATCGTATCAGGATGAAAGAATGTCCCAGCCCTAATTGTTAGTGTAGAACAGGGGTAGGCAACTCCAGTCCTCAAGTGCCACAGTCCTGCAAATGTTTGGAGTTTCCCTGCTGCAACACACCTGGCACACATCAGACCTAATTAGCAGACTTGTGCAGAGCATGACATCAAACTCTGCACAACTCTGCTAATTAGCCATTGATTTTAAATCAGGTGTGTTGCAGCAGGGACACCCTAACATTGGCAGGACTGTGGCACTTGAGGACTGGAGTTGCCTACCCCTGTTCTACACTAACAATTAGGGCTGGGACATTCTTTCATCCTGATAAACTGTGGTAGTTGCCTACCCCTAGTGTAGATTAATAAGATATGTATTTTTTTTTAAAAATTTAAAAAAAATAAAAAACTAAAATCAAATATAACTTAATTTAATGTTGGTCCCCTTGATATACACCAAAGTTGTCCAAGTTTGGTCTTGGAGATTTCCCATCTTGCAACTTTTAGATGCAACCCTCGTCCAACTCACTCTGCATCAAATATCTGAACATCCTCTTCTGCATGTCATGCGCTTTTGCAGGGGGCTGGCAATGAGCCATTCATATGATTCACATCCTGCAGAGCATTTCTTCTACGATCAAAACTGCAGTAACTCATATAATCAACTCCTCTCTTGAATCTGGGCTTTTTCCCTCTGTCTTCAAGCAAGCTCGGGTCACCCCGCTGCTGAAGAAACCCACACTCAACCCAGCCCAGGTTGAAAACTACTGGCCGGTCTCGCTGGTGCCTTTCTTATCTAAACTACTAGAGCGTGCAGTCTTTAGCCAAATCTCGCAATTCCTCCACGATGAAAACCTTTTTGATCCATATCAGTCTGGCTTTAGGCAAGGCCATTCCACTGAAACTGCTCTCCTGTCTGTTACTGATCCCCTCCGGCTTGCCAGATCCACTGGTCAATCGTCAGACCTGGTCCTGCTGGACCTGTCTGCTGCTTTTGACACAGTGAACCATCAGATTCTCCTCTCCACACTCTCTGGGCTTGGCATCTCTTGATCTGTCCTTTCCTGGTTCTCGTCCTACCTCTCAGGAAGATCCTTCAGGGTATCCTGGCGAGGAGAAGTGTCCAGCTCACATGAGTTGAAAACAGGGGTGCCTCAAGGGTCGGTGCTCGGCCCTCTTCTCTTCTCACTACACACCTCCTCACTTGGTGCAGTCATACGTTCTCACGGCTTCTCCTATCACTGTTACGCTGATGACACTCAGCTTTTCCTCTCCTTTCCTCCGGATGACACAACAGTCTCAATGAGAATATCAGCTTGCCTTGCTGATATCTCGGCATGGATGAAGGCTTGCCACCTTCAGCTCAATCTGTCCAAGACAGAGCTCATCGTCTGCCCAGCCAATCCTTCCTTACATCCGCAATTGAGTGTGAAGCTCGACTCTGTCACACTTGTTCCTACGCCTGCTGCCCGGAATCTTGGGGTCATGGTGGATGACCAGTTGACCTTTAAGGTCCATGTTGCCTCGGTTGCCCGTACCTGTCGATATGCTCTCTACAACATCAAGAGAATCAGACCGTACCTGACAGAACATACGACTCAGCTTCTGGTTCATGCTCTGATCATCTCATGCATCGATTACTGCAATTCCCTACTGGGAGGTCTGCCTGCATGCTCTGTTAAACCTCTGGAAATGATCCAGAATGCCGCAGCGTGTCTGGTTTTCAACCAACCCAAACGAGTTCATGTCACTCCGCTGCTAATCGCTCTTCACTGGCTTACAGTGGCAGCACGCATCAAATTCAAAGCCTTGCTTCTGGCTTACAAAACAATAACTCAAACGGCTCCAGTCTACCTTCACACCCTAATCCAGGCCTACACTCCCTCTCGACAGCTGCATTCCACCAGTCAAAGACGCCTCATGTTACCACCACAACGTGGGACTAAATCACTAGGCAGACTCTTTTCCTCTGTTGTGCCATGATGGTGGAATGATCTCCCAAAGTCTGTCCGCTCTGCAGAGTCCCTGTCTACTTTTAAGAGCAAGCTGAAGACTCAGCTCTTCAAGGAACACTTCAACACTTAGTATAGCTGTGTTTAGTGGAAAGTTGGAGAACTTAGTCCAGTTCTTTGCAACAAACTTTATGATATTAATTCTTTGTATTGTAACATAGGTGACATTATATGGTGGGAAGGGAGTAAACAACAAAACAAAAAAAAAAAGGCCATAGCACTTTATGCAAGGATCTGCATCCAAGTGGACAGTCCACTAGCATCTTCCTACGATGTCCTCTACTGTTTAATTTTGTGCTTGTGTTGTTCTCACTCATATGTAAGTCACTTTGGATAAAAGCGTCTGCTAAATGACTGTAGAATAGATTAGAATAGAATAGAATAGAATAGAATAGATGTGTTGGACAAGGTCTCATCTAAAAGCATATAAAAGTCTCAGAATGGTTGTTCTCCAGTACCGGACTTGAGCACACCTGATCTACACATTGTAACACCGTTATCACAAACTCCTAAGACCTTTATATGCTGTACGACCTAACCCTTGCAAATATGAAAGCCAAAACTTGGCATGTATGAATGTAACATTACTGCTCTCAATATTTAAATGTAAATTTGCATCACCGTTACTGTTAGTAAATTACTGACCATTGAAGCCAAACAGGGACCAGTACACAAGCTGCATGCTAACATTTGTTTTTAGCATAGTTAGCTGCTGCTAACCAAGTTGTTTAGTTAGGAAGGAAACCTAACAGCATAGATTTGTGTATGATAAACACTAAACAGCAGACAGTCTAGAAACTAGACTTGCTAACTTTAGCTGGCTTTGCAAGGTCCTGAATGTAAAGATAAAGCCACTAATAATGACGAAATGTCTTTTCTCGCTTACATCTTGAGGAAAAAGCTCATGTTACTTACAACAATCGTGTTACTGGCATTACTGAAGTAGATCGTTTGGAGGCAGAAGCTGCTGGCTCCTTGTTTTGTAGTTTCTCAAGGTTGACAAATGCTACACGTGCATAGATCTACTTCCGGGATGGTTACACTGCGCATGCGTGTTGTGTTCGCTCGGTAGAATTAAATTAATATTGTAAAAAACGAAAAAAAAAAGGGGGGGCAATTAAACGTATGTTAATTGAAAAAAATAAATAAATAAACAAAAACTCATGTTAATTTGCTGGAAGTTGGTGGAAGAAAAGTTTCTCATTCTTGTAATACTTTTTCTAAGGTAACGTATCTTTCAGAGCCTCGTATTACTGCTGTACAGGGATGTATTTATAAGATTATGTTTGTTTATATATATATCAGTCAGGATTAATAGACAGTCTGACCTATTTTTTCAGTTTAAATAAATCAATTACCAGCCATTTCCATCCAGTAAATATTTCCCAAACAATAATTACTTTAGAGATATCAAAAAATTGCAAGACATTCTCTCTCATTTCACATTATTATTATTATTATTATTATTATTATTGTTGTTGTTGTTGTTGTTGTTATTTTTGTTTTTTGTAAACTCCTTAATGCTTAATCTTTTATTTTGAGCTGCCATTTGCGATAAACGTGTGCACAAAGAATTTTTGCAAAAATGTATAACTGCGTAAAATATAATTTTCTGGATACATTCTGTGTCTTCAGAACAGATGTGTAGACTGAGAGATCAGAATCCATCATAGAAATTCTTCTGAGCCTGACTGCTTCCCCTTTAGTCCAGATTCTTTGAGGTCTTCCTTGGGTAACAAAGCTCAGGAATGCCATTGCCAGAGTTTTTTATACAGGGGCATGCACAATGGTTTAGCAGCAGAGGGAGACCTTGTCCCATGTCTGCTTCAGACCCTGTGTCCCGTCTCACCTCACATTATGCTATGATGCGACAGTGCCTGCAACAAGGTTAAGAATGATTGAAGCCCCCCTGAGTGGAACATGAGCCCCTGGTTCAGCTGGGTCAGACTGGCAGGAAATGTTGCACACAGACCATGCTGTGCCTGGGAAGGAAGTTTCCACTAGTTAAGATGTTATCAAGTGAGTTTGTGTATATTTAGAGAAACAACTAGCTCAGACCTTGGCAGAGGCATCTTGCCGTGTTACTTCAGACAGCTGCCACAACATATCAACCTACGGGAGTAGTTGGCAAAGGCTGCCAACTACTTCCACAGGTTGCCACAACCTGCCAGAGCAGTTGTCGTGAAATGCCACAGCCACGCATCTGTTTTTGTTTGTGAAACTGATGTTGATAACATGAAAAATATTTAACTACTTGGATCTTCCAGTGAGCCCCATTCCAAAGTGTAATTACTCATTATTTAACCTTTAGTCACAGACATTTGTTTTTTAAATGGAAGACTATTTTGTGACAGCCATCATGTTCAGATTGTGAAATTATTTAAATGTACATGGTTTGTGATTATCTTTAGACCTGAGACATAAATTCATAGGAATCTGTTAAGCCATCTGTTAATCATGTCTCAGAATCTGTTTGTGTATGTCTCCATGTATGACCAGTTGCTTTTGTTTACACAGATACTGTGCCAACAAATATGACCTTGTGTAGGTACAGCAGCATTTGTGATACATTGTTTTGGTGTGTCTAGACATTTTTCTGATATTGTTAACATTGAGTGATTGTCATTTTACAGTGAAAGCAGTAACCTATACTGATTTTATAGTTAGTTTTCATATTCATAAAGATTGATTAAACCTTTATATTTGGTGTAGATGTGTAGATTTTGAATATATATATATATATATATATATATATATAAATTGTTTAGTTGAAAAGGTTTATTAAAAATATGTGATATGCAGACACCATCATCATGCATCATGACAGGCATAAATAACCAAAATAGATAAATAAACATAAACTTAAAACTATATATTCAACATATCCAAAACAGAGTGGGAGGAAGTACAAACTTGTTTTTTTCCCACCCCTGATACAATAAATAAAGATTTAATTGATAATATTCTACAATAATTGCATGATTACACTTTACAATAACTATATCTTTTTTTGCAGTTATTTTTCTGCCGTCTTTCTTCATGTTTCTTGCTTAGATTTTTTTTACCTACACATACAGTTAACCTGACAACTACTCTGTTTGCCACCAACTATCCATGAGCGACATATAAATTTGTTCTTTTGTTGTTGTTGTTGTTGTTGTGTAATTGATTTGAATGAAGTCTGCAATGGTCTGGCGAGCTGTCCAGAGTGCACCCCGCCTTTTGCCCAAAGACTGCTGGGTTAGGCTCCAGCTTCCCCGCGACCCCTCATCGGCCTAAGCGGTTAGGATGATGAATGAATGAATGAATTGAATTGAGTTGTTCTTTATTTTTCACAAGGTTTCACCAAATTCCCTCAACTCATAGTTTTTCACAGCTCCAAAAAATGTTTGCATGCAAGTTGCAAATTTCTCAGTTGAAGAAATAGACCTTAAAGTCAACAAACTGATTTAATGAGTTAATGTGAGTTTATTGCCCATGCTCCAGGCTTAGATAAACAACACAGGCTTCAGTTCAACTGCAGCAAAAGGGAAAATGCAGAAGGTGTCAGATTTATCCTAAAGCTTGCTGCATGATGTAATGGCAGTCTTAGTTGTCAATGGGAATAAACTTGCAATACTTCATTCAGGCTGTTACTCTAAGGCTATTTTACTCTTTACATGTGACTGTGCTTGTGAAGGTGCCATGTGGATTAAATTAACCCTCAATAACATTATTTGTTCTAGCTGACATTATGCTCATGGGGTGGATATTATTGAATAAACTGATCTTAAAGTAATTCAAAAGTCACAAGTTGCAGCTCTAATCAATTTAAACACAACTAAAATGGAGAAAAGTCAAGTCTCAGAAAAAATCTGAAGGTTGGTGTTTCTTTTGGGGGCCACAAGTGGGAGCTAAGTAGTGATCATGGTTTGTGAAAAAGAGCATTTTTGTGTCTGTGTATAATTTCTGTGTGTAATTCTACACAGAGATATGGTCAGATGTAGACATTTGTTAATAACATGTTTGATTTCATTATTTAATTTGCTGTCAATTGAATATAACCATCAGTGAAAAGTTCATTTTTTTCATGTTGCTGTTCTAAGTATGATCACCCCCTAAAATGGGTATCTTGAGTGAGACAATTTCCACATGATTGTGTTAAGGTCAGAATGTGAAGGTTAATCCCTTCAAGAACTCCTACGTGGCCTTCACTATATATTTGAGGTCATTTCCTATTTGTTCTGTGCAAAACTGTTGAATTAAATTTTCTGTGTTGGGCTAAAAACTTCACCTTTCTGGCCTGTCTTCTGTCACATCATCAGTACAGTAAATGGCCCAGTTCCACTGGAGTCCATGCAAGTCCATGCCATCACTTCACCTGTTTTACAGAAGACATATGCATATTTTTTCACTCCTTTCCCCTTTCATGCCTTAGTAATGATTCAAGTTGATGCTTGCTGTTCCAGATGTCAGTCTGACTTTTTAAGACGTCTTTTAGGCTAAACTGGCCTTTCCATTCTCAAAGTGAATGGCTCGCCGCTTGTGGTAAAGCTGGTGAAATCTTTCTGTGGTTGACTTGGATGAGTTCCTTCTGGCCGATGCTTCTGTACTTGACTGGATGTTGTGAACTGGTTTCCTTTTCACTTTAAAAAAAGGAAGGCTCCTATGATCATCTATCACTGTTGTCCACTCTGGAAGTCTGGGTTTTTAAAGCTTTTCACTGCTGAAAATTACTGAAAATTTGACCCCAAAATGTACCAAACTACTGATTTAACCTCTCCCAGTGTTGTGGTTACCTTTCTGATGGATTTGTTGTGTTTTTGCAGCCAAAGTCTGATCTGTTTCACCTGTAAATATAAACGTCACACTGGGAATAAACTACACATTTTATATTTGATAAAGAAAAGAAAAACAAAGAAACCCATCACTTTATTTTTTAGTATTTAGCAGCAGGGCATTTGTTAGTGGGTCAACGTTTGTTATGCACATAAAATTTACAACTCTTATCTCTTCCTTGGCTTGAGACTGGGATCTTACAGTTGGTGCAGAAGCAGTAGCTGCATCCATTACATCAGTCAGGGTGCCAATGTTTAGTGAAGCACTAGCCAGAACAGACCAGGCCAGGTTGTTGGAAAGGGGGCACAGGGGGCCAGCAACATGAACCAGTGCAGACTTCAGCCAAAGTTCTGGTCTCACACTGCTGTCTAACTCTGCCATTAATATATGCAAATCACTCCTGTTTGTTAATGCACACAGTTGTGTGTCTTCTAATGACAATTAAAGTTGATTTAAGTTAAATATTTTAATTCACTTGTTGCTTAAAGAATACAACCTTGATGCGTTGGTTTTTTAATTGCATTTTGAACGACTGCTTGAAAACTTGTGGCGCAGTAGCTCCAATGTTGGCCATGACATGTTAATTATGAGTTTCATTTACAATTTATTACAAGTAGTTTGAACTCAGTCAGCAACGGTCACTTTTTATTGCAAAAATTACACATATCTCGCACCTCTTTGTATGCAAGCCTGCATGTGACAGACAGAAAGAAAAACGAGGAAGGTTCAAGTCTGGGGCACTGGAAAAGGATTCTGTGACAGCACAGAAAAAGGGAGAAAGTTAGGGTGGAGGAGGGAGAGGTGGATAGACGGAAACAGTTCAGTCTACAGTCGGATTGTCCCGCCGAGATCAGACACTGTGGTCGCATGGAAACTTTCCCCTCCGACTCGCAGGCAGTCAGAGGAGAAGTTGTGTAGGTATTGAATATCCTGGAGAAGGAAAAAAAGCAGTAAATTGAAGATCCAGACATGAGGCTGGAAGAGTTAGTCAGTTATAGTAAATAGTTTTACTTCAAAGAATGGATCAGTTCCTCAACGCTTGCTTAAAACTCCTGCAAATGATAACTTAAATTTCTGCTGTGCCTTCAGAACATTCAATCTAGATTGTGCATCACAAGAAAAAGGAGATCACATCTTATCATATAGAGCAGGGTGCAAAGTTTGATCCTTGAGATCTACCATACTGCAACTTTTAGATATAGCCCTTGTCCAGCACAGCTGAATGCTGCAACCTGCATGAAGGGGAACATTTTACTGGTAGATGAATTAAATACTAGAACAGATGACATGCATTTTGTGGTTAAGCTGAGTATAAAAGAGGGTGTTTTTCCACAACATAATAATGGTCCCAAAGTTACCTTAATATTGATCACGAATCATCTCAGGCAGTCCAAACTGACCCTCACAACCTGCCAGTCATTTACCACCAGCCAATGTCCTGTAAATCTGGCATAGATTAAATAAAAGAATGAAAATGAAGCATAAAACAGTTCAGAAAAGGAATAAAAATGAAAAACACGTCAAATCAATCCCAAGCAATGAAAATTAAATAAAAATGTGAAAAAATACCCAAATGCGATCAAGTCTAAAGATGGGCTGAAGGTGAATGATTAAACTTAGATTTTTAAGAAGAGGGTGGGGAGTCCAGTGCGCAAAGGTAAATCACTCCATCATGCAATCGCAGGGTCTGTCTCCTCTAAGCCTTTGGGTGGCCTGGTCAGCTGACTTGATGGGCTGAGTAGGAGTAAAGCGGTGTGCTGCTCATATACATTACGTGGGGCAATTTTAACTTTATGGCCTATAGATGCACAGCCAGCCAGCATAGTGAAGCCAGAACAGGAGTTGTGTGCTCCCATTTTTCGGGTTTATAAAGATCAGCACTTCAGAAGAGTGAAGGATGTAAAGCCTGAAGATAACACATAATCAGAATACTTTGATAGAAAAACACAACAGGGACAAGAGCTAAAACAAAAACTCAGACCTGGGTCAACCTTGTTCCAACCCTTATTTCTGTTCAACCTTTTGCAACTGAGCTCCAAGGTCATATTTATGGTAGCAGTCGCTTAATAAGTAGTAATATTTGTTCAACATAGGATGCCGAGTAGCTTGGACAACCAGTTGACTTGAGCCCCCCAACCTGGAAAAACATCAGACTCTCAAGTCTGTTTTCTAGTTATTTAAAAAGAAAAGGTGCAAAAAAACATTTGCAAGAGTTTAACTGGGGTTCAGAGACTTTAAATGACTCTGCAGTAGTTTCAGATATTTATCTGCTCTATGGGAACACAACACCCAGTTGCATGACCAGTTGCACTCAGGTCTGCAAGTATGAGCACAGTTAATTTTCTTTTTATAGAAAACATGGTTATTAATTTTAAACTGATTTGACTGGAAAAGCAATAAGATACCAACTCAGTCTTGCTATATGTAGCTAATGTCTGTAGCTAGTAAAATAAAATAATAACCAGCATGCGAGTTTGGCTGGAAACTGTGGTCCACCACAACTTCAGAGTAACACCATCACTTTCTGTAACCAATGATGTATGTTACAAGATGTAACATCAGCTTTGTGTTTGGCTCAGCCAAGAGAGGCTAAACTGAAAAGATTTCATTTGTTTTATTTTCATGGACGTACCCACAAATAAAAAAAAAAACCACACACACACACAATTAAAACATCTTGATTGTTGTGATTAGAAGGAGTCATAAGATCAATATGATCAATAATTGGTATGTTAAGGCACTATTGGAAGTAATTTTATGATTTTTTTTTTAATTTCAAAATGTGTTTGATCTCAAGATTATTTGGGTTTTGACCCCTGAGTTTTATTGTTTCTGTCACCATAAAAAGAAATCCAAGAAATTTTCAGATATTTTTCAAACATTCTGTATGCTGAACAAGGCAGGAATCCACTTTGACGTACATAAACCATTAGCCTGTCCACACCACACCTAATTAAACTCTTGCCCCTTTGCCATCAACACCAAATGAGTGGTCAGCGGTAGTGGCCAGTTAAGGTCAGATTCCGCTGTTTTTTCACGTCCCATGTTCACACACTCAGAGGGAGCGTATGCATGCCATGCAGCAGTCCTCCAACTATAAATAGCTGTGGGTCATGGGCAATTTGCATGGCGTGTAAATTTAGACCTTCCCCCCTGGATGTTCCGTTGAAGTCATCAGATTGACCTCTGACCCAGGAGTCCGGCTGCCATGGGTCCTATAGTGAACTTGAAGTTCATGGTTCTGAATGCACAATTGAAGGCACAAACATGTGCAAGTACTGGACAACACAGTATGTCACTCATGTGCAAGATTGCACTTGCTGAAATGCATAATCTGAAAGAGCTTGACGTGAAAGTGTTGCTTTAAATGTGTTTAAATAATGCTGAACACTAAACACATTCATCTACTCCAAAAATCCACATGACAAACCATGTAATTCCAGGGGCTTCTTTGTCTCTCACGCTAAAACAATTTGGTGCAGATAAAAGAGCTGTTGTGTTGAATCAAAAGGAACTGGAATATAGTGAGTAGGTGTAGTTTTCACCCAGGTTCCCACAGCCTTATCCAGTGTCTCTGCCCCTGCCAGACGTAAATGATGGATCAGGAGGGCTGAAATGGATAAACAGGGACAGAGGTAACTGATCTTCAAGGTATGTTAGTCGACACTCTTAGGATATTTGGTGCACGGTACCACAGAAGACCTCAACCTACAAACATAACATTGCACAAGCCATGATTCCTCTTGTCTTATTTTTGGGTCTGATAAAGTTGTTGTTGGATACCAGTAGAGCCATGGCCATGTTATAGTAAGAACTGTGTTGAAATAAATGGACAGTGACACTGAATAACAATAAATCATTACGTGCCATGTTCACAGTAGTCTTCTGAAAAATAAGAACAGAGTTTATATATTTTTGTTTTTGATGTATGATCTCATGCATGAGCAGTGACTCAGCACAGACGTTTATTATGAGTGGTATAAGTAAACCAGTAGTACTATGCTGACGTTATAACTCCAGACACAATAGATGTTGACAGTCTAAATGCCACCTTCAACAAATCACACCATCACCTGCTACCCTTGAGCCGCTCATAAACACCATTCTTGCCTTCAGATGTTTTCTGCACACCCAATGAGTCACACCAAACATTAAACATCACACACTCTATCATATATAATGATTGCCACAGTGAACTCTGGACCACAGCACCACACATGCCAGTAGACCTGCTGTTTAGAAATACATATATATACATATATATGTATATATAAAAGTTTATAGTATAAACTTATGAATCATGTAAAAGCAATCATCAGAGGCATTTTCAAAGCTGCATCAGTAAGACTAATAATAAATCCAGAAATCCAGAACACACTGAGTGAATGGTAAATAAACTCAGATTATTGTAAAATACAAATAATTAAAAACCTCGTGAAATTTAAATGATTGTGCTATTATACGCTAATGTTTAAAAGCTTGAGAGAAAAACCCAGTTCTTGCCATTTTTATTCAAATTCAAGCAGTTCGATTTGTTAAGGGGAAGGTTATATAACCCTGGAAAATTATGTACATTTCCCAATTATAACAACAAATATAATAAATAGGTAAATGACTTGAAGCTGTTCTGAAGTAATGGAGCTTAATCAGACCTTTAAAGTCATGATCTCATTTCCCGCAGGTGTCCCACTGGGTTTTAAAAACTGTGTGAGAGCAAAGCTGTAAAATAAAGTTAATTCTGGATTCAACTTCAGAGTCCTGGCATGGTTTTGCACTTTCTGCCATTCATCAAATATAAGGGTCTATCATAATGTCTAAGAATATCTCTTTAATCAAAAAATGAAAACTAATTAAATCAACATTTGAGATACTGAATTTATGCTCCACATTCTCAGAACAACTCATCAAACATGAAATGTAGATTTTTAGTGAAACCTCAGTATGATGGATGGCATCAAACTCACTTTCTACACTTTGGAAAACCCAACAAAAACAAACTTAGATCTTTTTTCTTCCTTTATGACATAAAGTGATTGCATCTGGAGAGTGAAATAATAATTTAGAAATGCTTTTCAAACTTTTTGATAATATGATATTAAGTTTATCAGATATACGCAGTAAAACTAAACACACACAGCTAGAAGGCTTCACAGACTGGTGTAGAGTCCTTTATTATTTAGTTTTCAGTTAAAATGTTAACAATCACATGACCAAACGTTAGCGAGGCATGGGATGTCCAAATGACGTCCTCCCTGTCCACCAAATCACCAGAGAACGTCTCTACACGGTTTTTACGCACGGAGAGCGCAGAGATCATTTGACTGCGGTCAAGTCAGCCGCTTCTCGTTTTCACGTAGTCAAGCGAGCCGCTCCTAAATTAAACCCCCTCCTGTGCTCGGCTTTGCGGTAAAGGCGCAGAGACCGCTGCGCACAAACTATTTCCGCTTTAAAATAAATAAAACGATGAATTCTGAGACGTAATAATCACAAAAGATTTCAGCAGCTAAACGACATGAACCTTAAACTATCGAACTGCAATGCTGATATTTACGCTAAATAAATGATTGAAACACGAGGTGAGGTGAAAATGTCTGTTTGTCTCTCCCCAAATGTAAGTAGTATGCACTCACACACACTATATACATACATATATATACACACACACACACACACACACACACACACACACACACACATATATACATACATACATATATACATACATACATATATATACACACACACACACACACACACACACACACACACACACACACACACACACATACCCATCCATACATACATACCCATCCATACATACATACCCATCCATACATACATACATACCCATCCATACATCCATCCATACATCCATACATATATATAAATACAGTTTACATATACATATACATATATATATATATACATACATATATATAAATACAGTTTACACACACACACACACACACACACACACACACACACACACACACACACACACACACACACACACACACACACACACACACACACACACACACACACACATATATATATATATACATATACATATACATATATATATATAAACTTAACCAAAACGAAAACGCGAATACGCCCCCTCACGCCTGCCCTCGTGAGCGAGCACACAATTGTTTGACGAGCCCCCACGCTTGTTACGGCCACGGCTCAAGACCGCAACAAAGCGAGGGAGACAGAGACTGGGTAAAGTGCACGAATGGATATTTATTACCGAAAGAAAGAACGTAACAGAAAATAAGACTAACATACGATAATTAACTTAAATGTGCAATTAGTTGAAGAGCGGGGACAGCAGCGGGCGGCTGCTTGGGCGAGGTGGCACAATCACCCACGGGAGCGCGCCGGAGGAGGAGCCGGAGCGCAGGAGAAACAGAAGCCAGCGCCCTCTGGTCCAGGACCACTCTTATAGGCGGAGAGGCAGACGGGTGGAGCCAGGGCAAATTACATCCAGGTGGACAATCAGCACCTGCACAGAGGGCAAAGGAGGAGCGGCTGCTGCAGCAAATCAACCCCCCCCCCCCCTCCAAAGCCCCATACGTCCTAGGGACGTAACACCCCCCACCCTACAGGAAAGGGGCCCCAAACGGGACCTTGACAGGCAAGCTAGCAATAGCAAACGATAATACTGGGTCACCCATGTAACGCAACAAAACAAGGCATACATGTAGTTATATCGGATTAAATCAGGAAACCAACAAATTAGTGGTGGGCAGCCAGTAGTAGCGGACAGTAGTCACCCTATTTAGTCACCTGTAGGAGATCTAGACAATGCGTCAGCAACAACATTGTCAAGGCCTTTTATATGTTTGATCACCAAGTTGTAGGATTGGAGGAACAGCGCCCATCGCATCAGTCGCTGGTTCGGAGACTGCAGGTTGCTCAGAAATGTCAGCGGGTTATGGTCCGAGTACACAATCACTGGGCCACTCCCGACGTAGACTTGGAAATGGTGCAGGGCCCAGACCAGTGCCAGCGTCTCCTTCTCGATCACAGAGTAGTTCACCTGATGCCTATTGAACTTCCTGGGGAAAAAACAGACTGGTCTGCTAACCCCTGCCCTATCCTGCTGCAACAAAACGGCACCAGCCCCGACCAGACTGGCATCAACCTCCAACCTAAACTCTTTATCCCACTGCGGAGCAGCAAGAACAGGAGCATTTGAGATCAGCCCCTTCACTCTCTCAAAAGCCCTCTGAGTGACAGGTGACCATACAAACTTAGAACTACCTTTTAACAAGTCCGTTAAAGGCGCTACCACTGTCAAAAAGTTAGAACAAAAACAACGATAATAACCCACCATCCCTAGGAACCGCATAAGTTCCTTCTTAGTTTTTGGCCGTGGAAACCGATCTATTGCCTCAACCTTGGCACGCACAGGACGAACACTGCCGTGTCCAACAACGCGCCCGAGGTAGACAACAGTAGCTTTAGCAAACTCACATTTAGCTAGATTGATGGTCAGACGAGCTTTAGCTAACCGGACAAACACAGCACGCAAACGAGATAAATGATCCTCCCATGTATCTGAATACATGACCAAATCGTCGAGGTGAACAGCGCAACCATCTAGACCCCCAACAACCCTGTTCATTAGGCGCTGAAAGGTCGCCGGCGCATTCCTCAACCCAAAAGGCATTACGTTATACGAAAACAAACCATTTGGTGTAATGAACGTTGCGATTTCTCTGGCCCGCTTCGTAAGTGGCACCTGCCAATAGCCCTTCAATAAGTCCAGCTTGGTCACATAGCTCGCCCCCCCCACTTGATCTACACAGTCTCCCATACGAGGAAGAGGGAAGGAGTCAGGCCTGGACACCGCATTAACTTTACGAAAATCAGTGCAAAAGCGAGGACCATTATCGGACTTTGGCACCAAAATACATGGCGAGGCCCAGCTAGAATCTGAGGGTTCAGCAATGTTATTTTCCACCATATAACCTACTTCAGCTTCCAGCTGTTTACGCTTCTCGGGATGTACTCTGTAAAACCTTTGTCTAATTGGAGGAGAACCTCCGACATCTATGTCGTGTTCAATCAAGTCGGTACATGAAGGCATGTCACCAAACAGGCATGGAAACTCCCGAATTAACTGAACAACTTGCCTGCGCTTAGACAGATCTAGATAACCCAAAGAACCGTCGAGTTGATTCAAAAAGGCACTATTTCTCAACCGACCGGACACCATAGCCTCATCTGGCTCCGGTGAGTCCCCAATCTCCAACTCCGCCACAGCTGGGGCCGGAACCACCGCACACTGAGGACGAGCTGTAGATAACCCAGCAGTTACAGCATCTGGAGAGAAATATGGTTTCAGCAAGTTGACATGACAGAGCTGAGTTTTAGATCTACGACCAGGAGTCAAAACCAAATAATTTAGGTCAGACAGCTTTTTCACAACAGAGAATGGACCAGAGAACCTAGCCTGAAACGGAGAAGCAACTAAAGGCAACAGAGCAAGAACCTGATCACCCGGCAGAAATTCTCGATGTACTGCATGCTTGTCATAACGGGTTTTCATCTTACCCTGAACATTAGCCAATCTTTTCTTAGCCACATTCTGAGCTGTGTACAACCTATGCCAAAAACCATTAACAAAGTCAATCAGGTTACTGGGAGGGTCAGCGTCTTTCCAACAGTCCTGTGAAAGTGCCAGAGGCCCACGAACCCTGTGACTGAACACAAGATCATTCGGACTAAACCCAGTGCTTTCCTGGACCACCTCACGAGCAGCCAGCAGCATCCACGGCAAAGCCTCCTCCCAGTCACCTTTCATCTGGACACAAAAAGAACGCAACATTGA